>NW_024426996.1:60075602-60276047 GCF_017311325.1 Ursus maritimus
AAAGAGTGAAAAGAGAACAAATAAACCTAGAACAGATGTTGCAGGGCTGCCTAGGCCTTGATTTAAATGAACAGTTGTGTTGTTAATGTTATAAGCCATTGTAGGAACTTGATGTCAGCTCATTTGTACCTGAGAATAATCATACTTGCTGCTCAATACTGAATTTGGTATAGTGGAACAAAAATGAAAACTGTGAGACCGGTTAGAGTTTGAAATAGTCCTGGCGAGACCTGATGATGGTCATGGTGGTGGTTGTAGAGATGTCAATAGAAAGAAGAATGAATATGATATCGGTGTTTGGAATATATTTGATGCTCATCTCCAGAATATACTTTCACAGTGAAATCAAAAGTTTACCAGTGGATTAGATATAGTGTGTAAAGGAAAAAGAGGAGTTGGAGATAGTTTATAGGTTTTTGACTGACACAAATGAGTAGACTATGATAGGTTTTTAGGAAGCTATGATCTATCCCTGTTATGATGGCCAATTGCAGACACCAAGATAGTTGTAGGTCATAGAAGATGTCTAAGTCAGGAGTGGAAATCTGGAAGATAACAATATTAAACATGTAGAAAAGGATGAGATCACATAGGTTGAGAGCAGAGAGAAAATATAAGAGTGCTCAAGCAAGAAACCATTGGGAGGTTTCTGAAGTAACAGAGACCAGATTCACCCTACAGATATAAACAAATAGAAAACTAGGCAAATTTAGAAAACAAAAAGTGACATACAGTGGCCATAAGCAGTGCAGAACCACATTATTTGAAATGTGATAGGTGGTTGTCAGGATACTGATAGTACCAAAAAAATCAGAATGGTTACTCTGATCTTTAGAAAAGGAGAAACCTGAATACAAGATTAAGAAGGAATGGACAGTGAGGTCATGGGAAATTCTAGAAATTGCCACTTCCCTGAAACAAAGAGTTGAAAGCAGTAGCAAGGAAGGAGGGCTAGTATGTCATAACTGAAGTTATAGAGAGGTGAGGTAAAAGAAAATCGGAAAATTAATCACCAGTTTCAATGACTTTAACAAAAACAGTACGGAAGTGAGGTAGAGCCAAATACTCAAATAGAACAAGATGATAAGAGAATGGGCATGAATAAGTGGAAAGAAATGAATGCGTTTAGACTACTACAGGTGACCCTGAAAGGTAGAAAGCATGGGATAAACTTATTTTTAAAATGTTAGTTATGCTTGCCTTTGGAGATGTGTCATGAAAAAAGTTGCTGTGGTCCAGGTCAAAGAGCTTACAGGCTATGTTCTCCTCTATGATTTTGATGGATTCCTGTCTCACATCGAAGTCTTTCATCCATTTGGAGTTTATCTTTGTGTATGGTGTGAGAGAGTGGTCAAGTTTCATTCTTTTGCATGTAGCTGTCCAATTTTTCCAGCACCATTTATTGAAGAGAATGTCTTTTTTCCACGGGATATTTTTTCCTGCTTTGTCAAAGATTAGTTGCCTGTAGAGCTGAGGGTCCATTTCTGGGGTCTCTGTTCTGTTCCATTGATCTATGTGTCTGTTTTTGTGCCAGTACCATGCTGTCTTGGTGATCACACCTTTGTGATGTAACTTGAAATCAGGCAACGTGATGCCCTAAGCTTTGTTTTTCCTTTTCAACAATTACTTGGTGATTTGGGGCCTTTTCTGGTTCCATACAAATTTAAGGGCTGTTTGTTCCAGCTCTTTGAAAAATGTCATTGGTATTTTGATGGGGATGGCATTGAAAGTGTAGATTGCTCTGGGTAGCATACAAATTTTAACTATATTTATTCTTCAATCCATGAGCATGGAATGTTTTTCCATCTTTTTGTGTCTTCTTCAATATTTTTCAAGAGTGATCTATAGTTTCTAGAATATAGATCCTTTACCTCTCTGGTTAAGTTAATTCCTAGATATCGTATGATTTTTGGTGCTATTGAATCAATTCAATCAAATCAAACAATCAATTCTGTAACTTCTCTTTCTTCAGTCTCATTGTTCATGTATAGAAATGCAACTGATTTCTGAGCATTGATTTTGTATCCTGCCTTGTTACTGAATTGCTCTGTAAGTTCTAGTACTTTGGGGGTGGAGTATTTTGGGTTTTCCATATAGAATATCATGTCATCTGCTAAGAGACAGTTTGACTTCTTCTTTGCTGATTTGAATACCTTTTATCTCTTTTTGTTGTCTGATTGCTGTTGCAAGGACTTCTAGAACTATGTTGAATAATAATGGTGAGAGTGGGCATCCTTGTCGTGTTCCTGACCTTAAGGGAAAGGCTTTCAGCTTTTCCCCATTGAGAATGATATTCACCATAGGTTTTTCATAGAAAAGAAAAAATGAACTTGTGGGACTTCATCAAGATAAAAAGCTTCTGCACAGCCAAGGAAACAGTAAAAAAAAAAACTAAGAGGCAGCCCACGGAATGGGACAAGATATTTGCAAATGACACTGCAGATAAAAGACTGGTATCCAAGATCTACAAAGAACTTCTCAAACTCAATACACGAGAAACAAATAATCAAATCAAAAAATGGGCAGAAGATATGAACAGAAACTTTTCCAATGAAGACATACAAATGGCTAACAGACACATGAAAAAGTGTTCAAAATCACTAGCCATCAGGGAAATTCAAATCAAAACCACATTGAGATACCACCTTATGCCAGTTAGAAAGGCAAAAATTGACAAGGTAAGAAATAACAAATGTTGGAGAGGATGTGGAGAAAGGGGATCCCTCTTACACTGTTGGTGGGAATGCAAGTTGGTACAGACACTTTAGAAAACAGTGTGGAGGTCCCTTAAAAAGTTAAAAATAGGGGCGCCTGGGTGGCACAGCGGTTAAGCGTCTGCCTTCGGCTCAGGGCGTGATCCTGGCGTTCTGGGATCGAGCCCCACATCAGGCTCCTCTGCTATGAGCCTGTTTCTTCCTCTCCCACTCCCCCTGCTTGTGTTCCCTCTCTCGCTGGCTGTCTCTATCTCTGTCGAATAAATAAATAAAATCTTAAAAAAAAAAGTTAAAAATAGAGCTACCCTATGATCCAGCAATTGCACTACTGGGTATTTACCCCAAAGATAGAGATGTAGTGAAGAGAAGGGCCATATGCACCCCAATGTTCATAGCAGCTTTGTCCACATTAGCTAAATTGTGGAAGGAGCCGAGATGCACTTCAACAGACAAATGGATTAAGAAGATGTGGTCCATATATACAATGGAATATTACTCAGCCATCAGAAAGAATGATTACCCAACATTTGCAGCAACATGGACTGGACTGGAGGAGATTATGCTAAGTGAAGTAAGTCAAGCAGAGAAAGACAATTATCATATGGTTTCACTCATTTATGGAACATAAAGAATAGCAGGGAGATCAGTAGGAGAAGGAAGAGAAGAATGAAGGGGGGGTAAACAGAAGGTGGAATGAACCACGAGAGACTATGGACTCCGGGAAACAATTTGAGGGCTTCAGAGGGGAGGAGGATGGGGGATTGGGATAGGCCAGTGATGGGTATTAAGGATGGCACGTATTGCATGGTGCACTGGGTGTTATATGCAGATAATGAATCATGGAACACCACATCAAAAACTAAGGATGTACTGTATGGTGACTAACATAACATAATAAAAAATTATTATTAAAAAAATAAAATATTAGTTACAGGCACCTGGGTAGCTCAGTTGCTTAAGCATCTGCCTTTGCCTCAGGGTCCTGGGATGTAGCCCCGCGTTGCATCAGTCTCCTTGTTCAGCGGGGAGCCTGCTTCTCCCTCTCCCTCTGCTGCTCCCCCTGCTTGTGCTCTCTCTCTTGCACACGTGCGCTATTTCTCTTTCTGTGTCAAATAAATAAATAAAATCTTTAAAAATAAAATAAAATGTTAGTTACACTTTTCAGTAATCTTTTCACTGTATTAACCTTCAGATGCCTGTTCAATCACACTACTTCTAAATCTAATACCAAAAGTCCAGTTGTTTATTCGAAAAGAATATAAAAGGTATGTTATATTTCCAGTGTTTAGAGATTTTGGGAACACTCTGTAGATTATCTATGTTTGGATACTCTGTATTTTGAGCAGTTCCTCCTTAAAGCAGCTCAGAAAAATGGGGCAGTGTTTGTATGGAGTGTGGGAATCAAAGGACTTTCTACTTTTATTCCCAACATTTTGTGTATTTTATTCCTCTGATGGATGAAATTAATTCATGTTTACAGTTCCATGGGATTCATTCTTTAAAAAGAATGAAGCATGAGAGACTATGGACTGTGAGAAACAAACTGAGGGCTTCAGAGGGGAGAGGGGTGGGGGAATGGGATAGGCTGGTGATGGGTAGTAAGGAGGGCACGTATTGCATGGTGCACTGGGTGTTATTTGCAACTAATGAATCATCGAACTTTACATCAAAAACCAGGGATGTACTGTATGGTGACTAACATAATATACTAAAAAAATATTATTATTAAAAAAAAGAAAGAAATAGAAGTAGTATAGAGAAAAAGATATGGTTGCCTAAAGGTCATTAAGAAAGCAAGAGGGGAAGGAATAAAGGGTAAATACTATGAAGGGGGAGTTAGTTTTTCTTGTAGAGAATGGGGTATATCTTCTGTATTAATGTTAATAGAGCATATTATTTTATATAGCACAAACTTAACTAGCTTGGGGAAACTGACAGTGGGTTGATAAAATACTTCTCTTAAACATCACATCAGTTTTCTTATGACTTCTACAAAGGGGTCACCATATGAGAATGAGTGAAAGGGTACTTGAGTAAACCCAGAACTGGAGTTTTGTAAGGTAAGTGATTTGCAAAAGAGATGGGTAAATAAGTTAAAGGAACTCCAATGCAATATTAAAGAGTTGAAACATATAAATTTACATGGATTTGGAAGAAAGTGATCCCATGCATGAGCTAAAACATAATTAGTAGGAGTAAGAAAGTGAAATGTAAATCTTGATAAGTCAAAGAATTCTCAGTGAAAGGAAACTATTGTAAATGAGCAAAGAGTGGAGTTAATGAACAGAGTGAGATGGTTTTGGATTGTTTTTCATGATGACAATGTCTAGTGGCGGCTGAGATGGAACTAAAGCAAAGCAAAAGAAAACAAAATAAAACAAACAAAAAACAAAGAAAAAAACATTGATAGAGCTAAAAAGTGAAGGAATGGAGAGATCAGTGTTGTGTGTATCATTTGTTTGGATTCTGAAACAGCCAGGGGTTAGATTAGTGAGGAGGAAGACCATGAGTTCAGTGATGAAATAAACGGCCTGGACATGAGCTAATAGCAACAAAAACTTTAAGTGGAATGGTCTGAGTGTATATGTTTCACATGGCTTGAGCTTTTGAAGGAGGCAGAAGAAAGAGACCAGCATTAGTGGACAAGAGGACATATCCACCATCTGAAGACCTCACATAAGTAGAGAGTAGTAGAGAAAACAGATTGCTTTTGGAGGTCATTGGGGAAATCAGTGTTACTAGGAGACAGCCAGGTGTCATTGTGAGCAAGAAGATAAAGAGAACCTTCAGGGGAAAAAAAAAAGATTGCATTGAGCAGTGAATAAATGCTGGCAATTCAGGGATGATATATTTACTTAGGGCTATATACTTGACAAGTAATCTCAAAGCTTATGAAATATGTTGTATTCCATTGAAATAAAGTAGCCTCCCTACTTATTAAAAATAAATACATACATACATACATGATTTTTCTCAGTTACCTAGTCAGTTGAGATAATATGATTTCCAAAACGTGCTAGTGTAAAACAAGTTATTAATTAGTGCAATTGTATCATAACCTTAAGTGTTAGAAATTTGCACTATATGTGTGAGATATGCAGGTAGAATCCAGGCAATAAAACCAGAATATTTTAACAGTAAAGCTGTACACTTACTCAGTGTAGAACGTGGTGATGAAGTACTTCAAATCTATCCATTTCCAAGCCAGCATTCCACTCTGCCCTCAGCAACCCACAGTCTCTCATTCTCAATCTTCAACTCTTTGCTTGAAATAGAAGTTGTTTTTACTCATGCTCTCCAGTTCTTGTCTTCCCATCATCTATTAAGCCCTCTCTAGTCAAGATTTCAAACCTTTACCTCCCCCAAAAGGCTCTTGCCAAGGTCTTTGAAGACATTCTTGGTGCCAAATCCATTTTTCAATTCTTCTCCATATCCAATTTGAGCTCTTCATTAAGATCAATTGACACAGATGATGACACAATTCTTGAATCATTTTTTTCCCTTGACTTGCAGTATGCCATTCTCTTTCACTTCAAGTTTGGTATCTGTGCCTCTTACACCTAAATATCTTTTACAAGCCCCCATTCACCTCCATGAGTTCAATTATTGGACTTCTTTTCACTGTCTACTTTCAATCTTCACATGGTCTAACCTAGTGTTCAGCTTTACATAGCATAATCTTCAGATTCCTATACCCAATAACGTCGCAACATCCTCGCTTATGTGTATATAAGTAGATTTGGTTTTATATTTTCCAAAAAGAACATTTGAAGCTTCACAAAATAAATATCTTTTGCCCTTTCCATTGTCTTCCTCATCTATGCAATTCATTTTTTCCCACTTCTCAAGCCAATGAATATTTCTTGCGCATCTCATATCCAACCTATTAATGATGTTTTATTGGCTATATCTACAAATTATATATATACAGAATCAGCACTGTCCAGTCTCTAGCCATCATTATTTCTCATTAGATTATTACAAATTTTTTTATTTGTTTTCCAAATTTTGCTCTGCTAAAATCTATTCTCCACTCATCAGCAAGAATAGCCTTTAAAAATGAAAATGAAATCATGACATTCGCATGTTCAGATGCACTCAATAGAAGCCAAATTCCTGCTGTGGCATATGTGATCTCTGCTAAATTTCTGACTTCATCTCTTATTCACACAACTCCTGGCTGACTGGCTGACTTATTTCATAAGCATTCTAAGTATGTTCCTGTCACAAGACCTTTGTACTCCTTCCCTTACTTGAGATGCTCATTTCCTAATAAACGTGTGGCTTGCTTCTTCACAGCCTGCAGATTTCTGCTCAGTTGTCTCCTTTTCTTAAACTCTTTCCTAATCAACCTTTATAAAATAGTATTTCAAAGTATTTTTGTTCCTTTTCAATTCTTTACTTTTAATACAGCACTATTGCCACCTTAATATATTATTTGTTCATTTTTTTCCCATTCAATAAAAAAAAAAAGTTCTGTAAAGGTGAAAATCATTACGGTTTCATTCAGTGTTCCATTACTGGCTTGTTAACTCTTGTTAATATGTATTGAATAATAAATGAAAGGATAAATATAGAACTTTATAAAATTATTAACTTACTAATGGGCACTAGATTTCCAAGGGATAAAAAGGTTAAATTATTTTCAAACAAACTATCTATCTATATCTATATCTATATCTATATCTATATCTATATCTATCTATATCATCTATATCTATATCTATTTCCACCCAGGAGTAAACCCTAGACTAGTAAATCCTGGACTAGTGGTTCAAAGGACACTCCTTGGGAAGGCCTGATAGCTGTCAGATGGATATGCAGTCAAAACTGTGGTCTCTAGGGGCGCCTGGGTGGCTCAGTCATTAAGCGTCTGCCTTTGGCTCAGGGCTGATCCCAGCTTTCTGAGGTTGAGCCCGGCATCAGGCTCCTCTGCTGGGAAGCTGTTTCTTCCTCTCCCACTCCCCCTGCTTGTGTTCCCTCTCTCGCTGGCTGTCTCTCTCTCTGTCAAATAAATAAATAAAATCTTTAAAAGAAAAAAGAAGTGTCTCTAGGAAAGTGCCCGTGGTAAGCAACATTCTTGTCCTCTTTATTTTATTGTGGTAAGAACATATGTTAACATGTGAAATCTAACCTCTTCAACGAATTTGAAGTGAGCAATAAGTTACATTGACTACAGCTACAATGCTGTACAACATATCCCTAGCGTTTGTCTACATTACCTAACTAAAACTTCATGCCTATTTCATAACTCCCCCTTAGTCCCTTTCGCCAGTCCTTGGTAACCACCATTTCAATCTTGTATTTTATGATTTGACTATTGTAGAAATATTTACTGACAAGTGAATGGACAAAGGAAATGTGATACACACCACACACACACACACACACACACACACACATTCACACACACAATGAAATATTATTCAACCTTAAAAAGAGATGGTAAGCAGGGTGTCTAGGTGGCTCAGTTGGTTAAGAATCTGACTCTTGATTTTGACTCAGGTTATTGTCTTGAGGTTTTGAGATCATGCCCTGCATCAGGGTCCATGCTAGGCATAAAGTCTGCTTAAGATTCTCTCTCTTCCTCTCTCTCTGTCCTTCCCTCCACCTCTCTCTCCCTCTCAGAACATGGTAAGCAACATTCTCACTGGTTTGCTTATTTGTCCTTCTTTCTCTGAATATGACAAATATTGCACCAGCATTGGGGAATTTGGTACAATGCATTAGAAAATACCAAAGAGAATATAATTCTTTTTTTAATGTTTTTTTATTATATTATGTTAGTCACCATACAGTACATCCCCTGTTTCCAATGTAAAATTTGATGATTCATTAGTTGCGTATAACACCCAGTGCACCATGCAATACGTGCCCTCCTTACTACCCATCACCGGTCTATCCCATTCCCCCACCCACCTCCCCTCTGAGGCCCTCAGTTTGTTTCTCATAGTCCATAGTCTCTCATGTTTTATTCCCCCTTCTGATTAACCCCCCTTTCTTTATCCCAAAACTGAATGATCCCATAAGAGCTCTTCTATTTTCATTAAAGCAAATACATTACATATCTACTTTGTTAATATAATTGTATTTATACACACTGAATAAATAGGCTTCAGAATCAGAATTTACAAGATATACTCATAAAGTTCCTATTGCATCTTATGTTGTCTCACAGCAAGATAAGCAATTTGAATAAATACATTTTATTTCCATTGAGTTATTGCTATCATTCTATAGTTACCCCCAGAATGACACAACTCCATTATAACAGGCTTTGTGTGACTAAGGGCTTCCATTAATGTAACCTCATAAATTTATAAAAATCCAAAATGAGAGCTCTTGTTTTTCCAGTGTGTTTATCAAACAATGAGTTCATATTGTTGGGTCTAAAAAGCTTACTTTAAAGTAATTAAAAGCAGTACTTATGTCACCCAAGGGTAATTGCTGCTTATTTATTTATTGTTTTATAATTTACCTTCATTATTTTAGAGTGACAGGGCCAGTTGTAGAACAAGTATCAGGTTATTAGCATGTTATGACCATTTGAACTCAAATAGTCAGTGGAGTGAAAATTTCAACAAACAGTATACCAACTTGAATGTGATTCAGCAAGTGATATAGACCTCAAACAGGAAAGAAAGCACACTACTGAATTTGATCAAACATATTTTTCTGTGCTGTTAAGGGGAAAAAAACAAAGCCAAAAACCACTGAGGTTAAAATCAATCCACATATGGGCACCTGGGTAGCTCAGTCAGTTAAGTGTCTGCCTTTGGCTCAGGTCATGATCTCAGGGTCCTGGGACTGAGCCCCACATCGGGATCTCTGCTCAGTGGAGAGTCTGCTTCTCTCTCCCTTTCCCTTTATGCTCTCTTTCTCAAATAAATAAATAAAATCTTTTAAAAAATTGATCCACAGATACATGCACCATTATATTTAAGAAACCCATCTGAATCGTTGAGGTAAAGATGTTTCATTGGTCAAAGTAACTCACACTCTTTTTTCAGAGTCATCTGATATGCTGTCTATGTCTATCTAGAAAACACCATTAAACATCATCTCTGTGTGCCTGTATTACTGTGTGTCTGTATTACCTCTTTAGAAATTAGTGCCTTGATCTCAAATTTAAGCACAGATTCATCTTGAAGCTGAACAGATTCAATTGGTCTTCTCAATTATCTCCAGGAACTTAAGATAAATATGGGTATATATCTCTGTTGCAAGTCCAGATAGTATTTCAAAAGGTTTAGACATATACATAGGTATGAATATAAAAATACACAAGAAAAACTGACCATTGTTGCTTTATCATGCCTAAATTCTAAGTGAATGGAACCATTATTTCATAGTTTAAATAAACATGGAATAAGCACCTACTAAATTCTGGATGAGGAGGCAGATTTTGGATTATCCAGTAAGATGTAAAATACAATCTCTAGGCAGATTGCAGTGTTATATTGATAAAGTATTAAAAATAAAAGAATATTATTATTGTTATTAGCCATGCTGCTGGCTTATTGTGAACTTGGTACCATGGTGAACTCATTACATGTATTAACTCACATACTCTCTGAAACAAGTTTTGACCCACATGATGAAACTCAGCACCAAGGAAGTAAGGTAACTCCTCTGTGTCCCATGGCTTGTAGGTGTCAGAACTGGGGATTAAAACCACACCAGCTGATTCCAGATCGAAATGTCCTAACTACTGTATCCTGCTGTGCCTCTAGTAAAAATTGATAAAATGTACCTCTAAACATGTGTCACAAATACCATGATTCTTAACATAAAAGGGCCAGTTTAAAAAATGGACGGGTCAGGGGTGCCTGGGTGGCTCATCGGTTAAGCGTCTGCCTTCATCTCAGGTCATGATCCACGGGTCCTGGGGTCGACACCATGTAGGGCTCCTGGCTCAGTGGGGAACCTTCCTCTCCCTCTCCCCCACCTTGCTATCTCTCTCTCTCACACACAAATAAATAAATAAAATCTTAAAAAATAAAAAGTGGACTGATCAAGGGATGCCAAATCTTCTGTGTTGAATTGAATAAAGCAAGTCAAGAGACAATTTATACAGCATAGAACGCAGATGCTGGATCTTTGAAGATGAGCCAGTGTCTTTGACATAGCTAAGCTCATGGGGAAGTGCAACTCAAGAAAAAACTTCAGGTACAAAGTAATCTGGAATCATGAGGGAATTGCAGATAGGTCAGTGTGCTGTGATGGAGCTGGAGAAGGAAATGAGAGAAGTTTGAGAAGGAAGACAAAGCACAATTTTAACTGTCTTATGTTCTCATGCTTCCACGTATTTGTCATACATGTACTAGATAATTTTAGGTATATCCAGAGCAGAATTTTAAAGTATATGTTTATTTTAATACAACTAAAGAAAAAAAATTGTATAAACTGTTACTGAATTTTTTAATGCATATTGTGGGCTGAAGTAAGTATTTAAATTGAAAACGATGAATTGATTTAAAGAAAACTATTAAGTGTACCATAATGCATTGCTACCGCAAAACATAAAGTCTGAAAGATGGTTTGGAAATTGCATCTGTGTACAAAAACGAGGACTTTGACCTCTATCCTATGAATAGTTAAGAATAGTTGAAAGATTAAAAGCATTTCCATGTTACCCTTTTCATCTTGAAACTATTCACTCAGCAGGACCTGCCTAAGTCCATGGTGGATGTTGTTGCTGATGAAGCGTTGGGACTTAGGCAAAGGACACAGATCAGGCACCATACAATAAAATGCAAGACATAGAACAACAGTTGTTTGGTTTTATGTTTTGTTTGGGGCAGGTTGAATTTCAGATTCAGATATATTCAGATTGAATGCCCAAGCACAGATATGGATGGGCTGGATGTTGAGAGAGTGGTTAAGTAGTTTGCCAGGGAAAATAACTTTCACCATGGGAATCATTGCACACATAAACAAAGCACAAGTCAAAATACTATAAGTATATTTCATACTGTGAGAAACAGGATGGTTCAAGACCCTTCAATTTAAATATCAAGGACACAATACAAATAGACTCGCTCTCTGCGTTGAACTTATTCAGTCAGAATTTGTACGTGGTGGGTGGGTGTTTAGTGCCCTCCCCGGTCTTCTTACTAGATTCCCCCTCCTTAGAATTTCCATATTGTATACACCATTATGATAAGAAAGAATAGAGACAATCATTGGATACCTCATTTGGGGAAGACAAGAGCCATTAAACTGCCAATCAACATTATCCAGATGTCTGCATCTGCTTACCTCATTCCTCACATTCTTACTCCTTCTAGCTAACTGCTTTCAATATGTAGTTTGCTTGCTCTCAGACTCTTGTCACAACCTGTCCTTAATTGCCCTAATTCACATCCTGCAACTTTGCAATGCAGAAAATGAATAAACTTGCAGTGAACTAACAGTTACGGAGTATGACATGGAACACACTCCTATTTTCCAGCTTTGTCATTATGTTCCATTTGGGAACAGATCCAAGGCTCCCCTAAACACAGACTGTTTCTCTCACCTTCACAAAAGTATGCTAGAACTCTCAGCTTGAAAGTTCTCTGCTTATCTTTTTAATCAGGCAACTAGCTCAGTTATCAGGAAATTCTTATTTTAGACAGTGGCTTAGATTGAGGTGAAATGTGCTTCCTTGTAACTTCCAATAATAACCCCTAGTTCTGTCTTCCTATCTAGTAAAAATATGTGTGTCCTTTTTTACACATGACAGTCCCTCATGCTATCAATAATGACTAACAAAATTATGTCATTGTATTAGACAACCTCAATTACAATATGCTCACCTAACATCAACATAGTATAAATTATTTTAAATATGTGTGTGTATTTTATGAAAACAGTACAAGCTTTCCTCAAAGTATACTTATATCTACATGCAACTGAATTCTGCCTTACAATACCAGTATTAAGTTATATAGTGCCTCTAGAAAATATTTTTTAAGCAAGCAAATAATCATTTCTTATTCGTGAGTAAAATGGTGTTCTAATAATTAGAAGGAAATAACACATTTGATTTGAGTGAAATTCAAGTCTACCACTTATTAACAGTGTGATCTTGAGAAAACCATTTAATTATCTTATAATTGGTAGATACAGCACTTTTATTACACTGTTACTATTACTAACAGAGGACATTTGCTGTTCGGTCTTGTGATGTTACACACTTTTAAAAAAAATTCTGCCTCATATATTCCTCATATATACAGAGTATTCCAGGAATACTGTAAGACATAAAATATATTGTTCGTTCCTTTAAGTAGTAGACCTATTGTCATATCCCTTGCTATTACCACACATACAAATGTGTAGAGATTTTAAAAGGTATCAATATGTGAGCATCTGAGTTAACCTCTTAATAGTCTTCACTGGGATCATCATTAGACCCAAGGTTATGGCACGGCAAACATACCAAATGATGTTGGAAAACGAGTGTGGACTACTTGCTTATGCTAGAACACATCTGTATATTTGCTTTGGTTTATATGAACACTTTATTTCAAGAAAATAAAGTTCTATTGAAAACTCGAAGTTATTAAATGCATGACAGTTAAGGGAACTGTTCTATCTGAAAATATATTACACTGGGCTGTCAATATCCTTCCTCTTATCACCCTCCTCACTCTAGCAATTATTTTTCCAAGGAAAAAAGAGAAAGGGGAATTGGCCAGAAATGGAATATGGGTTAAGCAGGTAAACATGTGAAGTATATATTTTTAAAATTTGCCACAGTATTACTCCCACCTCTACTCCCTGACTTCAGCTTTGACAAGTGGAGGGAAACTTCCTCCCATACTTTTATTGGAGCCTTTTCTAGATATGGAGTCACAAATGTAAATGCCTTAAGAACAAGAGTCTGTATATTACTCCTGATGTTATTCCTAACTTCTTTCAATGATTCTGGCACCTATTAGGCATGTAACTATTTTTTTTTTTAATGAATACATTACTACCACATCATGACACATTCATTATTCATTATTCATTCATCCATTCAGCAGGTTCTAATAATTGCCTACCATGTTCCAATGCACTGTTTAAGGTTCCAGTGTTGCTGCCCTCACCCTCCAGACTACTGCCAGAAAGTTCTTTTTAACATTTGAATCTTACCATGTCAACCTCTTGCTTAAATCTCTCAATGAATCTCTAACACCCACATGATAATTATATAATTTCCAAAGTACAGAATATGCTACACTTTATCAGTTGAGTTCTGTCCTACCATTACAAACACCTGTCTTGCCAACCCCACACTTGTTCTTACTCTATTGTATAGCTACATCAGTCTATGTTTCCCTAAATACACAGTACTCCCTCACATCTCTGTGCATTTGAGTGTACATATACAGTATATGTTTTCCAACCTTTCGTCATATTTCACTCATGAAATCATAGTCTAATTAACATTAAAAACTATTTACTGAGTTGTTTTCCTTTTTTTTTTCTTTTTGACCACACACTGTGTTAGACACTATGTAAAATGCAGTACTTAATCCTTGAAACAGCCATTCAAGGAAACAAACCTATCCCTATTTTACAGAGGATAAACAGAGGCCCAAAGATGTCAGTTTATCCACTGTCATAAGCAACTCTAATGTAATAGAACCACCTCATTTCAAAGCAGATATTGGATCCATTCTGCCATACTTTTCTTCCTTTTTTATACAGTGCTGGATTTGGTTTGCTAATTAGTAATCTAGGACTTTTAAACCTAATTTTACTCATAAATCGATCTAAAATCTCCTTTCTTACATTGTCCTTTCTTCATTTAGTATTAAAATAAATAAATAAGTAAATAAACAAAGTACACACACATATAACTTAACTTTCCCCTCAGCTTAACTAAACTTGAGGCAGATTTCTTCCTGACTATAGGCCCTTGACCTTCTTTATCTTAGAACATTTCCTTTAGAAAACTTGCAATTGTAAATTCTTTCTCTGCTCCTTTGAAATGTAAATCTTTGCCTAGCCTCTTGCCAGTTTATAATCCGGGAACGTTTTTCTCAAGGACCTAGAAGTCATCTCTTTGAAAGGTAATCATAATGGAAGACAGGGTCTTTATCTTTCACTCTCTATGGGAAGTCAGGAAGTGCTGACCAGCAAATAGAGATGGCCTAATTACATGGACCAACCCTTCACTAACATTCTCTAGCACTTGTCCACTGGCTCACAGTGCTTCAACACTCTCCCATCTTTTGCTTCAGTGGACTCAATTTCATTCTCCCTCCCCTGTGACAATGAACTTGAACAAAGTCTTTCCTGCCTCTTTAACACTGGTGCAATTTTTCTTGACAATATATATAAACTTACAGTGTTGCCGTTTTCACTTCTTCCTTTTTCTCTGTCCTTGTAGTTTTAGACCTTTTTAAAAAATCACTTCATCGTTATATGAAGTGGGTCCAGGGAAGAAAAATATATGTTCTATTTATCATCTGAAACTAGAAATATCCCTCTGTTAGATGTATTCAATTTCCAAAAAACCAGGACTCTGTTTCTTTATAGCAGGAAGAGTATTTATGTTAGCTGAGTATGCAACGCCTATTGGAGCTGCTACTAATAATTCTTTGCGGAAGTAAGGTTTCGAGCTTCTTTTCTTAATATGAATTCCACGAGCATCATTTTTGTCCTCTATTTTAATATATTTAAGAACCAGCTCATGGCCAGGCACATATTTGGGACTACACATGTGTTGCATGATTTAATTAATTTACAACGTCTCTCTAGATTATCTCCTCCATGAGGCCACTTTCACAATTACTCCGTTCACAGTTTCTCATGGGATTGGTACAGTGCTGTGACTGGCACTTGTCCTTCCAGATCTTATAGCTGGAAATGAGTCCATTCTTCTCATATGATGACCCCTTGAAAGCAGTTGCACTGACTATCTTTTTTACCTAGTAAAATGTACCTTATTTGTGTCTGATTCCCAGAGACAACCTGTGAACAATCTATGTTCAAGGAAGTACATGACTCTGTAAGTCCCGATATGGGAAGATAACTTTAAATACATAAACAGTATTTTAATAAGTTTTAAATATTTAAAATAATTTTGCTTATACATTTCACTATACCCCACTGTTTTTTCCCTGTGTAAAGACTCCATAGGTTGACGTTGTTGAACATTAATATTGCCACAAATACTTGGAGACACTTTCTATATAAAAATTTAAGAAAATAAGCAATCATATAATGTAAAATTAACCTGTTGTGAGAGTTTAGTGTCCTTGGGAGGTCTAAACTATTTTACCAGGAATTCTCATTTTCATAGTAGTTTCTTTCCAAACTATTACCCACCAAGATAATAGATTGATCTTTTAAGACATAAATAGTTAGCATCACTCTTCTTCTTAACAATGACAACACACACACACACACACACACACACACACACACACACACACACAGAAAGACTCATAACCTCCCTTGTCTCATGAAATAATGTGCAAATTCTCTTACATAGTGTTCAGGACTCTATCTGGGGCTTTGGTGCCTGGCTCGGGTCCTGGTCTGTGTTATGGATCTCAATCCATAGCTGCAGGTCACATGAAGGGAATCCTGAACCTCTAAATGATTTGGCATTCTTCACATTGTACTTCGAACATGCATTTTGAATTACATTTCCTCAAGTCTTTTCAATGGATATGTAATGTTTAAAAAGTTGAAGTCTTTCTTAATACATTAGACCACACAACCCTCCATCTGGAGAGTGAAAATAATTACAGTCTATGGAAACTTTTTTCATGATATTAGAATGCCGCACATGGTTGACATTTTTTCCAGGGTCAGCAGAGTTAAGTTCAGTTAGAGAAGAAAGGGTTTTTCATTTTGATAATTTGAAAACACTCTTCTAAGGGAGAGAATGATGTCAATGGTATTGCTTCTTTTATGTTTAAAGGATAAAGAAAAGTCTTACTTTTATCAGACTCAGAAAGAAGTGACACTCTACTAAATATTTAAAGAGGGTCTTATACATCTTAGAAAAGGTTTGAATGAATTCTTTGTGGAAATAGCATCTACAGAGAAAAGAGGAAATACATTAAATGTTAGCATTTATTGTAGTTTATTATAAGAATTTATAAGAGACTATGAATATCATTTAATATACCATATAGTAGCATACATTTTAATACATTTAGAGAACATATTCTGAAACTCTATTCTAGTGAAGTATGACACTGCTCTGAGGATAAAACTGGCTCATTTTTACCCTAGCCCTGACTATTTTTTTCTTCAGCAACGATTTAAATGGCTTTTAGGCACTCACTCAAGGAGTTTTATACATTACTCTGCCCATGATAAAAAATGTGTACTGATCTCCAAGTCTGACTTTATTTCATTGCTAAACTCCTTACCAACTAGATATGACATCACTGTATTTGTCTGTGCTCTTCAGCCTTTTAATTTGGGTGGGAAATACAATGCCACGCCATTTCAGCCTTTAGGAGATAATTATCTCTCTTTTCTCAGAACCAACTTCTTCTACAAAGGAGCCGAGGATTGTGTGTGATGGAAACGGATGACACGGTACTCAACGGTCTATGAGAATGCTGAAAAGACAGTTTCGGGCTCTGTGCATTAGGGATGCATGCAGAAAGGAGGACAGCTGGGTTAACATGGCTCAGAAAAACACAGAGGATAAAAAGAAGCCATTTTTCTGCTTCCTGTTTCTTCTCAGATTGGTCTCAATCAACTACCACATTTTGGGAGGAGGGAAATGTTTTGAGGCTCAGAAAGAGAAATCTTTATATAGTGGTTACCATGTCTGTTCCATCTAATTCAACTTTGCTTAGCAAATAACCATGCAAAAAACCCCAAGTATAGATTTTAATAATGGTGATGATTTATAAGAGCCATTCTGTAAGACTAAACAGGGCCATACAAGGAAATACAGTCTCTATCTGATTTTGATATCATGACTTTGACATTTTGCTGTCATAAGGGGCACCTGGGTGACTCAGTCAGTTGCGCATTGGACTCTTGATTTCAGCTCAGGTTATGATCTCATGGTCCTGAGATCCAGCCCCTTGCTGGGCTCTGTGCTGGGCATGGAGCCTGCTTAAGATTTTATCACTCTCTCTGCCCCCCGCCCCCATCTGTACACTCTCATTCTCTCTCTCAAAAAAAAAAAAAAAAAAAAAGAATCTCATAGATCCTAGATGCAAAATAGAGTGAGATTCCTGTGTCTGTTTTGCTTTTTGTACTTGACATAAGTATACTTGGTTCTTAAGCTTGGTGGCACATTTGGATCACATGAGCAGGTTTAGAAATCCTAATGTATAGGCCTTATCACATACTAATTTAAATCAATATCTCTAAGTGTGAACCAGAACTCAGTATTTTTAAAAATTTCTCAGGTGATTCCAATGTGCAGCCAATGTTCATAAACACTGATATAAATCATTCCTTGGACGGTAGAGCTAAAGATTACATTACATAAATATTATTACTATCTTATAAAAACATTAAGATGTACAGAAAAGATATCAATTTTAATTTAAAAGTTGCCTGGATCAAATTTTACCACTCCTCATGTACACTTTGACAGATTTAATTTTCCTCAATTATAAAATGAATTGATACTACAAATCCTCCAGAGAATTTGCAAGGATTATAAATAATGGGTAATGCCAACCATATAACCAGTGAATAAATAGCTGCACATGAAACAGAAGTGATTTTGGTATATTCTCAGATAAATTATATCTTCTAATGCACATTTCCTATCCCTCTATACCTTTGACCTTCTTTTTTTTTTTTTTTTTTTTTTCCTGCCATCAAAAACTTAATGTTGGGGGTGGCAAGGGGAAGAGGGGACAAACTTATCCCAACCTTCCATTTCTATGTTTTAGGTGATGTTGATACTTCTCTGTGAGATTGGGTCTGGCCAAAATTGTACACTCTACTCCAGAAATACTATGTTTGGTCCAGAGAAAGGAATTTAACCCAGTGTGGCCAATGAGAGTCAGTACCCAAACTTTTGTTTAAACTGCTCAAACACACGGAATTCCCTTCATGTTGGCTTGGCGGTGCAAAGATGTAGGGCTGGACTCTTGTCAGCCATCTTGCTATCAAGTAGATTCTAGTGACAAAGAGGAGAGTAGAATTGGGGGAAGTAGAGCAACCAGATCCTTGTGGATTTATGAAAGCCCCTTGATGAATAGTTTCTCAAGCTAAATAAATTCATGAACTACCAATATTGTTCTTTTCCTTTCTTCCTTTTCTCCCCCCCCCCCCACCTTTGGGTCCGTCTGTAGCCTAGATTGCATTTTCTGAAACTTTCAACGAAAAGATTCCTAAATATATACATATTAAAAAAATCCTTTATTATTTTCCTACCCTCATATGTCTTTATAATCCATAATATGAAAATAGATAACCACTTACAGGTCACAAAATAAATCATTAATGTATGGCCACCTTTCTTTATATACACTTTATTTCTACTGCACAGAATAGCTTTCACTTATTTTTCTTCTTGAGAAATCACATATCTCAGCAAAAGTTTAGATCAGATGTTAAATCCTTATTCTTGCTGCAATGTCCAGTAAGAATTATTTCCTTCTCCTTCTGGTTAGCTTTGACTTACATTAGGTAATCCCACTGTACACCTGAAAGCAAGATCATGCCTTACCCATCTTTTAACTTCCACATTTAGTGCAATAGCTAGTATAGATTATAATCTCTATTAATATTATTTAATTAACTGAACTGACTTTCCCCAAGTTAATAAAACAGTCAGATTGGCTTCATGAGTACAATCGCAATATTCACAACAGAGGCAGCAATGTCTCAAATGTTTGACAATGCCTGAAAATTTGCATTTCATTCCAGCTGTGGCCCTTGTGGAGGAAGAGAAGAAATAATGGCAAATTACAATATTCCTATAAGAAACTATCTGGCTGCATCACTGAAATTGTTGTATTTAAAGCAACTGAAGAAGCTTGAGATATCTATTCTGATGGTTGTTTTTAACATTTGAAGAACAGCCCTATATTGAACTAGAGAACAAAACTAAAGGCAGTGGCAAAATTTATAATGAAATTGGGAGCCTATGTAACATAGGTCAAACAATTAAAAAGATACACATTGAACAAATAGAAAGATACACTCTTCATCTTCAGAGAGGGTGAATTTCTTTGTCTTTTAAAATTTTTCAAAGAAAGAAGAGAGGTAGATTAGAGGATTTGTAGAAAACGTTTGCACCTCTAAAATTTTTTGATTCAATGATGCATGCAGAATATTATTGACCTAGAAATTAAGAGACCAAGATAACACCCAAGGAGTGATGATCAGGTAGTTATGCACACCCTTTGTTGTCTCATTTGCTAGTGAGTGGATAAGATCTAAATGATCTGGAATACTTTTCCCAGCTTAAGACTTCTATACCTTTGTCTTCATTTCTTTTCATCTATAGTACATCTTTGCTTGAATTTTTCTTAATCTTAATTAATATTTTACTTTAATGAGCAGTCTGGAATCAAATTAGAAATATATATATATATATATAACTGAAAACATTTAACTGTATATGTGAATGAAAGTGAACTATTAACACACAAATTAAGAGTTTTAAGTATCTGGAATAAAAGTAAAAACTTTAATTTGCATGCATTTAAAATGATTCCATAATTAGTAATTAGCAGAACATATGTCTAATATCTATCTAACTTTATTAAATTATATTTTCTACCAATTTGGGAGCATATGCTTTAAAAATTACATCCTTCACATCTAAACAAAAGCAATCTAGATATCATTAACACTAATTGTGGGGTTTGAAAAGAATAGGAAAACTATACCACTCATTTTGCATTGATTTTATGAAGAAAAATATTAGAAATCTACAATAAATCATGTAAGTTTTCAAATAAGAAATTGAGAAACGATACAGACATTTCAGAAAGATAAAAATAGTACATATCTAATCATGTGATCATTATGCAATTTTAAGTAAACACTATAGAACACGATTGGTTTAAAATTAGGGAATTCTATAAATCTCAGACTGGAAAAGACTATGTTAACACAAATATCTTGCTGGGAAAATATTTGCCTTACAAACAGATGCTGGCAGTAGTTCCTTGAGGAATTTTACACAAATGTGGACAGAGGGAATCAGTTATTGTTTTAAGCATTGCTACGCAAGTTTCCATGCTACAAATTGTTTAAGAATTGCAATTGGTACTTGGGTGGATGTTTTTCTTTATTTAACATTTTTTATGTAAATGATCTAGAAGAAAAAGAACATGAATGTTGTTTGCTAATGATTCTAATTTCTCCCACATGCTGAAATATCAAGTCAATAGAACTCTATTTCAAAATTTCACTGTCAGTGTGAGTGGGCAGGCAATAGGGGGAAATCTGAAATCGTAACATTTTTTGGAGAATAATTGAAATGACATTACATGAGGATAAAATTTGGAGGAGCTAATTTGACACTCCCCACTCTCCCACCTCCTACCACCACCAATAACAAAAAAAAAAAAACCTTTCAAACCTTTAAAAATAATTCCCTCCAGTTACTGGAGAAATATGGTGATTTGGCCTAAAAGGACAGTTTGATAACAGGTCTCACTGGGAACTGTACGGGAAATAAACAAAATTGTAAGAGTCATAATAGTAAACATTGAGCATCTACTTAGTGTCAGACTTGCAGGCATTCTATGAACATTAAATCTCATGAAAATCCTTAGAGTTCCCAATTTCTATCTGCGGAAATTGAGCCTTTTTCATAGTTAAAAGCAGCAGTTCTCATCTAAATACAGGACTAGAGACATTTTTGGTTGTCACAACCAGGAATGTGGGGAAAAGGTGCTACAGGCACATGGTGGAGAGAGACAGGGATGCTGTTAAATATCCCACAATGCACAATGCAGCCCCTATCCCCACACCAAAAAATTACCTGGCCCCTAATGATGTCACTAGTTCCAACACTGAAAAACCCTGGCTGGGAAACAAGCCTGAGAATGTGTCCTGCAACTCTTATACTGTATTGATAGTTTCATTTCAAACAGGCAAAAGTAATAGAGGAAGTAATCCAATAAAATAAGTCTAAAAACTTGGAGTTTCAAGTAGGACGAAAACATACCTGATTTAGAAAATCAAGAATGATTTTATAAAGAAAGCTAGATTTTTTTTAACTTGGCCTTAATGAATAGGTAGATTTTTAATAGAAACAAAAGTGTCTATTTGGGCAGCGATCTGAGTTCGACCCCCCTTCCCCTCCCCTCAATACAGAAATGATGCAATGTGGATAATGTATTATTTGAGGAGAAACACAAAGGAAGTGACCTGGTCTGATAAGAAAGGAATGAGGGAAATTTTCTAGGAGATGTCAATTTTGAATCAGGCGAACATGGAAAAGTGCATGAAGGATAAATAACTTCAGGCAGAGGAAAAAGCTCACGGAAATCAATGACAACCTAGAAGGAAGTGTTCTCTCTGTTTAATGTCCTTCTTTCCTCCCTGCAAAGAAAGCATCAATATCTTTTAGCTCTTTGCTCTGAAATTCTTCCTTGGGAAAGCTTTCTTTAATTTCTGTGATTTGATTAAATTCCTCTACCACTAGCATAAATTTCACCATGTTCCTCCCTTTTATGCCACTTGTCACAGTATGGTTTTATATTTATTTGCTTTTTTGATGAATAGCTGTCTCCCCCAGCAGACTGTGAGGAACATAAAGTCAGGGACCAGATCCAGCTTCACTCACTCAGTACAGAGCACAACAGTTTCCAGAGAGCTGGTGCACAATGAGTATTTATAGGAAAAGTGAGGTACGTAAAATAATGAAGTAAGACACAAAATAATATTGTTGGACTGTTAAGTATAATCTATAACAAGATGGATTTTGATTTGAAAGGAATAATGATACCAATTAAGAAAGGTTCTTACTTGTTTTGTTAAACATGTTGAACCTCATGGAACTTTACATCAAAAACTAGGGATGTACTGTATGGTGAGTAGCATAATAAAAAAAAAAAAGAAAAAAAAATGTTGAACCTTATCCTAGAGGCACCTGGGTGGCTCTGTCAGTTAAGCATCTGCCTTTGGCTCAGGTCATGACCCCAGGGTCCTGGGATTGAGCTCCCCTCCAGGGGCTCTCTGCTCAGTGGGGTGCCTACTTCTCCCTCTCCCTCTGTTCCTTTCCTCCCACCACTCATATGCATGCACTCTCTCTCTCTCTCAAATAAATAAATAAAATCTTTAAAACAAATGTTGAACCTTATCCTATAAGCAATGGAAAGCTACTAGAATATTTTAACCAGCATTGGCAGTTTACAACCATACTTTTACCTTACATGGCTGATTTTAACAATATTTTAAAGGATGGGTTTAGGCATGGGGATAATAATTAAAGGTGAATAATCACACAAATATTACAGTTGTCTAGAGGTGAAATGATTAATTCCTTGGAAGAAATGTGCTATAATATGTATTAGAAGAACTCTGGTTCAGAATTTCAGCTTAGGCATGAAAGGTTAATTAGACCCAAAGTACGGAAGACTTTTCATACAGCAACTGATACCATTCAAGACAAGTAGAAAACAACTTTGTTCAATTATTTTTCCTGAATGTCTAGTATGTTTCCAAAATGATCATGGTGCCATTGTGTACGGACATAGGTCATTTATGCATGTTATTATTCCTCTGAGATACTCTTCTTTGGAGATAATGTATGACAAATCCATCAATGCATTGTTGTGCTCTAAATAAAATATATTCCTCAAGCATAAAGTCATATCCCGTCTTTATAAATGATGCTGCAAGAAAATTTTAACTACATGATGTATCTCCAAAGTCTTAAGACAATTTATTATGGTGGATTTGATTTTAAAATGGAGCCATAAATTATACACAGCACTAAAAATTATAAGGTTTAATGATGAGCTTTACGGTAACTCTCATCTGAGACAAATGTTGCCATAAAAACCTAAATCAGCATTTAATGAATTGACAGAAGCTGGAGAATGTGAGAGCAGTGCTAGCTGAGAAAGGCTTAAGAGACCTGAAGAAAGAACCCAGGTCAGAAGCTAAAAACCTTCACCTTCTCCGTTCAACCTCCGGGCACAGAAAAGCTCTCAAATTCCATCTCTTCAAGGTACGCAAAAGATTCTGCCGCTGAGGGGACAGTCCTGATCTTTGCAGGAACTAGCCTTTCATTTTTTAATGCTCCAAATGAGACAAAGAATTAGTAGCTGAAGCATCTCTTCCTGCACATGCCGAACAAAGGATAAATCCTGTATTTAGTGTAGTTTCACACAAAGGAGAGAGTGATCCAGAAATGTAAATCGCCAAACAAGAAAAAAAAAAAAATGTTTCCTGGAGTGTTAATAACGGGTCAGTAATTACTCTGTAAAGGAAGGAGACAGAATTCTACGGAGGATCCAACCCATCCTGTTAGACACCCACACTGTCTTCTTTGGGGAAAGTAATTTAATTTCAATGGGAAATTATGTTTTCTGGCTGCAATCTCTATTAAATATTTAATTAAAGTTAATGGAAAACCTCCTTTTAAAAAAGCAATCAAACACTAGAACGCTAGAAAATGTGCTTTACCTCCTTTTGGCTGTTACTGTTCTGAAAATAACAGATCATTATTGTTCTCAATGTTAGGAAAAATCCAAATGGAAATATATTAACCATGTCATCTTCCAAAGCTGAGCTATATGCAGGAAGGGAAATAATCTATTTTTCAAATAATATAGAACATAACTCTTTATGGCCATTTTTTATAGGGAAATGGAGAGATTTCAGTAGTGGTTATTTACATTATTATTCCCTTTTGGTATCTCCCATCTAAAGGCATTAAGTATGCGGGGAAATTTTATCTGGTTCAGATGGCAAGATAAGTGAAAGGATTTCATTGTAAAAAGTGCTCAGTGAGCCAAGCTTCAAAGGATAATGAGTATCTAGTACCTCCTTGGATATTAAATTAAGACTTCTCTGTTCTCTTTGACAGTGCCGGGAGGAAATCTGCAGTTTCAGTCTCCTGGACTTGTGGACATATTTAGAAACTCACAAAAGGAGAGATTCAAAGGCCTGGATATGTCTTTATACCTCCCAAACTACAAGCAGCATGTGGGAGCAGTGACTTGTTTTGTTTGTTTTGTTTTGTTTTTTAACTTTACTCTAAGAACCAATACAAACAGGACCATGTCCATCCTATTTATTTTTGAATCAGTAGAGCCCAGAACAGTGACTCTTATAGTAGGAACTCAATAAAATGTTTTTGAATGAATAAATATATTTTAGCCAGATTTTATATTAGAAATAGATGGGTTTGGGGACACCTGGGTGGCTTCATCAGTTAAGCCTCTGCCTTGGGCTCAGTCGTGATCCCAGAGCCCTGGGATGGAGACCTGCATCACACTCTCATCTGCTTCTCCCTCTCCCTCTGCCCCTCCACCTGCTTGTGCTTTCTCTTTTGCTCACTCTCTCTCTCTCTCTCAAATAAATAAAATCTTTAAAAAAAAAGAAAGAAATAGATGGGTTTTATACAACGCTGTGATATGGGTGTGGGTGTGCGTGTGTGTGTATGTTTAAAGCAATACTTTCTCCATTGACTCTCTTGATTAATTTTCTTTTTCCTAAATTCATGATAACACAGAGAAATTGAAGGGATAAATGCATACCTATAAAATAGGCAAAAGAGTCCATTAAAGTAACTGGAGGAAAATAATGGCATAAATGTTATAAAAAATTACTGTTATTTGATGTTAGCATTTATAAGTTTAGTCCACGCAGTAGGGTAGAAACAGAGAAGGGAAAGCAATGCAAGAAAGATGGGTGTGAATATTGTAGTGTTCAGCTTACCATCCTTTCTCCCACTGAAATCACTCCTCTGCATTTTATCAGGCTAGAAATTGACTGGCCACATTCGAAAATTAGGCAGTGAACTTTTCTCTGAAAACTTGCAAAGTCCTATTTTCTCTAGAATAGAGATAATTAGGTGGACTTCCTTGTCCCAGTTCTCTTAAATTGGACTTAACTCAAAACCTATTATGTTAGTAGAGTATTTAATTGAGAGAAGTATTTCCCAATCTAGTAAGAATGTGAAAACAAGACGTCAAGGACAAAAAGCAAGCTTTGTGGCAGGTGGAAGAGGAGGACAGAAATGAGATGAGAAGAGAATGGGCGAAAGGTTAATGTGCTGCCAGACTAGAAGTTCGAGGAAGCAAACACAGAAAAGAAAGTTTGAGAAAGAAGAGCAGAAGGAGAGAAAAGTAAATAATAATAAAAATACAGGTGTAAGTACAGACAACTTTTAAAAAGACAGAGTACTTATATTTGTTTATATTTTTTGAAAAGATCAACTGCAAAAGGAAACATGTTAGCAATATCAAAAAACATTATATGATGTATTTTGGGGAAACAAAGGTAAAGGTTGTTTATGACTTGGTGCCCTAGAATCAAACACCACTTTCTTTAAAATCATCAAGTTATCATAAACACAGAGATTTTGACGAGTATTTATTCTTACAGGGGGTGTAAACAGAATGGGAGGACCTACTTTAAATCCTAGTGATCCCTTTTACTTTAAGGAAGAGCCCTGAAAGCAGGCAGACTTGGAGTCATTCCATTTTCTTCATTCATGCATATCCACGTGATTCCTGTTGGCATACCTCCAAACCCAGCTCATTCCTTTTTCCTTGGCTTCTTATATGAGAACAATCTTCTGTGTTCCCCTCATGAAGTGCTTTTAACTGGACTTTTTACATTCCTTCTGAATTCTATGGAATCTCATCTTCACATAGATACCACTAGATCTTTAAAAGTATAAAATAGATTAAATTAATTCTTCATTTTAAAACAATTCCGTGATTTTCAATCATGCTAAAAACAGTCAAAATTCTTTCTTCTGACTTACAAAGCCTCATGGATTGCAATGCTGTTTACCATCACGTGCTCTCTCCTCTATAAGATTATGCTATTCCTATCTTCATCGCACCTGCCCATAGGGGAGATACACGTACCCATGCTGTTGCTAAGCTTGCAGATTCACACTTTATTGGGCAAAGAAGTCACAGGCTGCTCACAGCCACCTAGGATACATAAGCTACACAAGAACAAGATATAGCATCTATCCTGTCTTTTCATCCAACCCAATCCCTATTCACTCATGCCATAGCCTAAAAACTAAACGATCTGTATCACACATTTGTGAGACCCAGGGACCATCCATTAAAATGCTGGGGCCTACCCTACAGAGTGCACCACAGGATAGCAGTTTCGTATTCTCTTCACTTTAATGGCAAATGTTAGAGACTTGGTCCTCTGGAGGGCTTCCGTGCGGTGCTGGCTACACTGGCAACATAGGTGCTGTTGGTGGAGTGCACAGGCTTGATTTCATGGGCAGAGAGAGAAGACAGCAGGTTTAGAAGAAAAGCACTTGTGTTTGAGGGGATTAGCCACCTGGGATTGCTGAAACAGAAGAGGAAGGAAATGTCAAAAAAGGACATGGCATCTGGGGCGCCTGGGTGGTATCGTTGCTTGGACACCCGACTCTCGGTTTTGGCTGAGGTCATGATCTCAGGGTCCTGGATTGAGCCCCGAGTCAGGCTCTGTGCTCAGCACAGAATCTGCTTAAGACTGTCTCCTTCTGCCCCTCTCCCCCAAACTTTCTCTCTCTAAAATAAATAAGTCTTAAAAAAACACACAAAAAAATATGGCATCTGACTTCAGAACTGAAGAGAGAAAACCTCTGATGAGTCCCCAGAGCTGTATGAATATGTATTCATTCATTCATTCATTCATTCATTCACTCATTCATTCCGAGATGGCTCAAATCACAGAATTCCTTCCTACAAGAATTGGAACTAAATTATTTTCCCGAGAGATGAGCAATAATATAAACATTTAGACCCTACCTGTTTTATTTATTTTTTTATTTTTATTTTAATTTAATTTTATTTTTTTAGATTTTATTTATTTATTTGACAGAGAGAGAGACAGCCAGCGAGAGAGGGAACACAAGCAGGGGGAGTGGGAGAGGAAGAAGCAGGCTCTTAGCGGAGAAGCCTGATGTGGGGCTCGATCCCAGAACGCCAGGATCACGCCCTGAGCCTAAGGCAGACGCTTAAGGACTGCACCACCCAGGCGCCCCGACCCTACCTGTTTTAGTATATATTATTATTATTAGCAAAACCAACTTTACCCGATTTCGATAAAAACAGGTGTTTACTGAACTTCCAGCAGCAAAGTAATTTTATTTTGCATGTGTGGAGTTTGGTAAAGTTTATTTTAACATTTACTTTATTCAGCATTTAAAGTAAATGGGTTGCTGTGATTATCCAACACAACAGTCTGAAGTTTAAGGGACTCTTTTAAGTAAATCTGAGTGAGAATGTTCATAAGTGCTTGTGAATTGAAGCTGCAAGTGGCTTAATCTAAATCACAGCATGGGTAATTGCGGTAAATCCTCTGCACATAGCCAACAATTCACCAGAGGCCAGATCTGTGACAATCTTGTTCTCTAGCCTGGAATTGTGAATGGGGTTTCTAAAAAAGGCATTTTGCACCTGTGAGCTCAGAGTGGCTTTGATTTCTGATTATGTTTTAGCTAAATTAAAAATATTTCATCAAATAAAATATAGATCATTATTTTTCTTTAATAATAAATTAAAAGTAAAATGATATTTAAAAATGATAGTAAAAAACTTGAAGCATAGTCTGATTTAAGCTGTCATAAATGCTTAAAACAATATTCAGGCCTACTTTTTGATGTGAGTGTTGAAATTTTTAATTTGACGGGCGAGGTTAAATATGTCATGAATTGAAGTTAAGAACTGAAGATTTGAGTAAGTGGCATTGTCATTTTACAAGGTATTTGAAGTAAATACAGGAAGCAGTTTTGTGATGTCAGCACCGAGTTATAGACTAGTTTCATCACATAGCAAATCTGCATGTGTGAACAAATCTGAACATTAAGAAATTATTAAACATACGTGCATTCTTGTATTTTGGACATGCATTATGCAATCACTGTGTGCCAGATGCCATGTGGATGACCAATTGGTGAATCAGAAGATAAATGAATTTTGGCTTATAATATATTTTCCTCTACTTTCAGGGGGTTGGACCCATGGCTAAGGATACGAATGAATTTGTGACATGGACTAGATGGGGACTATTTCAGTTTGAAAGAAGAAGTTTACTGTAGAAGATATGTACCAGAAGAGGGGTAAGTTCCAGTTTTCAGAATGGTTTTAAGACATGTTAGTGAAAATTTAACCTAATCAGGTAAGGATGTTAAATACATCTATCACCCATGCCATATGCTAATCGGCCCATCTAACTATTGTCAAGGTTCAATATATAAGGAATAGAGATTCTTTTTCTGCAGGACATTATTATCAAGTATAACAATCTAGCGGTCAAAAATATGTATTTGTACACATCTCTCTTCCTCAGCCAGTATTCATTTCTCTTCAACTCTCTGTATTCTAACACTGTATCATCAGTACTTGCTAGTGATAACTAGATGCTAATTAGCATTAACAGCCTCAAGAAAGCCCGTAACAAATAGTGCTGTTTTGACACATGATCTTTTGCTGCTCTTGCAGATTTTTTTTTCCTTTGGTTCGATTTTGTTAGATATTGTCAAACTTATTGCATTATGTCTGATTCATTTTCTTACTGTTAACTCTGAGGGATTCTATACTACTCTTTTCAGTTTTAGAATGAGAAACGAATTTAATCCTTAGACCCCCTGCACTGTGATTGTCAAATCTAGTAAAGCGGGAGTCTTCTGGTACTCGTACGTGCTCAAGTATATAAACTAATATACCTGGTGAAGGTGAATGATTCCCACTCACTGTCATTTACAGTGTTACTATCACACTGTTGGATTCCCCAGAGCACTGAGCACAGCATGAAACAATGCCAGTAAGGATTTGGCTTGTCAGGAAAAATCTCAGCCTCTAATTTGTTGGCAAAGAATGATGGGAGATCAAGTATGTGTAAAGATTGTATACAGACTCACTGCCTCTTTATAACCCATGCTTTATTCCGTAGACGTTTCCCAATATATTCTCTAAGTCTCTCTGAATCTCTCACTCTGTCTCCTTCTTTCTCTCTTTCCACCTCACTGATAATTCTTCACTACATCAAAGATGTAACAGATACAACTCTAAACATGGAGGTTTATCTGTGAGAGGTGCTGAAAAGGTGGGTTTATAGTCCAATGTGTTACTGAAAAATTTTCCTAAAAATAAATAAACTGCCCTGAAGGAACAGAGTCCACGTATAGTGCTCTCAAAATGAGAGTAGACAAAAAATAAGATGAGGAAATTTAAGGTTCTCCAATGTCAATGTTAAGGTAGGTTTGTACATTACAGAATCTTCTTGTACATTTCCCCATTTGTCCTTCCCTACCAACGGGTACAAGCCAGGCTCTCTATATAAGATCTTAGCAGGGCCAGGTACTCAGAAGAAAACTTATATTGACCTGAAATGTCAAGGCATAATTCTGTGGTTTGTAAGATGCTTTTAAAACTCTACTGTGCTATGTAATGTGCATCCCTGAGCTGCTTTTGAAGCATATTCTCACATGGTAAACCACTAGTAAATCTCATCTGCTCTCTCCATATTTCTTCCTGAGGGTCTAAGTGTCATTAAAGGTTCTAATACACAGATCAGCTTATGCCTGTGAAACATGAGGTGGAGAAACAGGAGAAAGTAAATCAATAACTCAAGAAAGCATGCAAGACAGTAAACTTTAATTCTAGCCTTCAGAGGACATTTTATATCCCTTAAAGTTTTTGAGTTCTGTAGGCAAAGCTAATTCCTCTCTCCCTTCCATCTACATTCATTCTGAGGTGATGAACTGGGAAGTGCAATCATACATTTAAACACAAAACACTAGGAAGTAGGGAAATGTAGCTTTTAGCGCGATCAGCAAAAGGTACTATAGACACCAAGAGTAGAAGTTGTACAAATTGTGCATAAATCCATTAGCTTTAGTCACCACGTAAAATACAAAGACTGATAAGCAAAATACAAGTTACAGGACAGACACTAATTTTATATATTTCCTGTGGATAAAGAAAAACTCAAAGGATTTAAGGATTTCTTTTTCTTAAACTACAGTTTTCTCTGAACATGCATGTAGCCCTGACAAAAGAAAAGCAAAAAACAAACCCAAGACAAAAAACAGGCACATATGTGATTTCAGACACGGTGGGAATGAAACATGAAAAAAAGCTTTTTTGTAAACTCTTTTCAAAGTAGTACATGACCATATAGTTGTTGGAATTCCGTTTATATCATTTTTTATCTGCATCATAATGTGCTCCTTTTGATTGAGAGTCATTTCTAAATTCATGAAATTATTTTGCTATTGGAGATGTTTTCAGATATTAAGGGGGGAAAAGTTTTTAAATTTTTTCTATCTTTACAACATTCCAGCTGTCAGATTATTTTACCCCCAAATTGGGGAACTCTGGGGCTACTGTTAAAGAAAGTGCATAGTCGGGTCCCATGAAGTATTTTGGTCATGGCTTAATTAGTATTTATAATTTTATAATATGATGAACCTTAAAGTGGTCAAGTGACTATATTATATGAAGCCTGTGCAGGGACTCAATCTTGAAAGATGCAAAAAATGTACAGTCAGAAACATAGGCGAGAATTAATCTATTCTGAAAAGAATGAAAAAGAAACAGTTGGAGTCAAATGAGTAAAAGATGAAGGGAGAAGTATAAGCATACAAGCTTGCCTACTGTGAGAAGCCTGGCTGCCTATGTGCTTAATATTTTTTCAAGTCACTTTCCATTCATATTGCCGTCTTTTAGGTAAATAACCTAACATCAGTGATTTTTTTATTCTGAGCTTCTGGTATTACTCTCCCACACTTAGCTCAACCTGCTTCTCCGGTAACCCTCACTATCTCAGTAAATGGAAACTCTTATCCTCCAAGTGTTCCAGACCAAATCCTCAGAGTCATCCATGACTGTCTCCTTCTTTCACACTTTACATTCCATCCACTTGTAAATTCTCTAAGCTCTACTTTTAATATTATCAAAATACATGCAGAAAGTGAACACTTCTTATGATCTCCCCTGCTTCTGATTTTTCTCTGATCCAAGTCACCATCATCCGTCAATGGGATTTTGGAGGTAGCCTCCCAACTGGTCTCACTTCTTCCCCTCTGGCCCTCCATTCACTTTCTCCATCCCCCTATCTTACTGTCTCAACACAGTTAGTCAGAATGATTCTGTTATAGCACGAGTAAGATCCTTCACTCTGCTACTGAAGACTGCCAATGGCTGCTCATTTCAGTGTGAGTGAAAACCAAAGTTTTCCCACTAAGCTGTAATATTCTAACTCTACCTCCCAACCTCCAGCCCCATTCTCTCTCAGAAACTATGTTCTATTCCATTACTGTTGTTTATTCCACTGCAGGCACATTAGTTTGCTTGAGTAGCACTGGGTAATTCCTTCTTCCTGGAATATTACCTCCTACCCTCCACCCCAATATCTACATGGGTCACTGCCTCTGCCTTTTCTGGCTTTTGCTCACATGTCATCTTTTCAGTAAGTTATTCCTTGACCACAGTATTTAATATTTTAATTCGCTTCCACCCCAGAACTCCCTACTACCATCTTTTTTGTTCATTTGTCTTTTCTCTCTTGAGCTTAAATATTCTGTTAAGGATAAAAATTGTCTTGACAATTTTCATGGACAGTCCAGGAAATCTTTTAGTGGAAGTATTTTCTATAAATCAATCCTTTAGCAAATAACCTCTCTTTCTTCCTCTTCAGCATTATTCTTTTTGCTAAGTGCCTTAAATGTGGGGCACTTGGGTGGCTCAGTTGGTTAAGCATCTGCCTTTGACTCAGGTCATGATCCCAGGGTCCTGGGATCAGGCCCACATTGGATTCCTTGCTTAGTGGGGAGTCTGTTCTCCCTTTCACTCTGCCCCTCCCTCTGACCTCTGACTCATGCTCTCACCCTCTCTCTCTCAAATGAATAAATAAAATCTTAAAAAAAATAGGTACCCTGGGGCGCCTGGGTGGCACAGCGGTTAAGCGTCTGCCTTCGGCTCAGGGCGTGATCCCGGCATTCTGGGATCGAGCCCCACATCAGGCTCCTCTGCTGTGAGCCTGCTTCTTCCTCTCCCACTCCCCCTGCTTGTGTTCCCTCTCTCGCTGGCTATCTCTGTCTCTGTCAAATAAATAAATAAAATCTTAAAAATAAATAAATAAATAAATAAAATAAAAAAATAGGTACCCTAAATGTTATAAATTTTACAGAGTTATTTGGTTTTTATGTCTCTCCTCTCTAGAATATAAGTTCCATGGTAGTGGGGATTTTTGCCTCTTTTATTAACTCCTATGCCCAACATTTAGAAAATGTGCTTGGAATCCATTACTGTTCTATAAAAAAGTTGAATAATGGCACTTCGGGTTTTATTATTTTAATGCATGATAATAGGTTTATTTTGTTTGTTCTTTCACTTAATATATGAGACTATTAGGTGTCAGGCCTCGTGAAATAAGGGAGACACGAACATGAGCCAGAAAAATTTCAGGCTTCAAAAATTCCAGATATTTTTTACTTGGTGTTTCTGCTGAAAGTGTTTATATCGGTCACAATAGCTCTTTCTTCCTCTGCTATCCCCAAACCTGAAGGCACAATTTTTACTGTTTTGGTTCATTTTTGTGGCCCTTTTACTCAATGAAGGGCCTGGATATTCATGGACATTTAGTAAATATTTTGGTATAGATGAACAAGCCTTAGATATAGTATCTGTAAAATGAGGAAGCTGGTCTAAGATAAGATTCCTCAATTGAAAATATTGTTATTTTGGGCTGCACATTAGATGTCAGAAGCACCCATATCAGCCCTCTATTCATGGCAACCCAAAATGTCTCCAACTATCCCCTAGAAGCAAACTCATCTACCGTTGAAAATCACTGGTCTTGAAGATTCTAACATGTTATAAAATAGGACTTTGAACTTCTCATCAACTATTCTAAGGGATCATCCAGACTTCTTATTCTCTCTCCTGCTATCTTGATTTCCACTACCAAAGATTTGCTGTCATCCACATGCCAGAATAAAAAGATGAAACATCAGTGAGTTGCTCTACATTGCCCTGGTTTAAAGTTAATGAGTATAGCTTTAATGTTTCTGTACTCACTGCTCCTTTTAAATTATCTCTGCCATCACTCACTATTAAGGATATTGCTTTCTTATTATATGTGCAGAGGTGATATTTAAACTGCCAAGCACATTGAGGTGAATTGGCCTGCAGGTTGAAACAGGAAACCGTAATACATATCAAAAAGCTAATGAAATAAACACTTCATTTTCTCTGATGTTATCCATTCTCAAGAGACTCTTGACTGGTAGCTTATCCCAGAGTCAAGCAAACATGGAATTGCCAAGCTATCACAGCAAGAATATCAAACATCTTGTATTCGTGCCTTCAAATTTGTGAAATAAAAATGAGTATAATGTCTTGTTTGTCAAGACATGTTGTGCCCATTGAATGAAATGGTGCATATAGGGAGAGAAATCTTTCTATCAACTATCTTTTTCTTTTATAGGGTTTCAAATGATTAATCAGCAAAAAACTGAAACTAGTTCTTCACTGAAGTTCACTCTCTGGAGGACACCAATCAAATGATTCTAGAGACATTTCAATTTAGTGTTCCTCAAATTCCCATTAGTCACAGGCAAATTGGAATGTTGTTAGCTCAATATATACTGGTTGGCCAGGACATAGCACATCTCTGAAGTCAATCATTAATTTGACAGTATACAAGAAGTGAAAGATTTTCACCCTCATGCCCCTCTTTATCTTATTTCTGTCTCCCCATTACCCATATTATAAGCAGAACAATCATGAGTCAAAACTATAGAACTAAAGTCAGTCTGGGAGTGGAAATTTGTTTAGAATTGTACTTTGGTTCCTACATCTATCAGGATAGACTGGCATATGCTACAAGAGCAAATGACCTCCATGACTTTTCTTTCCTTTTTTTTTTTTTTTTTAAGATTTATTTATCCTTTTGAGAGAGAGAGAGAGTGAGTACGAGGGGGGGAGAGGGACAAGCAGAATCCCCACTAAGCAAGGAGCTCAACACAGGGCTCCATCCCAGGATCCTAAGATCAGGATCTGAGCCCAAGTCAGATGCTCAACTGACTGAGCCACCCAAGATCCCCCAAACTTCACAGTCTTAGTAGTTTAAAGCAACAAAGACTTGTTTTTCTCATGGTACATACTCATCTTGAGTAAGCAGAGGAGTCTTTCATATTTTCTTCATTTGAGATCCAAGGTGATGGAATCTTTCCTACCTGGAACACTGCTGACAGAGAGAGCATGTCAAACTGTGCACTAACACTTAAAGACCACACTTGGTTGGCCAAGTCAAGCTGCATGGTTATGCCTCACTTCAAGTGGAGTGAGAGGCAGCAAACCTTCCAGAAGCATGCCCAGTAGGAGAAGAGCGAGAAGTAAGGTCAAATAGCAGTAATGGTTATCTCAGGCCTCCTTGTCCTTCAGAAATATTCTGCTCTATTGTCATTACTCCCATCATTCAAACATGATGAATTCTTCTGCTTTTAAAATCTCTATGATCAGAGAAAAAAAGTATAATGGATTCTGTAATCTCAGCAGAGGAAGACCTGCATATATCAATTTTAGACAATGTGCTTTATTCATCTTTGAATCTTCAACACCTAGAACAATGCCTGAAATGAAACTTAGAGGCACTCAACAATGCTTGTTGGAAAAAAAGAACAGAATGGATGAATGAGTAATTTTAAAAACACAGTAAATTAACAGGGTAAAAAATAATGACACAGTTCCTTTAAATTCAGACAGAAAGTGAAAAATATACAATGTAAAAAGGATGGTATGCCAGACAACTTTCAGTTGTTTTTTCCTAGTCATATCTAAATTTTGGCCTTTAATATCTCTGCTATGAGTCTTATTCTCTTACTATATGTTCTCATCTTAGGTGATATGGTAGACTCATGAGAGTAAAAGCCATATCCATAGCTTTTTTTTTTTTTTTTTATGGTGCAGACAACACCTTGATCAAGGCTCATATGTAATTGACAATCAAGAAAATTTGTTGAATAATTTCCTTCACTATTGAGACTGAAGATATTCTCCATATAATTATAATCCCGAATTCTATCGATCCAATCCACATCTCTTTTAATCTCAAACGTGTATATATATATATTTCTTATATATATATAATATATATGTATGTGTGTACATATATGTGTGTGTGTGTGTGTGTATATATATATATATATATATATATATATTCAGACATAGACACCTATACTAGGCAACTCCACATGTTCTTCTGTGGGCACCTCAACTTATGCAAGTCCCAAACAAAATGCATTAACTATTCCTCCTTTAAACCTGATTTTCCTCTGACCCTTACTGTATGACAAGCACTACCTGAAGCTTGAGCATTATTCTTGACTCTTTCCTCATCCTTACCTCCCACAGACAATCAATCAGTAAGTACTGTCCAATCTACCTTTTCCCAAACTTTTAATCATATGTCCTTCTCTCCAGGTTCCTTGCTGATGGCCTAGATTAAGCCATTATTATCTCTCATGTGATCAATGCAACATTTTCTTGATGCTTTACTCTTGCTCCTTTGCAATTTTCTCTCCAAGGATACACAAAAATATGATTATACCATTTTCTTAATTAACGTCATTCAGTAGGTTATTTTGTAAAAGAAAAAAAATTAGTATAAAATATATGCTTGTTCAATTTTTATTGTTTTGTTTTTGTTTTCCTTCCCAGTTTTATCTCTAAATATCAGCAGATTTGACACCAAGTCAACAGATTAACCTTTAGCAGTGGGGATTATATAAGTCCTTGATGGCTTTGGCAATATAAAGGAAATAAATTTTAGTGGTAATACAATTTTTTGCTCCTTTTAGAAGTTCTTTACTTAAAAGTTTAAAAATAGAACTACAGTACGATCCAGCAATTGCACTACTAGGTATTTACCCGGAGAATACAAACATACTAATTCAAAAGGATACATGCACCCTGATGTTTATAGCAGCATTATCTACAATAGCCAGATTATAGAAACAGCCCAAATGTCCTTCTCCAATGATGAATGGATAAAAAAGATGCACATATATACAATGGAATATTACTCAACCATAAAAAGGAATGAAATCTTGCCATTTGCAATGCTGTAGATGGAGCTAGAGAGTATAATGCTAAGTGAATTAAGTCAGTCCGAGAAAGGCAAACACCATATGATTTCACCCATCTGTGGAATTTAAGAAGCAAAGCAAATGAGCATGGAGGAAGAAAGGGAGAGAGAAAGAGAGAGAGAGAGAGAGAGGCAAACCAAGAAGCAGACTCTTAACTATAGAGAACACACTGAGGAGGAGGTTGTGGGGGGATGGGCTAAATAGGTGATGGGGATTAAGGAGTACACTTGTGATGAGCACCAGTGATGTGTGGAAGTGTTGAATCACTATATTGTATACCTGAAACTAGTATTACACTGTTTGTTAACAAACTGGAATTTAAATAAAAACAACAAAAATAGTTCTTTACTTCTTCCTGAAAGAAAAACAAAGTACTAAGAAAAATTAAAATTAAAAAATATCTTTTAAAAAAAATTAGAATTCACAGGCCAAAGCCCACTGGACTCTACGTTGTCAGGCTGAGTCTGTCATTTATTTTCTTTGATGTTGGATTTGGGTTTGGATATTAATCCATTTCTAAATTTCTATTGATTTTGTAATAACCCTCTTTGGGACACCATGGAAAGTGTCATTATTTCTATATGGCAGATAGGGGAATGGAAATTCTAGTGCATTAATTGATTTGCCCAAGGCCAGTTGGTTATTCTATGAGAGCAGAAAGGAACATTCAGTTTCCTCATCTTTTTTTTCCCACTCTGCCTGAAAGTTTTTTGGGGAGACCCAAGAGTGAGTAGAACTACTAGTTTCTACATCTTGGAAGATCAAATCTAGAGATAAAGGAAAAGGGAAAATACATAGACTAAAAGGAAAATTATGTGATAATTTGTCTTTAAAGAATTTCCTAAAAATAGATTTTCATTAGTATTACTAGTGCCCAAAGTTTTGGCCTTACACTTGCAAGACAAATTGTGAATACATAAAAAATAAAGTTTGTGAGAAGAAAATATAACATGATTATAATGAAGCTGTTTCTAACATGCTTTTACATCCATTAACTCATTTTTCACATAACTTTACTTAACCGTTACCTACATATATTTCTGACACCATAGTCCGTTACTCAAGTGTATGAGTGACTTTAAATAATTTTTATATAAGAAAGAGAAAGCTACACTGCCATCACAGAGTATTAAATAGTTCTAGAAATTCTGCTTCTGAATTTGTAGTGCCTGTAACTTCTAAGATCTATAGCTATCTTCCATTATACTAAATCAGCTGATAGATGATAGATAGATAGATGATTGATGATAGGTAGGTGATAGGTGATTGATTGATGATAGATAGATAGATAGATAGATAGATGATAGATATCGGGAAATATTTGTGGGAATTATGGTTTTTACTTGAAATTCTATACTTTGTTTTGGTCCTCTACCAAAACTAATCTTGGGCTAATCATTTTCTCACTTCCTCTCAAAAGCAGATTTTGGATACTCATTTAGAAAGTACATCTTGCTAGAATTTACAGTGAACTGAAGCAATTAAAATTGTTTTAAAAACTTAGAATATGCATTTAACTACATCACGTTTTAGTTTACAGTTTTCTTTGTATTTCTTAATTTCTTACTGAATCTAGAACATCTTAGGCATGATCTGTATGGTAAAAGAAAAGATCTAAGAAAGATACAACTACAGAATATCCAATAGTTTTGGTTGTAGTTTTTTTAAAATTTATTTGTCTTTTAAAAAGATATAAGTCTATAAAAGGAAGAGTTATGCCTGTAATATTTGGGCATTTTGCCCCCATTTTCTTGTGAAAATGAGGCAAATATTTGGTTGGCAATTTGTGAGTGTAACAATCTGACAGTATCTTTAAACCTGACAGTGGAACTTGCAAATCACAACCTTTTTTTTTTTTCTTGCATGGCTGAAATCACTTAATTTCTCTACACTTAAATATTTTCCCTAGAAAATGGGAGAAATAATATTGACCTTAGTCACTGTTAACTAATAAAAATGATTGTCATGCTCTTAATAGATGCAAAGTGCTGTGCAAATGTAAATGCTAAATGAGGCAATAAGTCTTATGGGATATTTTCTGCTCTGTTAAAATGCTTGGATGTACATCTCCGTAAAAATCAGTTCACATTACTACTAAAGATGTTCTATTAATGAAACCATGGTAAAGTGCATTGATTTTTGAATGAAAAGGTGGAGTACTCCTTCTATATAAAGCTAGCATATTTGAAAGACATTCGTAGTACAAGTCTATTTTAAAATGTATGCCCCCTGAGTGATTGGTAAAATACTGAGCAGGTTATTTGAGCCAAAGACTAAATTGATTTTTTTTAAATAATTCTTTGTTTCTATATTGTAAAGTTGTCATTTCTAATTCTAATACCACCTAATATCATTAATAAATGTATCTGACATATACATATCACTTAACACTCCATGGAAAATTTACTTACCTAGTAGAATTAGCACAAATAAAGGATTCTGAACGTGAAATTTGTGCAGTTTGTTTAATTGCCCTCTGTTAATGCAAGAAAATTTAGAATAATCTGGTTATTTATAAATAAAAATTAACACAATACTATCAATTTTAAGCACCTAACATGGACCAATCACCTAAAATGGCATCACCGTGTGAGATAGATCATGATAACCATTTTACAAATGAAAAAAACTTAAGAATGTACTTCTCCAAAGACACTATATTATATAAGTGACTAAAATTTCATCCTATATCTGTATAATTTGAAAGCCTTGGGGCTCCTGGATGGCTCAGTCAGTTAAACGGTCGACTCTTGATTTCGGCTCAGGTCATGATCTCAGGGTCGTGAAATCAAATCCCATATGGGGCTCTGTGTTCAGCCTGGAGACTGCTTGGGATTCTCTTTTCCCCTCTCCTGCTCCTTCCCTGTTTGTGTGGTCTCTCTGTCTCTGAAATAAAATAAATAAAATCTTAAAAAAAGAAAAAAAGAAAGTCTCTGGTGTTTTTCTTTTTCCTGTTATAGGATGAATAAAGATAGTGAAAGCATGTATGTTCACATATGGATATAAAGATAATGAAGCACCTACCTTCACAGCAACATCTAGACTAGTGTTTGGTCAAACAACCAAGCACCAAAGTCCAGTCAAATTGACACATAAAATTAATCATCTCATACCTCTGTCATACGTGTGAAAATAGAGATGGATTAAGTGATCTTCACAATGTCGTGCAGCTACTAAATGACAAAGCCAAGATACAAAACCTGGTGGGTTGTTCCAGAGTCTGAATGTTTAACTACTCCTCCAGTTGACCCAGGTCTCCTGCCTTCCATTCGCCTTCCAACTCAATGGAAGGTGAAAAGGTGGAAAATGACATTTGGGGTTTCCACGTGATCCCTTGGGGAGGTGATGATACATTGCCATTATCTAGTTGTATCAGAGATGTTAATTATGAATGTTTAAGAAAAACTGTCCATTATTGAAGGTGATTAAAAGGCACATTCGATAATCACTTGTAAATGCACGGATATGTAAAGGAATCGGAGTAGATAACCAAGGTGAATCGTTTCTAATTCTGAAGGGTCTATGTCATGAACTTGTGAGTGCGTCCTTCATACCCATCAGTCGCACAGAGGAAGGGCACATTAAATCCACAGTCACAGTAAGCATAATCCTTCCTTGCTGATTAATTCCCTTACTACAGTCCCTATCTATTGTGGCTTTGCATATTTGCCAGTTTTTTGCTTTTTTGTTATTTTTTTGGTTTTTTTTATTTGTTTGTTTTGTTTTTTACTTAGAGACCAAAGGTAGAACAATCATGTAACAAGAAAGATATTTTCAAGTGGCCAAATAATGAAGAGAAATCTTATTATATGTTTTCTTACATTAAATTAAATGACAGTGCATGGTAATTACTTGGAATGGTGACTGAAAATAAATGTTTGTCATTATTATTAGCATATAATTGATTAATGTTATCTTTTTAAAAATTCATATAAATAATCAAAATATATTAACTTTTGAATTTTAGCTTTTTGTTGTATTATTTTCTAGTTTGGATGTTAACAAAAAGATAACTAAAAACTAAGGCCTCTTTACCAAAATTCCTCAATTGAAGCTGAAAGCAGTATTTCATACTTCTATAAAATACTATTTTGCATTTGTTTTCAGAATGTAGATGGAAACTGACTATGAAATTATTTTCTAAATCTGATTTGAAAACTGAAGTTGGAGGTTTTAGAAGAACAACACTGAGAGAACGTTTTGTGATACCACTGGATGTTAGATTTTGTTCAAAGGACTTAACAGGAACCCTACCCATCAGGAAGACTTTTATTTACAAATTATTTGCAAATCTTGTTTCTGGATCCCAACTTAATGAAATTCAAATCTCATAGACTTGATCTATTTTACCTCATATCTATTAACCCTCCTTGACTCCAGAATCACCAGGGGAAAATTTGTCTCCATTTTATTCAGAGATTACGTTTAGCTCATTCCCTACCAAAACTACTTGCCAACATCCTATCTCTTAATTTTCAATGCTCTATGATCATTCTGTGAAAATATAAGCCCTATATATCCTTTACAAAGACAATCTTTTCTTTCTTATGATATGTTGACTGCTTTATATTTATGTACATTTCTCATGATCACAGCGACTTGACTTTGTTCACAAATCTCCGGAACTTCTCATATTTAACTGTAGACCTTTAGAAGAATACATCAACTTCCCCTGTTATGAACACTGTGGAATTCAGGAAAAGGTGAGTTCTGGGCTAGAGGAAGAAGGTGGTAGCAGAAGGAAATGACTGAGCTAGCAGAGCTTGAGATCACCCATCCAGTGGTTGGTCAATATCAATGCATCTCAATAAGAATCAACTATGAACTTACTTCAAATCCAGTTTCCCAGACTTCATCCCTAATATTCAAATTCATTAGTTCTGACGAGGGCCCTGAATTTTGAATTTTCAAATAGCTCCAAAGGTGAGTCAAAAACTGACTTAATAGTAGAGGCCCTTGGTTTTCAAACTCTTCCCTTAGCTCAGGGGGCTTTTGTTTCATAGTTAAGAAGAAACAAAAAGTACAAATATTCATTGTTTATCTCCTTCAACACCTCTATTCATTTCATGTATTTCTATTTATAACTGCTTTAGAGATTATTTATTAAGTTCTTTGACATTAAATATCCCATATTTTCCCATTTCCATTTTTATTCGTGTCCTACCAGAGATGATTTGACCAGGTGTGTCTCCTAACCAGCACACCATTTCCATGCTATCAACTCTGCATTACTGTCACATACGGAATTCTGATATCTCTCCTATCTTTTTATAAGCATGACCTTATTTGGGGTCTATCTTGGCCCTGGGAGCCCACTGTGGCTTCACATTTCTAGGTCACTGACATTTAGTACAAAACAGAGACCATCAGTTGAAAACAGATGAAGACTAATGTGGGCTAACTTCGAGGTCCGGCTGTATATGTCATATTGTTTGCTGGTTGATGATCCTCTTTCTCACAAATCTGTAAGGACAATGTGCATCATGTGTGACTACATAAGACAGAGAATTGGAAATTTCCATCTCCCAAGGCTGCACATTTGCCCCTTCACCTGAGACAATGGGGCTTTTAGCGTCTTGGCATCCATTCATTCAACCCAGATGACATTTCTTTTGTCATCTGTATTAATGGATGTACAATAACCTTATGGAAGTGTGAAAGGACATCTCAAAAGGCACTCCAGCTTTGCTGCTATTTCCAGTACTTTCAGAAGATGACATGACTGATGAATCAGACCTAATGGAGCCATAGGCACTGTCAGTTACAAATATGTGGTGCATAGCACGCTGCTAGTTCATATATCAGGAACACAGTGCATTGTTTTCCCCTCAGACAATAACTTAACATTAACTTCAAAATTTTTTCCTAATGAAAGAAAATAGGACTCATATTATCATAAAATTACAATCTAAAATTATTACTGATATGTATGTTTCAGAGAGCCTAGAAGACTTATTAATCCCTCAATGACTGTTTGGGACATAGATAACTGTGTGTATAAATTTCTGAGGGATCTCTGGGACCTTCAAGGCCAACCTAGATATTTGATTTACATAGATAGATAAGGAAGGAGGCTTTAAGAGTAGAAAATACAAAAAGATTTGATAATCACGCAGAGTTGCACTCAAATGCTGGCTAGGATGTTACATCTCAATTTGAGACAGAACTCTATAGGAAAGAACGCCTCTCTTATAAGGTAATTTAAAGAATTATATTTATGTGATACGTGTATAAAATAATTGTACAACAACAGGCACATATATATTGTTAGGAAAACTTTAAGCACCCAATAGATAAAAAACCAAAATACATAGGGAAAAAGTTAACTAGGCAAAATGCAAGTTACAAAGAATTTTATAAATAATCAAAAGCAGAATTAAGAAATATAATATTGGTCTTAGAACTTAAAAATATATGTATATTAACTCGATACCAGAGGCTTTTCAGGAAAGTGAGTTTAGAACTCATACTTTTATAAATTGATGGTATCATTTTGGAAATAGTATGAACAGGGAGGATGTTTTTGTCATGATAGTCTCAACCATCAACAAATGCTATGTAGAAACATACTACTACATATATGAAATATTTATTTAAATAAAAGAACATTGCAAATAGAATGGATATCTCATTTTAGGCATATAGGTAGATAAATGACAGTATATCGGTAAAAAGGAAAAGCAGAAAACCAAAACTAAAATAATTGCAATGCTTACAATGATTTAAATATCACTAAGAGGGCATCTAGATGGAAGAAAATTAAAAAAAAAGAAAAGTTTGTTTTGTTGGAAACTTTATTTACTTTTCGATTTTTATGTTTTTTAATGATCCCAGCATGGAGAACCAGGAAACTTTGGGTTTAATTTGCCATTGTTTTCTGCATGCCCTGATATGTCACTTAACCTCACTGAATTTGAATTCGTGCATTTACAAATTGCAGATAATTAATTTTTTTAAGATTTTTTTATTTGAGAGAGAGAGGGGAAGAGAGTATGAACAGGGGAAGGAGCAGAGGGAGAGAGAGAAGCAGGTTTCCCACTAAGCAGGGAGCCCGACACAGCAGAACTTGATCCCAGGACCCCTGGATCACGACCTGAGCTGAAGGCAGATGCTTAACCGACTGAGCGACTTAGGCGCCCTGCAGATACTTAAATTTGTATTAACTATGAATTGGAACCATGAGTCAATGTCCTGGCCCCTCCCTGCAGCCTGCTACAGGGTGGGTAATCAATCACTAGTTTACATGCCCTGCTCTTGTCCCTCAGGCTGGTCACATATCTAAAAGAATGGGAAGGGAATGTGCTGTTTGATCTCTGAAGTGTCTCTCCATCTACAGTTAAAAGTTTTCTTAAAGTATATTTTCTAATATTTGGAATGTGTGGTCCTTAAAAATGGGATGGCCATATTTTCTATAAGATATATATGTATTAAAAAATCATCTCCATACTGTATTCTCAGAGAATTATGAGATTTTCTTCATCAAAGTGGAAAAAAAATAAAATTAACAAAATTAAACAAAAAGAGAATAGAAAGGGGCATTGGCGATTTAAATAATTATTCATAATAAATGCAATCTTTTCAGAATAACATTAGGAAAATTAAATCACAAAGTGGTAAAAAACAGCCTTATTTAATTAAAAAATTAATTAAATAAAAAAACAAAATTTTGTATTCGTTTAAACAACTTCCATAAGTCCAGCACCATACTAATGAAAAGATCAAAGACGTTCCTCAGTTTAAATGCAATATTCTACTTCTGCAGCTTCTCAGGTAGTTTCCAGGAGAAATAGACTTCTGATTTCTGAATGTTTTCACAGTTTTCCTCATTCCTTCAAAGATGTGCCCTCTCATGCAAACACTGATCAGAAAATGACCAGTTTAATGAATGAAGGAAACATTTCTGCTGGAAGAAGGGGCTCTCCCCAGTCTGGCCACAGTGCTGGCTGATGAGTTTCTGGAGAGCGCATATGGGAGATCACCCATTTCTATGAAAAACTGAACCTATTTCTCATCATCTATCACTTTTGGATAATGGAATGCTGGTGTCACAGTTACTGTGGTTCGTGTTGTAAAAGGCCACCCATTCGAAGTTCATTTGGGTTGTTTTTCTCACCACTTATTTCTCCCCTCAGTCTAGGGAGACTCTATATTCCATCACTTCATGAATTTACCAATGACATTAAGGTAATCTGTGGTCTGTTTGCATCACATTTTATATGTAAATGTATGCTAATATATGTAAATAAAAGTAAGAAATGGTTAATACTTGGGAATTTTAATCCAGATTGTCACCTGAGCTCTTTGAAAGAGTCTCCATATGACTCTCTCTGCTTTTGCACATGAAAAGATTCTACTGAAATCATAACTTAACTGACAATGGCTTAATATACGTTATGCGCCCCATTTCTTTTTTCCACAACCATCTTAGCATCCCCATGTATGAATATTTCCTAGGGCCGCCATAACAAAATACCACAAACTGGGTGGCTTAAAACCACAGAAATGTATTCCCTCAGAAATCCGGTGGCTAGAAGTGAGAAATCAAGGTGTCAGCAGGGTTGATTCTTTCTGTAGGTTGAGGGAGTAGCTGTTGCCTGCCTCTCTCCTATGGCTCAGTGACAGCTGGCAATCAATCCTTGGTGTTCCGTGGCTTGTAGATGCATCACTCCAATCTTTGCCTCGGACTTCACATAGCTTTTCCCCCGTGTCCCCCTCTCATCTTCCTCCTGTGTGTCTGTGACTTTACATGGCACTCTCTTCACTTATAAGGACACCAGGCATATTGGATTAGGGGCCACCTTATAAATCTTAACTTTACTAATTTCATCTGAAATGAACTCATTTCCAAATAAGGTCCCATTCTGAGGTACTGGTGGTACTTTAATATATACTTTACTATATACTTAGGGGGGTGGGGGACACAATTCAACCAACTGGGAGAAGAAACCTCCCTAAATGGCTCCTCTGAAGAGTGAACCCATTGAGCCTCTTTCCATTGCCACCTGAAGCCACAGTTTTACCAACCACCTGACTGCTGTTCTAAAGACTAGAAAATTACACTACTAGTGTTGCTTTGTGGCACTTCTTACATAAAGACTATTTAAAACAATTGGGTCAACAAGTTATTCTAATAGACATGGGCTACAACTGTATTGCCTCATATATTGATTTTATTTCTCATGTGGCCAAAGACATTGCATACAAAGTGAGAGAGAGGCTCCGAACGTTGCCCGAGACCATCCATCATACAGCAGACTGGCGTCTTCTCACACAGGTAAGGGAGGCTGTGGTGCTCTAATCCCTGACTTCTGCTCCTATTTTAAAAATCACCTGTAGCCATCCATTAACCAATATTTTGAGAGAAACAAGCCAGAGGAGACAGCTCTATCAATACTAAAGGGACTGCTTTTAAAAGTGACCTTGCTTATTGAATACTCAGCACTGTGAAAGAGTAGCATTTTATACATACACACTCGCTCACATACACCTCCTCTGGAAAATGCTGTGCAGAGAAGAAAGCTCTAGAGAATGATAACACGACTGTTAGCAGAAATGAAACTTGTTAAAATGTGACCTAGACCAACCTGCCATCAAATCAGTGGAGCAAAATCCTTTGTGAGCCAACAGAAAGCATCACCTAGCACTGTACCACACATCACCTGCTTACATGCCTCCATGTATCTTCCTTATCATTCATGCTCAGAATCCTATACATTTACAATCCTCTGGTGAGAAACTTGCAACCCGACTAAGAGCTTAAAAATCTAGGATATGAAAATAACACCTACTGCATTTCCCCCACAAAAATGTGATGCACGTTAAAAAGATAAGTCAAAGCAGAAAGAATTTCATAGTGTTTAAAAATCAGTCATTTGACCAACTTCATCCTTTTACTTTACTAATATTTAACTAAGGGAAAGTATGCTGTATCGGTGTTTGATAAAGTCGTTTTGTAAATCCTACATCAATTTGTTGTCTGTACTCAGACAGCTTTATGCTGCCCATATGTAACTTGGTTGAACTATTTACAAGCAGGTGGATGTGGAATAATTTCTTTTTGTATCCACAGTGACTCTAAATATCAGTATGATCCCGCAATGAAATACATGTAACATATATATTAGTTCATATAATCCATGCAAATTTACAGGTACCAGCCTTGCCGTCAAATCAACTGAACCATTTTCAAACAAGGCTATATGAGATATATCCACAGAATCCAGTGTCTTTCTACTTTATATCTATATAAGGTTGTATTTATATAGATAAATATGTTATCTAGATAACTATATCATAGATAACTTTATTATAGATAAAGGAGGGCCATTTAGCTGCTAGGATTTTCTCACTTCCCACAGAGCAGCTCCAAACTATCTCCTATTTGTTGCAATTTCAAGGAAGATGGCGTTTGGGAAAAAAATAATTCAAACTTCAAAGGAATTTTAAAACTACTGTTATAGACAAATGTTCCTCAAGCATTTTGTTCTCAGGAACTATATACATTCTTTAAAATTATTGAAGACCCCAAAGAGCTTTTATTCATATGTGATATATTTACTGATTTTACCAGACTAGAATTAAAACTGATTTATTTATTTTTTAATTTTTATTTTTTAAAAGATTTTATTTATTTACTTGACAAAGAGAGACAGCCAGCAAGAGAGGGAACACAAGCAGGGGGAATGGGAGAGGAAGAAGCAGGCTCCCAGTGGAGAAGCCTGATGTGGGGCTCGATCCCAGAACGGTGGGATCACGCCCTGAGCTGAAGGCAGACCCTTAAGAACTGCATCACCCAGGCGCCCCTAAAACTGATTTAAAATTAGAATTTTTAAATGATTTAAAATTTAAAAATATGTATTTACCAATTCTTTATAAAAAATAATAATAAACCCATTACATTCTAATGTAAATAATATATACACATTTTTGATATATAACTATATTTTCCAAAGCAAAAACAGTAGGAAGAGTGAGACTACTCTACATTTTCATATAATTTCTGTCTTCATAAACGAAAGCCACTTTCTTAAATCTGCATCTGCATTCAATATGGTGTGATATGTTTGGGTTGAAGCATCTAAAGAAAATGAAACCTCACATACATAAGATTTTGAAAACAGATGAATATTTTAATAGCAATTAGATAGTTGTATACGTTCTTTTTTAAAGATTTTATCTATTTATTTATTTTGAGAGAGAGAGAGCACACGAGTGGGAGGAGGGGCAGAAGGGCGAGAGAGAGAACCTCAAGTGGACTCCACACTATGAGCTGTTGCAGGGCTCAACCCCACTACCCCCAATCATAACCTGATCCAAAACCAAGAGTTGAATGCTCACCCAACAGAGCCACTCAGGCGCCCCGTGTTCTGCTTTGATATTCCACCAAAACTATCCAACTATATTTTTAAAGCCACCGTATTAAAAAGGTAAACTGAGGCACATTAAAAGTGTTTAGAGTTTATATGAGCAAAATTTGATTCAAATCCATCAGCATCCAATCTAACAGATAGAAGGGAGCTGGGTGGAGCGGCACATAATGAGAGACTTTCATAGGCAGAAAGGAGCAGGAAAGAGAAAGCTATACTAGGCAAAAAAAAAAAAAAAAAGGGTTGGTTATTGCAAAGTTACTTCTCTTTAGGGGAGGCTGGGGTCTATCAGGCAAATTACCTGACCAATGCTAATCAGGTGATTCCTGATTGGTTTAAGATTCCATATCTGGGAGAGCTGAAAGTAAATAAAACGTGGCTTGGTGACACAGACTTAGCATAATTGAATCCAGTTTGGGCCTGTTATATTGTTTTTAAAACTTGCCATGTGGAATCTGGAAACACACACACACACACACACACACACACACACACACACAAACCATATCATGTGACATTAAAATCCATTATTTGAAACCTAAAATGGATATTTTACCTATATGTGAATTTGTAACATTGTTCATTTGTTACTGACTTATATAGATTTTCAAAAACAAAAAAGGACACATTTTATTATACAATATAAAAATCATTCATATCACCATTGAACTCACCAGAAAATCTTTAAGTCAGGAAGCTGTCAAGCTCAGACAGGCAAATGTATATATATATATATAGTCTCTTCCCCCTGGTTCCTGACACATAGCTCCTAAAACACTTGTAAATAGAAGTGCTAGAAGAATCTTTTGTTACAACATTTGGTTTTTGACCCCAGTTCCCATTGCAAAGCTCCTAAAACTCTTATAATTACCTATGTGATTAGAGCACTAAGAACATCTTCCGTTCTAACACCTGGTCTTTGACACTGATGCTTGACACAGAGCTCCTAAATCCCTTAGAATTTCCTGGGTGATAGGAGTATCTTTTGTTCTAATGAGGCAACTCGGAGTGGGCTCCTGGATTGGAGCTGGTCAGCAGAAAGATCAAGCCATCACTAGAAGCTTGGAATTCTCAACCCCAATCCCATTCTCCAGGGAAAGAGGGGCTAGAAATGGAGTTAATAAGTGGTCATGTCTACGTGATGAAGTCTCCCTAAAATCCCAATAGTGTAGCGTTTGGAGAGATGCCACGTCAGTGAACACAACCATGTACCGTGATCGTGGTGCAACCCAACTCCACAGGGACCCTCCCAGACTTTGCCCTTCTACTTCTGCATCTGGATGTTTATTTGTATTATCATGTCCTTTATTGTATAGTAAACTAGTAAGTGTTTCCCTGAGTTCTGTGCACTGTTCTAGCAAATAATAGCACCCAAGGCAGAGAGGTCATGGGAACTTCCAGTTTGTAGCCAAGTCAGACAATCATTGTGGGTAGCCAGGAGACCGACTACTTGTTATTGGCATCTGAAGTGGGGGACGGTCTCATGAGACTAAGACCCTACCATGAGGGATCTGATGGTATCTCCAGGTAGGTACTGTCAGAATTGGGTTAAATTGAAGGACACTGAACTAGTGTCACAGAGAATTGCTTGGTGTGAGAGAATCCCACACAGGCCTGGCATCCAGAAGTGCTGTGAGTTTGGTGGTTGTGGTGTCAGTATACAAGAGACGCCAGGAAGACGTGAGCTTTTCCTACTCAGCAACAAATACTGTCAGTTCTTTTCCCAGAGGCCACAGACTCACTGTGTTGCTCATTTATGAGGTAATGTCTGCCAAGTACCCAAAGCTGAGTAGCCATATTGTGCTTATCTAATTGAATTTTCCAAAAATGGTATTCCATGAGAAAAGTGACTAGTACAGCCTGCAGTATGATCACATAACAATTTTCATTGAATAAGCAATGTACTTTGGTCAGCAACAGAACTGTTTTATCTGTACTTACCATTTCATCACACAGAATACCTTAGAGGTTGAGGTTTTATCAAATAACTTTTATTGCTTTTCATAAAGAAAATTCTGAAGGGTAACTGATCAGGATTTATGTGAGTATGTGTGTGTCCATGTGCCTGGCAGGATGTGTTTCTTCCATGGCAGGGAACGGAGTGACGACTAGCACAATTTAGTGCCCCTGCTGTAATGTGTGCTAAGGAAACAGGGAGCCTACCCACTAATTGCTTATGTGTCATCAGGGCAAATGTCAACACAGTGACAAGGGGAAATTACATCTTACTGCTATGACGAAAATAGTTTTGATGTCATCTTGCATACCCTTTGAAGGGGCCTCACGGGTCCCTAGTGGTCAACAGGCCATATTTGGAGAATCACTGCCTAGACCAGTGTATTTTCTTAGAGAAGATACGAATGAAATCCACACCTCCTGCTTGTATTTATACATTTACAATATTAAACTGTATTTCCTATTAAGTCAAAATTATTCTTTGTAAAGTATATCTCTGGCTTCAAATATTTTACTTTTCTCCTGCTGTTTCAGATAACTTTGACTGGATTATTTCCCCCTTCGATCTTTTTCAAATTATAATATGAAAGGCAGAAATTAATTTTTTTCCTAGAAATTCCATAATGTAGAATGCTTAGAAAGTCTTTACTTGACAAGACTCAGTTGCATACATTCTTTTTTGCCCATTATAACGGTCAGTATGTCCTGGCAACAATTTAAACTTCAGCTTTTCACTTGTGGCCTTGTTAAGTGCAGAAATTCTCATTATGAGTTTAACCCACAAAAGATGAGGCACAAATTTTTTCTTGACAGTTTGAATATCTATTTTTAAAAAGTATGAAAAAATAATTTTAATTAAAAAAAGAAACTATGGTCATTTTATAACCTGAACTGTCAGAACATTTAATTCCTTCCAAAAATTATTAAACTGAAATTTTACTTAATGATAATCTCAACCCTTAATGGATATTAAGAAGCAAATACAAAACAATCAATTTCTCTTCAACAGTGAATAAATTTGAAATTAATCTCAAAAAACTATTTGAGATGATGATGTTAGATTGTATTCACCATTTTTATTTTTAAAACATTGATCATATATATACACATATATGCATATACATGCATGTATTATACGTACATACACATATATATGTGTGTGTATGTGTGCATGTATCTATATGTGTGTGTGTATTCATAATTATTTGTCATTAACCATTCTATTTCTATTCATCATTGGAGTCTGTTTCTAATTTTGCATAAACTCTTTTCTGGAACCAATTCTTTATTTATTTAGTCTTATTTGTAGTAAAATGCAATATCACTGTAATTAGATCAGTATCTTTTGGTTACTACAATTCTAATTTTTGCAGGTCCATTACATAAAATTTGATAGTGATATTCTGCAAATTATAATAGGAATTCCATCATTTACTCATTCAGTTGTTTGTGTCAGGCACTGTTCTTGACACTTAGAATAGCAGAGTATGAAGACAAAGATGGCTCCTTTTTTACCTATCTTCCATTTTATCGGGGGAGGAGGCAGAAGATAATAACTATGCAAGCAAATAAATGAATAAGATAATTTCAGAAATGATAAATATCCTGAAGAAAATAAAACTGAAGCCTGAGGGGTGGTGTCTAATTATAACTGGTTAGAGAAGACATCTTCAATGATACATTCAAACTAGAACTTGAATGATGAGAAGTTAGCTTTGTAGAGACCAAGAAGGGAGAGCTTGAGACAGACTTTGTGATGTCTAGTAAGATCAGAATAAAGAGGTGGTCATTACGTATGGCAACACTAAAGGCTGTTTTTACCTTGATATAAGCTGAAATAAAACGGAGGAGCCGAAATGCCACTTAATGAGGGTTCAGAAGGGAATTCAGTTTTAAAGCATGGGAAAATATACAGAGCTCTTTCATGTTTGCATATGAAGTAGGGTAGAGAAATAGGGGTTAACTGGAGAAGAAGTTGGCATCAGTCGAAAACTATAGGCATACGTTGGGGATATTGGGGATTCAGTTCCAGATGACCACAATAAGGCGAGTCAAATGAATTTTTTAATTCATCAGTGCATATGAAAGTTATGTTTACACTATACTGTAGTCTGTGAAGTGTGCAATAGCATTATGTCTAAAAAAATGATGTACATATATTAACTTTATTTTTTTATTTTTTTAAGATTTTATTTATTCATTTGAAAGAGAGAGAGAGAGAGCACAAGCAGGGGGAGCTGCAAAGGGAGAGGGAGTAGCAGGTTCCCTGCTGGGGCTCTGTCTGAGGCTCCATCCCAGGAGCTGAGATCAAGAACTGAGCCCATGGCAGTCACTTAACCAAGTGAACCACCCAAGCACCCCGTACATTAATTTTAAAAATAGTTATTACTGGAGCACCTGGGTGGTTCAGCCGTTAAGCATCTGACTCTTGATTTCCACTCAGGGCATGACCTCAGGGCATGAGATCAAGCCCTGAAGAGAGCTCTATGCTGGGCGTGGAGTCTGCTTAAGACTGTCTCTCTCCCTCTCCTTCTGCCCCTTTCCCCTGCACTATAGAAAACAGTTTATTGTTGAAAAAATGCTAACCATCTTTCACTAAGTTATAACCTCTTTGCTGATGGTGGGTCTTGCCTCGATATTGCTGGCTGCTGTCTGATTAAGGTGGTTGTTAAAAGTTGGGGTGACTGTGCAATTTCTTAAAATAAGACAACAACGGAGTTTGTCACATTGATTGATTCTTCCCTTCATGAAAGATTTGTCTGCTGTGTGTGATGCTGTTTGGCAGCATTTTACCCAGCATAGAATTTCTTTCAAAACTGGAGTCAATCCTCTCAAGCTCTGCCCCTGCTTCATCAAATAAGTTCATGCAATATTCTAACTACTCTGTAGTCATTGCAACAATTTTCACAGCATCTTCACCAGGAGTTGATTCTGTCTCAAAAAACCACTTTCCTTGCTCATCTATAAGAAAGGACTCCTCATTCCTTCAAGTTTCATCACAAGATGGCAGCAATTCAGTCCCATCTTCAGGCTCCACTTCTGATTCTAGTTCTCTTGCTGTTTCTACCACATCTCCAGTCACTTCCTCCACTGAACCCTTGAATCCCTCGATGTCATCCATGAGGGTTGGAATCACCTTCATCCACACTCCTGTTAACATTCATATTTTGACCTCTTGCCGTGAATCACGAGTGTTCTCAATGCAACTAGAAAAAGTTTAGAATATTGTGAGAATTACCAAAATGTGACACAAACACAAAGTGAGCAAATGGAAAAAATGGTGCTGATAAACCTGCCCAATGCAGAGTTTACCACAAAATTTTGATATAATAAAAAAAACACAATATCTGTGAAGCACAATAAAGCAAAGCACAATAAAACAAGATATGCCTTAGTTTCAGATAATTATAGTAGAGCATGTTTGATGCTTACAGAAATTGCAGCAGCCTGAAAAATGGTCCCCCAAACATGTACACCTCTGTGGTGGTTAATTTTATGTGTCAACTTGACTGAGCCATGGGTTGTCAAGATATTTAGTTAAGTGTTATTCTGGGTGTGTCTGTGAGGGCGTTTCTGGATAAGATTAATATTTGAATCAGTCGACGTGAATAAAATGAATTGCACTTCCCAGGGTGGGACAGCCTCACCCAAACTGCTGAGGTCCTGAATAGAACACAACGTTGAATACGGCAGAATTCCATCTCTCTGCTTGTCATTGAGCTTGGACAGGGGTCAGCTCCTGCCTTCAAATTTGGACTCAGACTGGATCAGACACCATCTGTTGCCTTAGTTCTCAAGCCTTCAGATAGTGGCTGGAGCTATACCGTTGGTTAATCTCAGTCTCTAGTTGGCCAACTGCAGATTTTGGCACTTCTCAGATTCCACAACCATGTGAGCCAATTCCTTTTATACATTTACATATGTATTTGTTATACACACACACACACACACACACACACACACACACCCATAGACATCCTATTAATTCTGTTTCTCTGGAGAACCCTTACTAATACATCACCCTAGTCCCCTACAAATATGTTATTTAAATGACAGGGATTTTGTAGATGTGATTAAATTAAGAATCGTGGGAGATTAGTCTGGATTATCTCAGTGGGTCCTATGTACTTGCAAGGATCCTTGTAAGAGGGAAGTAGGAGTGCCAGTGTTATACCCTGAATGTTTGTGACCTCCCCTCCAAATTCATATATTAAATTCTAAAGCCCATTGTGGTGGTATTAGGCGGTGGGGGACCTTTAGAAGGTGATTAGGTCATAAGAGTAGAACTGTTATAAGTGGGATTGGTGCCCTTATAAAAGAGTCCCCAGATGGCTCAGGTACCCCTTCCATCATGTGAGGTCGCAGCAAGAAGATAGATTCTATAAACTAGAAGCATCTAGTTCATCATTTCATCAAATACCAAATCTATCAGCATCTTTATCTTGGACTTTCCAGATTCCAAAATTATAAGAAATAAATTTCTATGGTTTAAAAGCCACCACCTAGTGGTACCTGGGTGGCTCCGTCAGTTAAGCTTCTAATTCTTGATTTCGGCTGAGGTATGATCTCAGGGTCCTGAGATTGAACCTTGCTTTGGGCTCTGCACTGATGATGGAGCCTGTTTAAGATTCTCACTATTCCTCTCCCTCTGCACCCCCTCCCTGCTCATGAGCGCTCTCTCTCTAAGTATATATAAGCATATATAGCCACGACCTAGTCTATGATATTTTTTGTTACAGAAGCCTGAACCAACTATGACAAAAATTACTACCGAGAAGTGAAGTGTTGCTGTAACAAACACCTTAAAATGTGGAAGTGGTTTTGGAACTGGGTAATGGGCAGTGCTGGAAGAGTTTGGGGCATGAGCCTGCCTACCTTGCTGTGAAAGGAAAGTTGAGGATGCAGAAAGAATAGGGGAGAGCTGTGAAGGCTTCAGTCTTTCAGAGAATACATAAATAATCCTGAACAGAATGCTAGTAAAAGTATGAAGGCCATGGATGAGGTTTCAGGTGGAAATGAGAAATATGGGACACCTAGGTGGCTCAGTCAGTTAAGCAGCTGCCTTCAACTCAGGTCATAATCCCAGAGTCCTGGGATTGAGCCCCACACTGGGCTCTTTGCTCAACAGGGAGTCTGCTTCTCCCTCTCCCTCTGCTGTTTCCCTCTCTCTCTCTCTTTCTCTGTGTCAAATAAATAAATAAATAAAAATCTTAGGGGGGGGGGAAAGAAAATGGGAAATATGTTATTGGGAACTGGAGAAAAGGTCATCTTTGTTATAAAGTGGCCAAGAACTTGGTTGAATTGTGTTTATGCCCACATTTTTGCAGCAAGTAGAACTGTTGAGCAATGATATTAGGTATTTTGCTGAAGCTATTTCCAAGCAAAGTGTTTTAGGTACAGCGTGGCTCCTCCTATTTATACTAAAATATAAGAAGAGATAAACGGCTTAAAGATGGAATTGCTACTCAAAATGGAAACAGGACTTTAAGATTTAGAACATTTTCAGTCTTTTCATACTGTGAAGGATGAGAAAGCCTTGTTAAGAAAAGAACACAAAGGATTTGGCCAAGAGATCATTTGATGAGAAAATTAGCACAGATAAGCACTCTCAACAGAATCTAAGAGCAATTCTCCAAGACAATGGGAGAGTGACCCTGAAGATAGTGCAGAGATCTTCAGATCTGCCCTTCTTGTTACAGGCGCACAAGACAAGGATCTCGGGGTAGAGCGGTATCAGAAGGGCTACCCAGGAGCACACTGCCTGGTGCACACTCCCCGGCACCATCTCACACCATGGGCTTCTACCTGCACAGAGATGCAGCACCCCTAAGCTGTCCTAGGTGTGACTCCAGTAGGTTCCCATGCAGCACAGGCTACAGTGGTCACCCCCTCTAGATGACACAAGCAGCAAACACTGGGGTCATCTGCAGCATGTGTCTGATGGCACACACAGTGCAAGGATGGGGTCAGGTGTGCAGGTGCTTGGCTGCCTTCAACTAGATTTTAAAGAATGGATTCACCACAGAGCCATGGAATCAGAGTCACCTGCATGACCCCAGTTGGGGAGAGCAATGGAGGCAGAACTGCTTCCTGGCAGAGCTGAAGGCATGTAATTCCAACTCAAAAGCAGGACTGTAGCCCCAGTGCATCCAGAGGACAGAGTATCAAGCCTAAAAAGATTATTCTCAGACCTTGACGTTTAATAAAATTTGCTCCATCAGGCTTTGGACTTACCTGGGACTTGTCCCCCCTTTCTTCTTTTCAATTTCTCCCTCTTGGAATGGGAATGTCTATCTTCAGCCTGCCCCATCATTATATTTGGGAAGCACATAGCAGTTTGGTTTCATGGTTCACAGCTGGAGGAGTTTGTATCAGGGTGAGTCATACCTGGAGTCTCACCCATATCTGATCAAGACATATTTAGATGAGCTTTTGCACTTCTACATTACAATTGAGGCTGTAAAGAGTTAAGACTTTGGGAGCTATTGGGATGATATGAATGAATTTTGTATGCAAGAAGGATTTGAATTGGGGGAGGGTAGGGCAGGGGCAAACTATGTGTTTAAGTTTTCCCCAGATTCATATATTAAACCTTAAGGCCAAATATGATGTTATTTGGAGGTAGGGTCTTTGGGAGGTGATGAAGTCATTAGTGTGGTGCTCTGATGAATAAAATTACTGACTTTATAAAAGAGACCCCAGAGAGAACCCTCACCTCTTCCATTGTGCAAGGACACAGGGAGAAGACAGCCATTTATCAACCAGAAAGCTGGCACGTTTTTCTTGGACTTTCCAACCTCCAAAACTATAGGAAAAAAAAATGTCTATTGTTTCTAAGCCACCTAATTTATAGTATTTTGTTAAAGCCACCTGAACAGACACAGCCAGAGTCCTAGAAGAAAATGTGACAATGAAAACAGATTGGAGTCATGTGGCCATGAGCCAAGGATTGTGGGCGATCTCCAGAAGCAGAAAAAAGGCAGAAAAACAGATTCTTCCCTAACAATCTCCAGATTTTATTTTGGTTTTATTTGATTGTAGTCAAGTCCAAAATTGACTTTTGACTTTTGATCTCCAGAATTGTTAGATAATAAATTTCTACTGTTTAGGACATATTTGTAGAAATTTGTACAGTAGCAATAGAAAGCTAACACAAGCATCATGATTCAGTAAAGGGGGAGAAATCAAAAATTCATAGATTAAAATCATGTTAATGAAACATCTGAAAAGACAAGAATGTATGAGATCCTAAGCAAATTAAAGAAATGGCCTTTGATAGAAAGGAGGATATTTCATCCAATGTAAGGAGGAAAAAGCAGATGGATCTGTAGATAGATTTGGTGGTGTAAAGTTGACAGAGTTCCAGGGGGAATGCATTATTTATTTCATGAACTATAAATAAAGGGGCAAAAAGATCAAAAGATAATTGATGAGAGAAGAATAGACATGAGATAATCCTTTTACAACATGGGAAAGATTACATTCTAGGGTCATTGCCATAGACTGTTTGGGAGTAAGTTTGTCTTTCTCAAGGAAAATATAAATCATCACATTTAGTTTAAGATATCACCTTCAATTTCCTAAGTGCCTGTAATGTGTCCAATGTCACATATATCAATTCATTGAATGCAGCTAACATTTATCCAACACCTGATACAAGTTATGTACTTTGCTCACTCCTGAAGTTACAAAGATTAATGATATGATTACTACTCTCAAGGTTTCACAGTCTGATGGGTGAGATGCCAGGTCAGATGGTGACTTCAGAAGGGAGATATGAATCTTGTGTCTTAGGACACCCAAGAGGAAAACAAAACCCACGCAGAGTTTACTAACCCGATGGACAAGAGAAGTTTTATAGAACAGATTCACATCTCTGCAGGGTCTAGAAAAACAAGAATAATAAATAGGGGAATAAGAAAGCCTGGGATAAGAGGTTTCCATATAATTATTATTCTTACAATATTATTCTTACATACTGTATGTTTATACCGGAGGATTTGAGGTCTACTAATCCTATAAATCATAATTACTATTTAATTTTTATAAGATATTGTAACATCATGTTTTTCTAGGCCCTGGATAACATTTTATGTTTTAGCCTTAAAGACATAATTTGCTTCCTGATTTCTCTAATTTACTAATTGAAGTGACAGTTTCCCCTAAACTTCTTTCTAAGAAAAATTGCAGCACTTTCTTTCATTTATTCACTTTACACTAACTTACTGAGTCTTCACTCTGTTCCACCAGGATAAAAAGGAAAAATATGAGGAAGTTTAAGAGTTTGAGTTATAATCTATTGAGTTTATAATTTATCCTTTTGATTTGTTACATTTTCTAATCCATGAAAAGGAACCCTACTTCATAATGAAATTGCCTAGGGTCAAAAATACAAAACTAAAAATATTCACAATAAAGCACACAGAGCTGCAGCAATTAAAATGGCATAGTAATAAAGTATCACATTGTGATACCTTTCTTTAAAGTAAAAGGACCATACATTATACTCATCATTAACTTTACATGAAAAGATTCATACATCCTTTCTCTTTGTGATACGCCTGCAGTCAAACTTCTGCACATGAGAAAATAATAATTTGTGCCTGAATAGATATAATTCATTCAGTAGCAATTTCTTTTGTTGCTTTTGTTGAGGCATTTTTTAAACTGTGTTATTTTTTAATCGGAGAAAGAATACGTGTTTGCAACAATTCAAAGAATAGATATTTATAAATTAAGTGTCAATTGTCTCGGCTTTCCCCCTCCTTTTGTCTCCTCCTACCTTGGGGTGTGCTTAGCAGTGTTAGCCATTTGGCTTTCTCCTTTCAAACCATAGCCTTTTTTAACCTCAGCCAAAGATAGCTATACTTGCAGATGATACAGATAGATCCAGCTCCATATAAACATACACATATGGTTCATTTTTCCTTTTTATACTTTATAAAACCAGAATTACCCACTACTGAATCATGTGTTATGGACAGAAGTCTAGGTCAATATGTGAATAACAGACACATTTATTTAGCTGCTTCATTTTCTTTCTAACCACAGAGGTAGCATAATTTATTTAACAATTCCATATTATTTGACATTCAGGTTGTTTACAGCTAGATAACGTGCTTCAGGGAATATCCTTGTATAAATACCCTAATCTGATGGTGTTTTTGTTTGTTCGTTGGTATGTTCAGTAGCAAAATCTACTTTTAATAGTTACTGACATAGTCTTTTCCCAAAATTTTGTTCCAATATACACTTCTACCAACAACGTATAAATGTGTTTTACCCTCATATATTTAAAAGCAGCAAATGCTATCTATCTTAAAATAGTTGCTAAGTTCTTTTAAAAAGTCATTTTTTACTGTTTTAATTCTCATTGCTCTAAATAACAGCGAGGATGTTGACCAGTTTTCTAATATGAATTTTGACTATTTTTTTCTTTTTTTGTGTGTGCTCCCAATTTGTAAAATATGTTTCTTTTTATTGAAATCTATATTTTAATGAATTTTCAAATTTTTCTTTTTGTTTGTGAATTTAATCCCTGGTTTATTATGTTTATATTTAATTTTGTTTAGTATAGAAATAATTTAACTTCTACAATATTATATGACCATTTTTACCTTGATTTTCCTAATATTTAATTTTTTATAATTCAAGAATGTATCAGTATTTTTCTTAATTTTTATGTATATGTTAATTCTTCTAACACTTACTATGATAAAAATCTGTATACCTTAAAGTAAAAAATAATGATACAATGATCACTCTTTTTTTTTTTTAAGATTTTATTTATTTATTCGACAGAGAGAGAGACAGCCAGCGAGAGAGGGAACACAAGCAGAGGGAGTGGGAGAGGAAGAAGCAGGCTCATAGCGGAGGAGCCCGATGTGGGGCTCGATCCCACAACACCGGGATCACGCCCTGAGCCGAAGGCAGACGCTTAACCGCTATGCCACCCAGGCGCCCCCACAATGATCACTCTTATAAGGAAGATCTACATTCAATAACTCTTAATATTTTACTGTATTTTCTCTATCCATCCATATTGGATTTGCTGAACTATTTAAAGTAAGTTTCAGAAATCTTGACTTTTTACCCAGAATACGTGCATCTTATAAAAATAGGGAAATTTTTAGGAGTTCATTCAGTTACATTTCCACTGAAAATCAACAATTATCTCTTGGGGTACTTGGGTGGCTCAGTCGGTTAAGTGTCCAACTCTTGATTTCAGCTCAGGTCATGATCTCAAGGTCATGGGATTGAGCCCCCATCCGGCTCCATGCTCAGCACAGCAGTGTTGGCTTGTACCTAATCCTCTGCTCTTCCCTGAGCTCTCATGCTGTCTCTCTAAAATAAATAAATAAAACCTTAAAATAAATTAAATCAACAATTATTTCCTGATATCTAATATCAATGTTAAATTTTCTCCTTTTAGCCTCAAAATTTATGTTTCCCCCCCTAAATCAGGATGCAACTGTTACAGATGTTAAATTTCATTGCTTTTTAAAGAAAATGACCACCAAGAAAGGAAAAGCCTACTTATTGCTCCTCTGCAATTCTCAGAGAAGCTATGGATATCTTCTGGCACTATTCAAATTTCTATCTTTTCTGAAACACTTTAATGATTGGTTTTAGCATCCATCTCTCTTCCTCTCTCTGTCTCTGTATCTTTTTCTCTGTCTCTTACACACACACATACACAAAGTACTCATTAATTTTTTTTTAACTAAGATTAATTCTTTATTACAATAATGCCTCATTTTACGGCACTTCATTCTACTGTGTTTTTTACAAAGTGAAGGCTTGTGGCAACCCTATGTCGAACAAATCTACCAGCACCATTTATCCAACAGCATTTGCTCACTTCATTTTTGTGTCACATACTGATAATTCTCACAATATTTCAAACTTTTTCATTATTATTGTATTTACATTGCTGCAATCCTGTGATAAAACTTGAACACATGGGAGTTTCTTCCAATGGATGAGCAAAGAAAGTGGTTTCTTGAAATGAAATCCACTCCTGGTGAAGATGCTATCAACTCAGGTATTTCTATTTATTTAAGCTTTTATCATCTATTACAAAAATGATAATAAATTACTAATGGTGTTGTTATTTAAATGTACCAGAGTTAGCCCATGGGAGGTTTTTTAGGCTTGACCTCTTTGTTTTTTGGTGAGTCTTCTTAGTTTTGCAGTTCTTCCTTGCTTTCTGATGTAAGATTTCCCATTAGCTAGTACTTTTCCTTTCCTGGCTTAGGAAGTAGGCATTTCTCCAAGGAGCCCTGATTCTTTTTAGTGAGGGATGATTTTTAGAAACTAATGTGTCTTTACTTCTGATTCATGGATGCTATCTTATTTCTGCTGCTGATTTTTTTTCTTTCATCATCAGTTCAATAGGAGATATTTCCAGTAATAGTTGCTTCTCTTTATTCTAGAGGTGAGGTCTTTCCAAACCATCACCACTGGTACATATACTTTTCAAGCCTCTTTCTTTCATATACCCAGGGGTCATGGGACTGACCCAAAGGTGTTAGAATTATTCTCAGTATTTTCCACCTTGACCTATATCTTTCTTTTCTTTTCCACACTATCACAACCTGCTTCTCTGTCTTTGCTTTGGCAACAGAGTTAACACGGCTGGTCTCAGAAGGTCTCAGAAGGTTATTAAAAAATAACTGGCTTAGAAAACTTTGTCTCTAAATTAGTTGTCACTACAGGTTATGGGTGATTTTCCTTGGTCTCCTTGTCAATCACTATTTTCTATTTTGTTCTTTGTTTGTTTCTTTGGTAATACTAGAGATATTCTATTTTATATGAGTAATTTATCCAACAGAAAATACATACATATTTAGTTGTATATATAGCTGGTTACAAATATCCATCTGTTTATAGAAACTTCATTCCTTTACACTAATCTATGTTCTACCGATTGTTACAGTAGATCATGGTGTACTTTAATATGTGCTACTCAAATTGCTTCTCACTTGTCTTCTCTTTAAAACATATTTGGCAATTCTGGGATGCCTGGGTGCCTCAGTTAAGCATCCAACTCTTGATTTCTGCTCAGGTCATGATCTCGGGGCCATGAGATCAAACCCCATGTCAGATCCATGCTCAACATGGAGCCTGCTTAAGATTCTCTCTCTCGGGTGCCTGGGCGGCTCAGTTGGTTATGTGTCTGCCTTCAGCTCAGGTTCTGATCCTAGGGTCCTGGGATTGAGCCCAGCATCAGGCCCCCTGCTCAGTGGGGAGTCTGCTTCTCCCTCTGTCTGTCCGCCCCCCACTGTTCTGCTCTCTCTCTCTCTCCTTCTCTCAAATGAATAAATAAAATCTTAAAAAAAAAAAAAAAAAGATTCTCCTTCTCCCTTTGGCTTTCCCCACCCAGCTTGCTTGCTCTGTCTCTCTCTAAAAACAAAACAAAACAAAACAAAAAAACTTGGCAATTCTCAAGTGACTATCCTTTACCACATGCATTCTTAAATGGTCCAGTGTTATAAACAAATTTTTATTGGAAATATATTTAATGCATAGATTGATTTATGAAAGCTGAAGTATTTTGGCATTTTGTCCACTCTAAAGAATTATACATTTTTTCCCAGATTAAGTTTTGTGTTCATCAGCAAAATTAGTGCAATTCATGAAAGTAACTAACTTTTGTTTTTGAATTTACTTCTACATGCTTACAGTTGTTTATTTATAATAAATGAGATATTTTCCCCATTTCATTTATAAACAAGTAAGATGCTATAATAAAAAGCTATTCATTTGTATATATTTACCTACTTACCTATCTCCTAAGAGATAATCATTTGTCATTAAATGTCTTGAATTTTCTTATTATGCAATTATGTGATTTTTTACAACTCTTCCATTTATTTTTTTTTACTATTTATTTTATTTTCTTTATGTCTTTTTTTAAATAAGATTAGTGTGAAGACATTCACAGTCTGTTCCCAAAATCTGTAACAGTTTCAATATTTAATGTTTGTAACTTTCCTGTTATACTGACTTCACACATTTAATTAGTACCTTCTATTCTCATTTTACTTAGATTTTTAAATTATTATTCAGTTTATTTAAATTATTATTGATGTTACTATCTGTAGTTTCTTTTTAAAAAGTGAAATCATTGAAGACTCATAATTTTCCTCCAAATGAAGTTTCAGTTCTATTTTATACTTTTGACATGATAGTCTCCTTTGTTAAATTTAAAACAGTATGTGATTTTAGTTTCCATTTACTTTTTTCCAAGGTAATTTTTTATAATAATTTTTTTATTATGTTATGTTAGTCACCATACAGTATATCCTAAGTTTTTGATGTAATGTTCCATGATTCATTATTAGTGTATAACACCCAGTGCACCATGCAATATGTGCCCTCCTTAATACCCATCACTGGCCTATCCTAGTCCCCCGCCCCTCCCCTCTCAAGTCCTGAGTTTGTTTACCAGAATCCATAGTCTCTCATGGTTCATTCCCCCTTCTGTTTACCCCCCCTTCATTCTTCCCTTCCTTCTCCTACCAATCTTCCTGCTGTTTATGTTCTACAAATGAGTGAAACCATGTGATAATTGTCTTTCTCTGCTTGACTTATTTCACTTAGCATAATCTCCTCCAGTCCAGTCCATGTTGCTGCAAATGTTGGGTAATCATTCTTTCTGATGGCTGAGTAATATTCCATTGTATATATGGACCACATCTTCTTAATCCATTTGTCTGTTGAAGGGCATCTTGGCTCCTTCCACAATTTAGCTATTGTGGACAATGCTGCTATGAACATTGGGGTGCATATGGCCCTTCTCCTCACTACGTCTGTATCTTTGGGGTAAATACCCAGTAGTGCAATTGCTGGATCATAGGGTAGCTCTACTCCTAACTTAAAAAGATTTATTTATTTATTTGAGAGAGAGTGTGTGCACGTGCATGCAAGTGTGTTGGGGACGGGCTGACAGAGAGGGGAAAAATCTCAAGCAAACTCCCTGCAGAGCACAGAGCCTGACACGGGGCTTGATCCCATGACTCTGTGTTCAGGATGTGAGCTGAAACCAAGAGTCGGCTGCTCAACTGACTGAGCCACCCAGGCGCACCTCGAAGGTAATTTTTTAAGTGTTAATTTTAAGTACTTTCATAAGCTTATGGTCGTATAATGTGGTCTATAAAATTTATAAATCTATAAAATCTGTAAAATATGCTTCAAGACTATTGGTTGTTTGAAAATATTACCAAAAGGCCCTAATTCTTTAGACATATTTAGTTTTTTTGAACTGTCAAATCTAAAACAGGTTATTTAAACTCATCCATTCTGATTGTGGTTTTAACAAGTTATCGTCATATCATTAGGTGTTTACAAAATATAGAGAGTAGAGCAAGCTGAACCAACATCCTCTTACTTACCTAATATGTCATCCCCAAAGGTATAAACAAGTAAATGACTAAATAAGATTTAGGATTTAATAGTAACCAAAAATAAACCAACCATCTATACTCTTTGAGAAGATTACTCATAGAGTACACATAACAAACAATAAATCAAAATAAGATGAAGATCAAATCTTCAGGAGAGCCTGGGTGTCTCAGTCAGTTAAGCCTCTGCCTTTGGCTTGGGTCATGATCCCAGGATCCTGGGATCCAGCCCCAAGTCGGGCTCTCTGCTCAGTGGGGATCCTGCTTCTCCCTCTCCCTCCGCCTGCTGCTCACCCTGCTTGTGCTCTCTCTCTGTCAAATAAATAAACAAAAAATTTTTTAAAAGATCAAATCTTTATTTACTATCATAAATTGGATTATGATAACATGCCTGACTTTATAAATTGATGCTGCACAAATAAAAAATAATTTAATACATACATTCACACAGGTATACAAAGGTCATATACTTATTCTAGGTTCTCATGCACCTTGTTATATTCACAGTCTCACATATTATTCATGACATGCTTGGGTATGGTAAATTTTCAAACAAGTTATTTCTCCACCAATAATCTGAAGTATATATCTGATGCTTTACAAATAGATATAGATATACATATAGATACATAGATATAGATGATATAGGTCTATAAAAAGAAACAGAGATATAGTTTATAAAGAAGTCATGGCACTCCCTATGCAAACAGCTCTTGTACGAGGGGAAAATTTTTTTTTCTTAAAAATTTCTGTAAATAAAAGGTCAATTATGACTGTGACATGCATAAGTTAGTGTTAACAATGCCAAAAATTCTTTTTTTAAAGATTTTATTTATTTATTTATTTGAGAGAGAGAGTGAAGGAGAGAGAGAGCACAAGCGGCGGTGGAGGTAGGGGCAGAAGGAGAGGGAGAAGTAGATATTCTTGATATAGCTATTGCAAGTTGTGAGGAAAAAATGGCTCAAAATAGCATAATTATAATGCACACATTTAATAATTTGTTCCTGTTACATGTATTTATATTTCTGAAACAACTCTCATTTCATATATTCACACAAAAATGTTATTAAGACTTGGTAAATATTTAGAAAGTTTATAAATGTAAAAGAAAGAAAAAGAAAGGCTCAAATATCCTCAAATTTAATCATGAAACTCAATTTTGGACTCTGTCATTTAATATGCACATATTCATGCTTACATCCATTTTTTCTTTAAAAAAGTATTAGTATTAAATGATAAAAAACATTTAAAATTGATAGAGAAAAAATATACTGTTTTTAATTTAAAATTTATTTGAAACAAATTTCAACAATTTACTGGTTATTTATGCTTCTCCCTATATGTATTACATTGGTTTGTCTTTTCCCTCTTGAAATATTTTTGTTTTTCTCAATGATACATAAGCATTCTTTTTTTTTTTTAAAAAAGAATTCTTAATCATTAGAGTTCATTGGGAATGTTATAAAAATCTGTCTGGAACTGACTTAACAACTAGGAAATTTATAATTTCACGTAACAAGGCATACAGAGTATCACATGTTCAGGGTTTCTTCATCACATCATATTTCTAGGATCCTTTCTTATTATGTCATCTTTGTCTTTTATTGTCACAAAGAGCCTCTCTGAATCAACTAGCCCACTAAATCTCTTGTTCAGTAGAAAAGAATGAGAGAGAAAGAGAGACAGAGTTACAAAGAGAGAAAGAGAGAGATAACAATCTGCCCAAGCATTTAAGTTGTTTCCTTCCATCTGACTTGATCAATTCAGGTCATGTACCCACCTTAGGGTATGCCAGATTCTGCCCTTTCACCTATTTAGGAACATAAACTACAATTGGAGAGAATAAAAACTCATTTTTGGCAGAAAAATAGTAAGCAATTTCATGTATTTAAAATTGTTTGCACTGTAGCTACATGTAGGGAAATGATGATGTTAACAAGTATAAAACAAATTTCAGTGGAGCTATGGGTATAACCAGAATTGTTTCAAATACAATTAAACAAATCAAGATGGAGGAGCAAGGGACTAGGTCAATTCTAATTATTGAAAGAAACTTTGATAGCATTGTTAGAGGACAAAGTGGTATGTGAAGTATAAATGGAGGATATTTCTGATACAAGAGCTAAAGAATTACATGGTTCTTGTCCTAGACATAGAAGATCTTTTTGCTCCATTATCTTTCTTTTGAATAAGTCAAATTCTAAAAAGAGAACATCTGCCCCTACCAAATTGCCAAAATTGTATTCCTGAGATAATTTCCTTATGCATAAATTTGCATAATCTTTGCTGAAGATTAAGTTACTATAAAAAAACCAAACTTCTACCTATGTGAAAACATTTTCTAATTGTGGAAACCAGTGAAAAATTAGACAAATCACAACATATGTAATTCAGTATAGTAAAGATGTCAGTTCTTTGCAAATTGATCTATGTGTTTAATGCAATTCCCATCAAAATACCAGCAAGTGCTTATGAAGACATAGACAACCGTATTCTAAAATTATATGCATAGGCCCTAGAATAGCTAACCCAATATTGAGAAAGAAGAATAAGATGGGAGGAACCACTCTATAAGATATTAAGTCCTACTATGTAGCTACAGTAATCAAGACAATGTAGTATTCGCATAAGGATCTATACATAGATTAATGGAGAAGAATAAAGAACCCAAAAATAGATCTACACAGACATGCTCTACTGATTTTTACAAAGTTACAAAAGCAATTTAAGGGAGAAAGAATAGTCTTTAAAAAATGGTGATGTAGAAATTGGAATCTGTTGGCAAAATAAAACAAAGCAAAACAAAATCTCTAACTTTGTAACTATACAAAAATAAACTCAACTTCGATCATGATTTTAAATGGAAAAGCCATTACATTTACAGCAATTACCTAGGAGAAAAATCTTCAGAATCTAGGGCTAAGCAGTAAAGTCTTAAACTTATCAAATGCATGATCTATAAAAGAAAAAATTGATAACTTGGACTTCATTGAAATTAAATTACTTCGCTCTACAAAAGATCCTCATAAGAGAATGAAAATCAAATTAAAGAGTAGGAGAACTTACTTGCAAACCACATTTCCAACAAAGGACTGGTATACAGAACATACATATATAATATATATATATATATAGATATAGAATTTAGATATAGAATAGAGGTATAGAATATAAGTATAGAATATAGATATAGTATATATATATATATACACACACACACACAGAATGTATATATATATATTGTTTATGTCTATATATATATAAGCAATAGACAGATTAAAAATCCTGGGGAAAAGAGGATGGGGACAGAGATATTTGGGGGAATCTGTAGAAAGTAAAACATAAGACAGAATTGTAAACTGCCTGGCTAAGTAGACAGGTAGTTTCCCAATCCAGAGGCAATCTACAAAGACAGAAAGGAGTTTTTTGGGGTTTTTGTTATTGCTGTTGTTTGTTGTTTGTTGCTCCATGTCTTTAAAGAAATCTGTGTCAAATCATTAGTTGACCATCAATGCAATGGAACAGGGGACTTCAGTGGTCACATATAAAGAATATAGATGTCACAAAAAATAGCTAGAAAATTCACTACACAACAGTTCACAAAGAGCAGAAATAGCAAAGTCTGAAGAGGGGTAAGACTATAATTTCCATAGTTGCCACGCTAATCAAAATATCCCAGTTTCTATAAAAATTGACAAGAATGTACAGAAATTGTAACCTTCGTACATTGCTAGTGGAAATATAAAATGGCACATCTTCTGTGGAAAGCAGTGTAGTTGTTTCTCAAAAGGCAAACATAGATTACCATGTGATCCAGCAATTCCACTACTGTGTATATACTAACCAGAATTGAAAGTGGGGATTCAAACAACAAAACTTGTACATAAGTGTTTATAACAACAAATTTTATAATAGCCAAAAGGGGGAAGTAATTCAAATGTTTATAAACTGATGAATTATAAGCAAAATGTGGTATATCAACTCAGTAGAACATTATTTAGTCATGAAGGAAATGAAGTACTAATATGTGTTATAATATAAATGAATCTTGAAAATATGCTGGGATTATTGATTCTTTTCTAATTATTGATTATTTTCTAATACAGATGTTAAGACCCATACAATTTTCTGTTGGTACTGATTTAGCTGATATCATACAATTTGACATGTTGTATTTTTATTTTCTCTTCGGTTCAAAATTCTTTCTAATTTTGTCTTTAATTTGTCCTTTGATGTACAGCTCATGAGTTGTGTTATTGAATTTTCAAATATTTGGGAATTACCCAGAGATCTGCTTATTACTGATTTCAACTTTGTATTGTGATCAAGATTATATTTTGTGTTAAATCATTCAAAATCCATTGAGACTTTCATTGTTGTTACTATATATTTTATGCTGCTACATGCCCCACATGCAACTGAAAATATGTGTTTCGTTGTTTGTGAATGAAGTCTTTTATAAATGTTAATTAAGTGAGGTTCCTTAATAGTGTTGTTCAAGTTTTCTATGTCATTGCTGATTTTTTGTCTAATTTTTCCATCGATTATTGAGAATGGGATATTGACATCTCTTGCTGTGATTGTGGATTTATCTAATTTCATAATTCTATAAATTGTTTCTTCAAGTATTTTGAAATTCTTTTATTAGGTTCCAAACATTTAGGAACATTTTGTCTCCTGACTGATTTGAGATTTTTTTAAAATTATGCATTTGAGGGTTTTTTTAATCCTTTATAATAGTCTTCTGAAATCTACCTCATCTGATATTATTTTAGCCATTTCAGCTTCCTTTTGATTAGTGTTAGCATGCTAATTCTTTTTCAGCCAATTATTTTTAACTATCTGGGTCTTTATGTATGTTTGTTTCTTGTAAGAACATAGAGTTGGGTCTTACTTTTTTTAAAAATCAATTTTGATGATCCTGCCTTTTAAATAATATAAGATCATCTATTTATTTTCAAAGATTTTATTTATTTATTTGTGAGAGAGAGCTATAGGGAGAGGGAGAGAGAATCTGAAGCAGACTCTGCACAGAGTCCTACCCAGGGCTCAATCGAACCACTGGGAGACCATGACCTGAGCTAAAACCAAGAGCCAGTGGCCGAGTTGACTCAGCCACCCAGGCGCTCTTAGACTATTTATATTTAATGTGATTCTTGGTGTGGTTGGACTTTAGTATACCATCTTTTTATTTGTGTTCTACTTGTCACATGTGTTTTGCTGTTGTTATTCTCATTGTCTTCTTTTTCTGCGTCCTATTGACTTAATTAGTATTTACGAGTTTATCTTCTCTGTTGGTTTATTAGCTGTCTCTTTATGTTGTTCCTTTTACTGGTTGCCTTTCAGTTCATAATATACATCTCTAACTTCACGAAGCTTACCTTCAAGTAAATGTATACGAAATGTATAATAAAAACCTTATAACATAGCAATTCCATTTCCTCATTTTTTGGCTTTGTTATATTGATTTTTATATTTTGCCTCTATATATCCTAAACCCTATAATACAGGATTATTATTTTGCTTTAATAGATCAATTTTTTAATACTAAATATGTAAGAAAATGTTTTCTGTGTAGCCATTTATTTACTGCTTTTTCATGATGTCTTTTCTTTCTAGTGTCCTTCATTACTTTGTGAAGAATGCAAATTACCATCTCTTATAATTTTCCTAAAACTTCCCATAACATTTTTCAAGTTAGACTATAGTGATTATTTCAGTTTTTCTATGTCTGAAAATGTTTCTATTTTCCCTTTGACTTTGAAAGATATTTTTGCTGGTTATGGAATTCTGGACTGACTTTTTTTTCTCTTTTAAATTGTTTTACTCTCTTTTGATTGGCATTATGACAAGAAATCTGTTGCCCTCCTCATCTTTGTCCCTCTGTTCATGGTGTGTGTGTGTGTGTGTGTGTGTGTGTGTGTCTGCATATGTGCGTGTTTACCCTCTATCAGTGTTTAATATTTTCTCAAATGTAGTTGTGCTAAGGGCACGTTGAATTTTTTGGATGTAGGAGTTTACACTTTCAGCCAAATTTGGAAAATTTTCAGCCTTATATCTTTATATATTTTTTTCTGTTTCAACCTCTCCCTTGGGAACTTCAATTAAATGTGTTAATACTCATGAAGTTTTTTCTCAGCTTGTTGATTACTTCTTTATTTTTTTAAGTCTCTTTACTCTCTGTATTTTGTTTTGAATATCTTCTATTGCTATGTTTTCATATGCAATATTTTTTTCTTTTACAATGTATAAACTCCTAAACATCTCATCCAAGCATTGCATTTTTTTTTTTTTAATCTCAGGAATGATTTTCCTCTCTAGAAGTTCAATTTGTTTTGTCATTTCTTCCATATCTCTACTTAACATGTTTAATTTTGCTCTTCCATATTGACATATGAGTTACAGTTTTAACCATTTTAATATGCTTTTCTGCCAATTCTATCATTTATTTAATTTCTGGTTATATTTCTTTCTATTGATTATTTTTTCTTCTTAATACGGCATATATTTTCTTCTTTTATTTCATGTAGTAATTATTGATTGGATCACAAATACTGTGAATTTTACTATGTTGGAAGCAGGATATTTTTGTATTCCTATATGTTTTTTAGAGTTTTGATCCATAATTCACTTAGTTAATTTAATTTAGTTAGAAATTGTTTGATCACTTTGAGACTTGCTTTTAAACTTTGTTAAGAATAGCTTTTAGTTCTAGGGCTGATTTTGTCCTACTGCCAAGGTAATAAGCTTTTGACTATTCTACTGAATGGCCCATAAATTATGATATTTTCAACTCTGCCTAGTAAGAACATAAATTATATTCAGACTTATGCAATCTCCAGGATTCTACCCTCTGTCTTGTCTTGGTAGATTTTCCAAACCATTGGGTAGTTTTCTTACCCACATGAACTGATCAGTGCTCAGTTGAAAACTTATAGTGGATTCTCTACAACTCTGGAAGATATCTCCAGATCTTTGTGAAGCTTTTTCTTCTCTGACACCGTCCCTTATAAATTCCAGCTGCTTTGACTTCTCTAGACTTCCATATCCAAATCCTAGCTCAGGGAGATCATCAGGCTCTGAGTAATTCCTCCCTCATCCATTGCCAGGAATCTCTCTCCAATTAAGAAGTTGTGGCAATTTTAGGAATCACCTCATTTCTTCTTGTCTCAGTATTCACTGCCCTATACTGTTCTATATCTAAAACCCTTTTGTATGTTTTACACGACGTATTAGTGTTGTTTCATGAAGGAAGTAAATTGGGTCCTTGTTACACCAATTTTCCTGGAAGCAGACTTGAGTCATATTGCAGTGCTGTATGTATGAAGATCTAGAAGAAGAATATACTAGATGGGAAAACTACCAGTGAAAAAGTTTAATGGTGGATATGAGATTTATGTGTTTGAATAAGAAAAAAATAAAAATAAAGAGTGTGACTAAAGAATTTCAAGCCGTGGGTCAGAAAAGAATGATGTGAAATGAGATAGACAATGTTCCACAAATACAGTATAAAAAATGTGGACCAGTGTGCAATTAAAATTAGGTTGTAGCTTCCCTATGAGTAAACTTTAAAGCACTTATGACTGTCCTAGATAAAGTATTATTTTAAAATTTCCTGGTTTGTTATGTACTATACTATATATATATCTCTATCTGTTGTCTAGTTGATAACATGAAATATATAACTATAAATATACATTCAATTATTATTTTTTATTTTTTGATAAAAATTAAGTAAGTACAATTTAATAAAATTTGTTTTCATAGAGCACACATTTTTAGCACTAATATAAAAGATGTCCTGGTTTTAAAGCTAGAGTGACCTGAACCTGGATCTGAATCTAAATCTTCGAGTATTCCAAAGTTTTAGGACTTCCATAACAATAGCTACTATATGGGATTGTTGTGTTAATTAAATGACATGACAAATATACAATACTTAGCAGAGTCTGTTCCTTCTCACTATATAGTGGACCCTAAAATATTATATATCCAAAATTACAAAAGGATAATGGATCATTATAGCTATATATCTATATCTATATATCTCTTATGTTATATCTATATATCTATATACCTATATCTATATAGATCATTATATCTATAAAATAAGCAATAAACATTTCTTAGCATATATTTTCTTGACATTTTAATATTCTTAATAAAATTAGACCCCAAATAATTTGGTTAAAAGAGAAAACATAAAACATAAAGTTACTGGAATTTTCATGATTGGAAGCAAACAAAAGAAAGGTACAAAACCAAAAAGTGAAAAGTCCAGAAACTGATCATGTAATTTTGTTCTGGGTTAGCTCAGTCTGAGACAGAAATTGGCCCTATCAACTCTGACGACCTCAGTAAATGAGAACACATGTTTCTCAAACTGCATCTTCTCTGATCAAGGGTCCACCCAATACATAGAGTATTATGTAAAGAACTATTTAAGTCAAATTCCTATTTACAGGATTATTAAAAAAAAAACAAACCTGATGCCTATCTGTACACATACTTGTTTTGTTTTCTCATTTAAACACAAAGTCATTTCTCTTCTCTACTATTTATGTGGAGACAGTAAGATCCACAGTTTATGTTTCTAGGATTCAGTGGTGAATCTAAAGCAACTTTTGCAATTCCTGTCCTAAACTCTTTGCTATGATATTTTTCTTACTTTTACTCTATTTCTTATACTTCTGTTTAAGAAATTTTTCAGGTATCAACTCAGTATTTCTTGTATTTCAATCTTTTTGACATTTCTGTCCACTTTAATTTTTCTTCTTTTTTTTCTTCATTGAGTACACTCCCAGTTGGCATCTTCTCTATGCTCTAGAATATATTTAAAAAAAAAAAAGTTTTAGATGAATTAGAAAGTATGAAAGGTATAAAAGGAAGTGGCATAAAAAAAGATTTGAAAACCAGAGGAGATAATAGAAGGAGACATTTTAAAATTAAATGCAAACAGTGGTTCAGAGAGTACAAACAAAAGCAGGTGGGAAGAGGACAATCTCCAACAAGCAAGACCAGAAGGGAAACTAAAAGGTCAACTCATGGGATGTACAAGCAGGTTAGCAAACATCCCTCTCTCCCCTGGCCAAAGAAGTAAATAGGAAATTCACAGGAGACTTGATCAGTAAGGGAACACTAAATAAAATTGCTACTTGGAAACAAAAAAAAAACCCAACGTTTTCACAAAAAGATAATTTTAAGTTTAAAATTGCATGAAGGCAACTGAGGCCATATCCACTAAAAGCTCTGAAGAAATAAAGGTTTACCTGTGGTCTGAGATATAGTAAAGAAATCAGATTTTCTACTGCAATAAATGTGTTTATTTAATTTATTTATTATTATATATTATTTATATATTAAAGACTATGGTCTTTATTGGTTGTGTGACCTGTAGAAAATAAATCAGCCTCTCTAAGCCTCAGTTTTCCATCAATCAGTAACTGGACATTTCTTACTAGGACATTGTATAGATTAAATACACAAAAATTGCTGAGAACAGTGAAACAAACATAGTAAAGCCTTAACAAATCATACATATTTAGGGGCACCTAGGTGGCTCAGTCAGTTAAGTGAATGACTCTTGATCTTAGCTGAGGTCTTATTTCAGGATTATGAGCTCAAGTCCCAAGTTGGGCTCCATGCCAGGCATGGAGCCTACCTAAAATTTAATTTTTAAAAAAAATTATACATATTTACCTTCCACAGAGGCTGGGTTGTCAAGTTGAGAGTCTGTTTTCATGTTTGATAAATAAGAAGAAAGCACAATCTGAACACGTTTTGTTTTTTGTGTAGCAGGTATACATAGTTATAAATGACCCATCTACACTTTCTACACAAAGCAGCTTTCTTTGGTTCTTAGATGGCTCAGGATTTTCATGCCAAAAGTGGATTCCGGAGAAGAACAAATGCTGGATAAAATCCAAGTACATACTCATTTGGGGACTTGAGAATAAGGTAAGATTGACCTGAAAGCTCATTTTTTCCTATGATAACTTACATTGCATTTAGTCAAGCGTGATGAATGAAATGTACTTACCACTTAGTCAGGACCTTTGTGCTTATCAAACACTCACAGCTCGCCTTCCATCAAACCCTTCCCCAGAGCTGATACTAAACATCAACATGCCAATATATCAGATTTATTTTCTCTCCTCTCTTCTGTATACTTGCCGTGTAACAGCAAGAGAGAGGGCAGGAGGATTCATGGTTTAGATGATCTTAAGTGGGGCAAAATGCCTATGGATAAATGGGAGTCATCTCTGGTTCACTGAAACTTAGATGTCATCACATTGACACTCAACATCATCTAGAAAGCTGAGCTCTATCCAGGTCACTGTCTACATAACCAGCTTTAGCTAGTGGACGCGTCGTTATTAACTTCTCTTTCATTAAAGACTTACTACATACTTCTTTAACATCATTATGTTAGGCCATGAAGGGACATAAAACACATACATGGTACAACTCTCAAAGGACTTACGGTAACTTTGTAGAGGTAAGGATTACAGGAATAGAGCAATGAGAATTATTTGAAATCTGTAGTGAGTAGATTTGTGAGTAAAATGATGACACACACACACACAACTGAAAGGGAAAATTACATCTAGAAAATTTAGTATCCAAATCAGTCCTCTAGACCAGTGGTTCTCAAATGTAAGTGTGCATCAGAATCACCTGTAAGGCATAGTAGGCTCCTAATTCTGATAATTCTGATATTAATGCCATATCTGAGTCTGGTTTTGATGTTTGCTTTGTCTCTTCAAATTCTGGTGGTTGTTGTGGTTGGTTTTTTTGGGGTTTTTTTTTTGTTTTGTTTTTTGGCATTTTGTATACCTTGTGTTTTTGTTTTTGTTTTTGTTTTTTTACAGCTAGACATGCACTAGGTAAAAGGAACTTCTCTAAAAAGGCCTTTAATAATGTGGTAGAAAGGGTAGGGAGGAAGGGAGTGAGTGCCCCATAGCCCTGTAATTCAGGTTCAGTATTTTAGTGTGTCTGTGTCTCTGCACTATGAACTCTGCAAGTGCTTCTCAGTTTCTCACCACCACCACCTTAGGTGGGACAGGATAGCTGGAGAGGGGAGAATTGGTATTGCCCTTCCCCCAGGTAGGTTAGGCTCTGAGAAAACTCCCAGCAGGTTAAGAAGTTAAGCTCTGGTTAAATACTTTTTCTTGTGACCAGACATGTAAAGAAGAACAAAATGCACAGGTGTTTTCAAAATGGTGACTTTTCCACTCTCCTTGACAGAAACATGAGAAGATTTTTCTGATATTCTCTCCAAGGACTTGGTTGGGTTCCTGGAGGCACAGGGGCTGGAGTCACCTGGAGTTTTGGACTTTTGGGCTTTTCCATACTGTCTCCACTGATTCATCAATTATAGCTTAAGTTTTCCTACTCTGGCAATGGTACCCATAGAAGTTTTTGCTGCTGTGTTTCTGCTCTGATAAGTTTTGCTTTTCTGTGTCTGCCTGTCTCTTTGCTCAACTTCAGGGTCAGCAGTTTGCCCTATTCCATCACTTCTCTTAAGGATCTAAGAAGAGCTGTTGATTTTTCAGTCTGTTCAGCTTTTTACTTGTTGTCATGATGAAGTGGTAACTTCCAAGCTCTTTATGTGCCAGATGGGAAATGGGAAGTCCTAGGTCAGCCCTTCAAAATGTAAATCTTATCAAACCATTTCCTCTACTTAACACTCTCGAATGGTTTTCTGTTTCTTGATAATTCAATCCAAACTGTTTAATATGACACGTTATGGGGTGGCTGGGTGGCTCAATCAATTGGGCATCTGACTCTTGATTTTGGCGCAGGTCATGATCTCAGAGTCCTGAGATTGAGCCCCCTTGTCCAGCTCTGAGCTCAGCGTGGAGTCTGCTTGTGATTCTCTCACTCTCTCTCCCTCTGCCCTTTCCCTGCTTGATTCTTTCTCTCTCTCTAATTAATTAATTAATTATTTTAAATGATTAAATAAATAATAAAAATATAAAATGATACATTATATCCCTGGCTGCTTGTCCTGCCTTTTTCCATCTCTGTCTAACTTCTTACAAGCCAGTCTCACAAAAAACATATCCAATTACCTGACCTCACTCTGATTTTCTTACCCTTCTGTTTTCTTTTTAAGATTTTATTTATTTATTTGAGAGAGAGCAAGCAGGAGTGCGGGTTAGGGGCAGAGGGAAAGGGAGAAGGAGAAGCAGACTCCCAGTTGAGCAGAAAGCCTGACAGGGTGCTCTATCCCACCACAGGGGGCTCCATCCCAGGACCCTGAGATCATGACCAGACTTGAATGCCTAACTGACTGAGCCACCCAGGCACCCTTCACCCTTTTGTTTTCCTTATTTCCTGTTGGCTTAGTCCCAGTGGGTCAAATTGCAATAGTGTGGAGTGAATACCAAACATGTTTAAATTCAGGATTATGTAGTGACATATGCAAAGAGAAATGGAAAAGACTCTGAGATTAAAATATCATGATAGATGAAAAAAGAGGAGAAAAGCAGAAAACCTAATTGCATTTATTTTAAAAATACCATAAATTTATTGAATATTCTGGTGGGAAGTTAATAAATATTAAGTCATTTTATTTATTTTGCAGGTGTGGAAACTGAATTTTGAAGAGCCTACACAGATTTAACAAATATCCAAGTCTAACTGAAATAAAATCAAGAACAAAATTCAGCTTTTTTTTTTTTTTTTTTTTTACTTTCTATCATACTTTCTTCCACATCACTTCCCCTCCACGTGTAGTGCTAAAATAGCTTTCTATTTTTGGATGGTGTTGTAATGACTAAAATAGACAATTAATGAATGACAACTCTTTTCTGTACAGCAGATTTCTCACTATCCCCACGGTTCTATTAACATCTACCCTAGCCCTGCTTATCCTTCTAATGCCTCTCTGAAAAGCTCCTCCATGAAATCTTCTCTAATCAATGCAAAAGCATGCATTTTTCCTTTCCAAAACTGTGTACTTCTGTTGTTATGGCACTTAAGTGTCTCTTTCATGTACTATCTCTTGATTATTGTCTAATTGCTACAATATACAAAATGGCATTACCAAATAGTTATAATGATTTCAGGTGCCATTTTGAGATAGAATACACTAATTTTGGAAATGCATATGTCTAATAAATGAAATTGGATGATATTACTCCAGGAGAACTATGGAGAGTAGCTGCACTTGAGCTCATTAGTTAGAATTGGGCATTGCCTCTAAGCTGTCCTCATTAGCCATTGTATGTAGCCGACCTTAGCCTAAAGCCAAAGTAGAAAAATGGGAAATGAAATATAATTCTGGATTTCAGCCTCTATATAATCCATTGAGAAACCATCCAAATAAAACATCAACTGTGAGTAATATGCAATTAGATAAAGGTGTATACAGCAAAAGACAAAGCCTTAATAGGTTTACAATTTATGAAATAAGAAAATGAAACTCTAATAATAAATGCAAAATAAGATCCAAACCACACTATCCTATTTTTGTAATATAGACTTTTAAGAAATACTCTAAATATTCAGAGTCAAAGAAAATAGATTATTGACATTGGGAGTGGTCAGAGATGAAACTTATCTGGCTCTAGAGAGATGGGTAATATTTTAATAGAATTTTATCAATTGTTCTTAACTTGAAGCCAGGGAAAAATGGATTTCAGTTGTATCTAGGAAATATTTTGTCCAGAATAACTAATTTTTTCTTTTAAGGATGACTAAATCCTACATTAAGCAGCTAAAGGTTCTGCTGAAGCCTTAAAAAAATAAGGATAAATTGTTTGGATTTAGCACTACTGATGTTTTTATTTATCTGGAGGACGTGAGTGAGACCAGACAGTGCAATCCCTCCTTACGCCATGATTCCAGGAATAATTCCACATATTGGTTAATTAAAATTCTATTAAATTAGTAACTACTTACATGTCAACATGGAAGATATTACTTGGACTTTCTGCTAAAGGAAGAATAGAGAGAGAAAGCCTGTGTACATCTAGAAAGTGAACAAGAATTTTTTTACATCTGCAAAGCATGATGTAGTGAGTATAAAATTACAGGTAAGTCCCAACTCTGCTACTTACTAGCCAAAAAATATTTGTACATTTATTTAAGCTTTTGAAGCTTGATTTCTTCACATGAAAATGGAAATAATGTTAGTAAGTATTTACACTTATTCATAGGTCATAGGAAGTCTCAATTTGTTAATTCTTGTAAAAGTATTTTATAAATCATAGAAAAGTTTACAAATGTTAGCAAATTTTTCTTTTAAGATTTTATTTATTTATGTGACAGAGAGACAGCCAGCGAGAAAGGGAACACAGCAGGGGAGTGGGAGAGGAAGAAGCAGGCTCCCAGCGGAGGAGCCCAATGTGGGACTCGATATCGGAACGCCGGGATCACGCCCTGAGCCGAAGGCAGACGCTTTAACGACTGCACTACCCAGGTGCCCCCAAATGTTAGCAAATTTTTATTGGTATTTAGTGAAAATTATTTCTGGTTAATCTTAAAGACCACTTATATTTTTTTTTATTGCTGTATACCCAGTACCTTTTACTGTGCCAGACAGATGGTAGATACTAGACAAGAACTTGTTAAATAAATTGGAGATATTATCTGACTATATTTCTGTAGTGAAACTATGGTAAGTAGTTTACATTAGTGATGGAATCTTAAGAATATGGTTCATGAAAGTCCATTAATGAGCTATATTTTCATCAAAATAAGTTTTTTCTAAAAGCCTTTTTTCTGCTAGTATTTCAACTCCTTTTCATACATTAGCCACCGATGGGTTCCTATATCTGAAACAAAATACATCAATACATTAGAATTATATTTAATTAATATTAGTTAGAATCAGCTTTTTTTTATTTCTACAAATATAAAAAGAAAATACATATTGCATTTTTTATATCTTTTGAAGTTACTACTTTGCTTTAGAAGTTTGGTTTTACGTGGTGTGTCTATTTCTTATCTATATATACTTTTATTCATCACTGTCACAGCCTAAGTCGCAATTTAGGATTCCAGGACAGTGCTAGAGGATTTATTTTGTGATTGACCGAGGAGATACCAAAATTCACTACATATAAAACACATCATCTTATTTTATTAGACCATATAAAGAATCCAGGTGTGTTGCTGATTTTGTCAAACCCTTCTTTTTTTTTGAATATCAATTTTCTGGGACAGAAAGTGGTACAGAAATATACCTTTAGAGATGGTTGTACAATGATAATGGTGTGAAAGGTAATCACTCAGGTAACACCAGAGGATTCGCAACAGCATATGGTATCTTGTTTTTGTTAAATCTGTCGTTAGCACTCGATCTATTCCTTTTGTGGGAGGCTGCAAATAAAAGATACTACGTAATTTTACATTTCTGAGAATCACTTCTTTTTAATGTACATGTTCATGTAATCTTTGTTTAAATCGGTTTTCTTTCCATTTGTTTCCAATAGCCCTCCCCCCAAAAATGCAAATGCAATCGCCAAAGGAGACCAAATATGGATATTTGCAGTAATATTTTAAATGCAAAAGTATAAAAATTAAGATCAAGAATACCTATGTCTGAGGGTGATGGGTGGGGTATGAGTGGCTTTTGTTGGACAAAGAGAATGAAACAGTTAAGAAAATGAAAGTGATATTAGCCCAAAGATTTCTGAAAGGTCCCTCTCTGAAAATGCATTTATTCCAAAAAAAGTGTATGTCATTATCTTCAACAGATCTGCATTGCCATGTCTTCCCAAAGAGCTGAAATTCCAGCTGTAGAAGTGGAGCCTGCCCGGCACGTATCACTTGGCCATCGTTGAAGTGTTGAATGAATTAGACCCGTCCATATTTAGAATCATTACTCCTGGTACTCAGACATGATAATTTTTCTTTCCCAATAAGATAGTGTCTGGCCTTTTGACTCATCTCACGGCTATGCAAAGTCAGACAGATGCAGGAATTTTAATCTCCAAGTGGTTAGGCCTCCTAGATTTAAGGGGAATAATCTACTGTCAGATTTATAGAAAGGGGGATCTTTAAAGTGGTGGTAACAAAGAGAACACTCCCTACAAAATCAAAGAAGGAAACCCTAAGTTACCTTTGTCATTCTCATTTCAATCACAAGGAAAATCTTTGGTTTTTACAGAAATGCAGAAAAACGCACCTATTTGAAATCTCAGATTCCAGTTTCATAAGCCTCTATGATACAATGTTTTCTGCTCCAGAAAAATCAGTTTTCAACATACCATCTATATGAACTAATCAGGTGCAATTCCCAAATCTTTAAATTTTACAAATGAACAATTATGTTTATTTAATGTAGAGTTAGTGGTTACATACATACACACACACACCTATGTATACATGTGTGTGTATGCGGATATAAAAATCTAATAATACACTATCAAATTTTTTTTCTATTACACTTGAACACATATGTAGGGCTCTCCTTCTAGAATCTGTAGCATAAAAAGTACAAGTCTACTCTCCAAAAGGGAAAGAGGCAAGAAAAAGAAAACAAAAAAAGAAATGAAAAGAAAAGATTCAGATTGTTATTTTCTCTCTTTCTTATGATAAGAATATTGAAAATATTCCGGGGAAAACTCACCATTTTACATTATTACTTTTCTTTTCTCAGTTTTGAATCACCCTGAAAAATGTTTCTTGAAGATAAGTCATGGTAAACAGAAAAGGAAATATTTTGGTAGATGTGTATGTGCGTGTCTGCTTAGTCGCTTAACTCAATTCATGTTTGGTTTTGTTGCTGTAAAGACTTTGCTTTTTGTTTCATTTTGTTTTGTTTCTGTTGTTTGTTTGCCACCTTCCCCCAAACCACAAAGAAGTAAAGCAGGATCCATGACTGGCTCCCTGGGACCTCATTTCCCAGGTCTTTCTTCAGAGCACACTGGACCTCCGGTGCGGAGCCTCCGTATTCCACCTAGAAACAACAGATCGGTAGTGGGACTCACATCAGTTTGATAAAGTCACCTTTCTCTTCTTAGTCCTCCTTCAAATGACCAAGGTTGTTGAGAGCCAAGAGGGACAAAGTTAACTCCACCAGTAGCAGGAAACCAGTAGAATATTCCAGCACAGTTCACTTCGCTGCAAATGAGCCATTCTGGGCTCATTTGGCGTGTTTTCTTCCCAGACGTGAATACTCTGATATCCAAGCCCGAGTGAAGCAAGGAGGGCCGACTGAAGCTCCTTTCTGGTGACTAACGAGTGTGACAGCTGGTGTGAGATCCTGTCCTAGGCTAGACACTTTCCCAAATTAGGTCCATGTGCGTTGGTGTAACTGATTTTCCTGCATGAACGACCTGGAAAACTTAGCACAAATGCAGGTACGGTGGTAATGGATACATTCCTTGAGAAAGGAACAAATGTAAAGGTCATCGCCTTCTTCCTTTTCTCTGATTTGCACATTCTCCTAGCAGCCCTTCCACTGCCTCCTTTCTCCGCCTGGCCCCTGCCCCGGGCCCACATACAGCGCAGTTCTTCTCATGTTAGATCCTTCCTACAGTAGATCGTAACCTCCACCGTAGGAAACCTTTTCTCTGTGCCCTCACCTCCTTGCAATTAGAGCCTGCTGCTTGCACTTGGTGCGCTGCAGTGCTGGGGCATTAGGAAAACGAGAAAACACTATTTTCTCTGTTCTCTACCCAGAGACCATCTCGTTTGACTGCAGTTTCAAAAGAAACCTTGTAAATGCAGCTGGGGAAATAAATGAACAAAACATAATGTGTAACCAGCCATTCTTTCTTTACTGACTAAACATGTAATCAGTTCTTTGTTTTGCAAAGACAGTCACTGGTTTTGATTCTCAAAATTTCTCTACAAAAGAAAAGAAAACATCAAACTGTTCTTCTGGTTTCACCAGTTGTATAATTAAGAAACCGCCGATATCCGTACACAATTAAACAGTTTTCTTCTCACACCTTTTGCCTGGATATTTAATCACGATATAGATTTATACTGCTTGAAGAGTAGGCTTAGAAACTGAAAAATATAATCATATCAGTAAATGATTTAGTTTCAAAACCATGAAAAGCATTTTTGAAATGTTGTAGCAAATAGCCTATGAAATTAAAAAAATTTTCAGAAAGTCATTATTCTCAGCAGAGCCAGAAATCAGCCTATTTTAGACATTATTTAATCTGTCTCTTGCTAATTAGCAACCAAGAGACCCTCGTCACTGTTATGATACCCATCCCAGTATGGAATTAATAAAATAGTAAGATAATAATAAAATAGGATGTAATATTATCCTATCTGATCCATATATATTCCCAGGTAGTGTGGCTTTGCATGACAAAATGATCCCCCCCAAAAAAAGGGGGGGTGGGAAAAATAGATATGCACATATATATAATACATACATATGTGACTGCTTAATTTATTAGTTTTCCTCTTCACTGTAGTTCTAGGAAATACTTAAGCTCGCTTGTAAAATGTAAAATATAATAAAGTGGAAATTGACAATATAAACAAAATAGTACCAGAATTGAGGCTTAGAAATGTATCTGTTAAAACAGACTAGTACAGTAGACCCCTTGCTATTATGTCTATTCTCCACCACTAACAACATATATACATGGGCCAATATATATAGCCAGATTCACTCTTTTCCGTACTTGTTAGCTTCCCATACCTGTAAACCTCGAGTTGCTATTTATTTCAACAACAAACTTTCAAAAGGACTGATATTTTATCACATAAAATTCAACCTTCAGTTTAGTTGAAAGTTCCCCGGCTTTATACCATGAACAGCAATCAATTGTGTTGTCAGAATAAACTAACAATCTCATATATTTGCTGTGAAATACTATCCTTTATTTTTGTTTTGCTAATAAGGAAATATATTATTGAGATAATATGTTCATAGGAATTTGATAGTAAGATTACTGACATTTGTATTTTATTGGGGCAGATTTACAGGTTTGTTTCAAAACATTTAGTAATCAATGAGATGGTCTGTGACACTGCTCACAGGGGTAATAAGATTTGAAATTTAAAACCTAAAAAGATAAATAAACAAACAAAAACAATAATCACAAACGAATAATAAACCAGAGGAGTGTGGTTATCTAAGACACAGACTCTAGAATCAGATAACTAGGGTTTGTGCCTGATCCATCAGTTGCTCATTTTATATATTGGAACTGCAGAAGAGGGGGAAAAAATCCTCTCTTGTTCCCTCGCAGTGTGGTGACTGGGGCCTGTAAATTAAACTGACAATAGCTAAGTTAATAGGATAAAAAGGTTTATACATATGTATGTGAGAATGAACAAATAAAATAGCTGGCTTGCTAAGTGGTTAAAGTTACAGGTTTATATACCTAATTTGGTAAAGGAATGGAAGGAAAGAGAAAAGTCTATTTTTTGTTGGGGGGGGAACAAGTTTTTTTTTTTTTTTTTAAGAGAACAAAGAGGATAAAAAAGTTTGTGATGAAGTTTGTCTCTACAGGTATGGGTGGTCCTTCTACTTTTTACAGGGCCATACAACTCCCTGGACAAGGGATTTATGGTAGATTTATTCTGGGAGTAGACCTCCTAGAGAAAGAATTTATGGCAGCCTCATTTCTAGAACTTGCTGCTTTTAGTCATATAAGGGAAGCTCTGAAAATGCTTCTTTCTTCATCTGTTGAATCTCAAGTTTCTTCATCTTAAAATAATCTTCATACCAACTATGGGATTCCAAATGGGTTCTGACAAAATTGTTTATAAGCTTTGATTTCATAAATGTTTAATGGACATACTAAAACCAGCTACCTTATAATTCTTGAAAACAATTTAGCATTATTCTGGAATTCTAAATTAGTTAAATAAATGTGTAATATTATTTATAAAGATTAGACACTTTTTTTTTCTGGAGAAGGTGAATCAGAATGATCTTGTATATTCCTCACAGTAGTTTCCTTACAGTAGATATTATGATGAATTTCATAATAATATTTCATGGTTTTTATCCTCAATATAGGCTGATAGATTCTCATCAAAGTGTGGTACTTTCACCATAGTCAGTAATGCCCATTGAGAATGTTATTATGATGTTCTCTTTAATTGGATTTTATGAGAAAATGATTAATCAAGACTTTACGGAGCAAATTATATTAAAAATATGTAAGCCTAAAACACAGATTCACAGAGTCTGAGGGTACAAAGATCAACATATGCAAATTCATTATGCTGATATATAGGTTCCGCCTTAATTTAATTAGCCAATACCTTACCTCTCTATTCCATTCTTTTGGGTAAAAAGAAAATAACATTCATTACTTCTGATTTACATAATTCTCTTCAACTGAAAACAACAAGGGTATCTTTTATGTACCTAGATTGTTTTAATGTCATCACATTCCTTGTCTCATTTGAGACTTACAGCATGTGTGAGATATGGTTAGTTAGGGGAGTCTCTCTCAAAATAACTATGTCCAAACAGAATTCACCATGCCCTCATTCTGCTCTTACTTCAGTATTTTTTTTTTCGAGTATTTTTTGGTAGTATAACCATCATTCACTCAGTCAGCCCACCTAGAAACCTGGCATGCATTCTGGATTTCTTTTTCTGTCCATTCCCTAAATTCAATCAAGAAACAAATTCAGCTGTTTCAATTCCTGTCTATACATATTATTTGCACATGCATGAATATACACAAAGAGAGCATGTGCATTCTGTTCTCTAGCCAAATTACCACGGACCTAGTTTAGATGATCAAATTCTCACCAAGGTGATCACAATAGCATCTTAACTGTTAACCTTCAAATTTGTTGACCACAAAATTCATTTTTTAGAAGATGAATATGAATTCTATTAGAAATGAACAGTCCTCAATTTTCCATTGTTAATCTCTTCAGTCACCTTGTCCCCTGACTTGTCATTTTATTCATTTTTTTCAACATATATTGAGCAGCTAATATGTTTCAGGCAATGCTCTTGCTGTGTAAGGTATCTGTTTGTTTGTTTATTGATTTATTTACTCTTATTATACTTATCGAATGAATGAATGAATGTCTATGCAGAATTCTTAATATTTACGTATCATGAACAGAGAAAAGTACTTGGATGAGAAACAGCAGTTTCTGAAAAGTTTAGTCCCCCAAATGGCAAAAATGACAGATCAAGTAGTTTTATAGTTGAGAATTGATCATTCGTGTCACATTAAATGTTTCACAGAGAAGAAAAACTAAGGTTATTATCTAACTTAATTTATCATTTAGGCTGATATGGATAGAAAACTGGATAAGGGTTCTAGAAGAAACAAAAAATTTCTTATTCTCATCTGTCAAACACTCAANAAAACTCAACCTAAAAAAAAAAAAAAAAGATGTGTCTACTTGGGTTTTAACCCAGGCTCATAAGGTGATTCTATATTCAAAATGTGTTAATGCAGCCTATATTGCTGGCCTATACCTCTGCTTATGTCCGGAATTAGCACCAAGAGCCAAAGCAGTAAGATAAGAAAATTCCAAACACAGATTTCAAGCAGAGAATTTGCCATATAGAAAATGCAAGAAAATATATAGGTCATCTGTTTGAATTGATTAGAAAATTTGTAAAGACACTGTGGGATAGATCAATAGACAAATGGAAAGAATAATATAGAATAATTACAAACAATACATACTTGCATTAAAATGTGATGTATTATATATGGAATGAAATCCGGGAGGTGATAACTATCTACTTCCATAAGTGACACCAGCCAAGGAATTACCTATGCATATAGGAAAAAGAAATTTATTCCCTATTTTTTAATGCACACAAAAATTAAATTATCAGACTGGCTGATAAATTATTTACTCAAGAAAAGCAAAATACATATCTATCAAGAATAAAATCTTAGACAACATATTTAATGGTCTTATGTTACTTAGCAAGCTACTAAGATCACAAATAATTAAAAAATAATTATCAAAATAGGCAAGAGGGGTATCTGATCATAGATAATATAATATTTAAGTATATCAAAAATGCTCGTTTCACTTATAATCCAGAAAACACAATTAAAAATCACATTAAGACAGTATTTTATATGTCAAAGTTAAAAAAGGGAAAAACTGGCCATAATAATTGATGGCAAAGAAATGTTGGAGCAAAACCCCTTGCTGTTATTTGGAGAGTAATTGGTATAGAGACTTTGATGAGCATTCTATCAATATTATCTAATGTGGAAGATGTGTATATCCTTTGAGCCAGCAATTTCTCTCCTAGATATATAACCTAGCAAAACAAAAGTTTATGCATTTGTAAGGACATGTTTAAGAATGCTCATTGCAGCAAGCATCATTTTCAGAACAGAAGAAACAAATTAACAACAGAAGAGCAGGGATATATAACATGTGGATAAATATAGTATCTTCTATCGGTAAGGTATACATGAGAATTCAATATAGCCTGTGACATGAGTAAACTACAGGTAAGTGTTTTAACATGGATTTTCTCAAAAATTTTATATTTAGTAAAAATTTTTTAAATTACTGAAAATATAATGGAAATATATATGTATTTCTGTCATCATTTGAAATATTTCAAAACCATGAAAACAATACTATGTATTTGTAAGGAGGCATAAGTTTGTGTTGTTTGTAAATTTTGTAAATGCTGTGCTCTGCTCTCTATGTAGTGTCTTTGGGAATCCATGGTGTATAATGGGCACTCAGCAAATATTTCTTTGTATTAATAAGTTTTGACCTATTGAGTAATAAACAACCAGTGTAGGATATGGTTAATTCTGGGGAGAAAGCGAGAGAAGTAATAGTATGATGAAGGATGCACCACTGGCCTTTTCTTTCTATATCTGTAGGTTTGTCTCAATGAATACACACACATATGTTATGTATTCTGAAACAAAACTAGAGGACTTGCTGTATATTACGAATATTTTTATATTTTAAATATTTGTTAGGAATTTTTTAAATACATATTTAAAGTAATTTACAATAAAAAAGTAAAGTTATACAAGCAAACAAATGAATATTTAAAAAATAAAAAGAAATGAAAAGGGAAAACAGACTTCACCTTTCTATAAAAAACTGGGGCATTTCATAAATTGAGGAGGTCTGGTTTAAAATGTAGTGAGTTTTTCTTTTTCCTTCTTTTTTCTTTCTGTTGTTTTCTTTTTTTTAACAGAAAGTAGATAGACTCTGCCTGGTATATTAAGAAACTTATTTTTTGAATGAGAGATAAAGGAACATACATTCATATCCTCTTCTAAGTATATGATCTGCTGGTTTGTTTTTCAAACTCAACAAATGTATTACATCTATGTGCCATGCTCCTAAAAGTAATATAGTGAGAATTGATTAGCAGAAACCAATCCCTTTCCTTAAAAATAGATTGATTTTTCTATACAGAACAGGAATTCCACAATGCAAAATAAAATATTCAAATTAAAAGGTCTTTAACATATATCTGCAGCGTGTGTGTATTAAAACCTTTCCTAAAAATAAGAATCCAGCCAGTGTATATCTGGCTCATCCAACAATTTCTCTTTAGTCCAAAGCAGAATCATAAAAGTGTTATTTTGGCAATAAAATATATTCAACTACCTTGAATGTCATTTAAAAATCTCCAAAAGCAATAAAAACATTTAAAATCATTTTATGGCATATTCCATTTCAAAATAGTAGAAGCCATTTCTCTACTTATACTGTTCTTAATTTTACATACCAACCAATATCTTCTAAATTTTTAGATATAGTCATATTATGTATTTTTCCATTCACCTATAATTTAGATTATGAAAATTAAGTGGATTTGTTTGCATCTCAGAGCAAATTAGAAGCAAAACAAATTACATGATCTGAGATTTTTTTTCTTAATTTTAATTAATGCCATCAAAGTACTTGATCCTGACATTTAAGTACTTCAGCTCGTTGATGATTCATTCAACATATTAACAACAGGATAGTAAGTGCCAAAAGCCCAGAATGCAAGTAGAGATTTATATTTGTTTGCAGGCAAGCATACATAAAAAGTCAATAATTAAATCAATTGTTAGTGAAGAAGTTCATTTGGAATTCAAAATTTTTTAAAAATGGTTTAATAAGTAGAGTAATATAAGTATAAAACTATAAAATAGCATAACTAGAAAATATTTTTAAAAGAGAGGGTAGATTGGTCAATTTTCTCTAGCACTACTTTGGATTTTAGCTGCTTACGTTATTTAAATCTAATGTCTTTGAAATTCTGTAAAGATATCATTTCTCTGTACCACGTCCACTGTGGGGAAATAGTCCTTTAGTTAATCACAGGATGAATTTATATTTTACATCTGTAAATACTGGTTGAACACCTTTTAGGTGTTAGATCATGTGCCCAGTACTGGAGAGACAATGAGATAAAGCCTAATCATTGCTGTTTGGTGAATTTGATCTTATGCAAAAGACAGGTATTTAAACATATTATTTCAATGCAATGTGGTAGAAGCTATTAAGAATTTATACACAGGATGCTACAAAGAGGAGGAGAAAAATCACTCTACATAGGGAACACTGGCTCCCAATAGGGTAAGGCTTCCTTTTATCCCGATTTTTAACACAACCTTAGGTTGAAAATGGTTGTGTGGTTTTATATCAGATTTCTACACAATTTGGGATGCCTGGGTGGCTCGGTCATTGGGCGTCTGCCTTTGGCTCAGGGCGTGATCCCGGCGTTCTGGGATTGAGCCCCACATCAGGCTCCTCTGCTGGAAGCCTGCTTCTTCCTCTCCCACTGCCCCTGCTTGTGTTCCCTCTCTCGCTGGCTGTCTCTCTGTCTGTCAAATAAATAAATAAAATATTTAAAAAAAAAAGATTTCTACACAATTCCATTTACCCAATCAGCGAAAAACATAGGCAAAATTTTACTCTTTTTCTGTCAGTATATATTATTTCTCTGCCTATTGGTTTCTTTCCTCTGGAAAGAAAGTTTCTTTAATCATAAATTTCCCATATCTCATTTGTTGTCCTGACACATTGACCAGTTCGCAGATTCCTTCTTCTCATAGAGGCCCCTTTACTACACTGAGTCATGAATAAATTATTCCTTTGTCTCCTGATATTTCCATGTCCTTCATTCAAATTATACACCATCCTCATTAATTCATAAGTCATTTCTAATCATTCTGAGCAGGAAATTATTTTTTAACCCATTTCGTCATTTTTCCCACTAAGATCTGCTCAGGCACTTCAGAAATTTACATTTTTGATACAGAAGATATCATTTCATTGGTGCTTAATATACGTTTTTGAATGAACAAAATGACAAAACAGCTTTAGGGATAATAGCTTATCCACTCATTTGTATGGTAATAACTATAGTACCCATTGCTCTTTTCTTCCCTCCATGACTTATGATGCTTTCAATTTTGATTTATGAAAATTTAACATCATCAATATATGCTATCATTGTTATGAGACTGCCCGTTGCTTTTGTGAAATTTTAGGTTAAAAAATTAGGTTGTAATTATATATTCAAAACTTTACTTTCTTAGAGTTTTAGATTCACAGTAAAATAATTGAAAGGAAGGTACAGAGATTTTCCACATCCCTCTGCCTCCATTCATGCATAGCCCACTCCTCACCAGAGTGGTACATTTATTATAATTGATAAACTACATTGATACATCATAATCACCCCAAGTCCATAGTTTGCCTTAGGATCTCATTGCTCTTTCACCTATGCAATGATATTAATTTTCAAGTGCATGCAAAGCAAAACCATGCAGACCTAAAGACACATAGAAATTTGTCTTCATTTCAATTTGCCCTCCAGTTTTCTAAGTCTAAACACAAATGTTCAGTTTCCCAAGTTTAAACACAAATGTTCAGAATGTACATGGAGTTTAAAAAATAATACTTATCATTTAGTTCATTTTAAGCATATACAACAAGCATAAATATTATTGAAAGATTACCAAATTCTTAATTATCCTTTTAAAGGATGTGCCGATAATGAAATTTCCATTATTCAATATTTCATTAAAAGGTCTAATTAAAATGATTTACAAGCTCTAATTAAAGATGTAGGAAGACAAACATCATGCAGTTCCTAACAACAATGAAGTAAAATGGAACGGGTAACAAGCATGAACCTGTGATGCAGAAATTATAAATATCCGTTCTAACTAACAGGGAGTATTATTACCCTGCTCAGACTGCCACAACAAAGTACGACAGACTGGGTGGCTTTAACGACAGAAAAATTTTCACGCAATTCCGGGGGCTGGAAGTCCAAGCTCAAGGTAGCAGCAGAGTTGGTGTCTGGTGAGACCTCTTTTCTTACATTGAAGTTGGTTACCTTGTTGCTGTGTGTGTGTAGGGGGAGAGAGAGAGAGATCTGTGGTGTCTCTTCCTCTTCCTTTCAGGATACCATTCCTATCTGATTAGGTGTCCACTTTTATGATCTTATTTAATCTTAATTACCTCTTTAAAGGTATGATATTCAAATACAGTCAGCTTGGGTGTAAGGATTCGTCCTATGAATTTTTGGAGGCTTTGAACTCATGCAATAGTCTTGACTATTTGAGTTTTAGAAAGCTTTGCATTATAATTTTAAGCACAAACTTAAAATATATTGCTGAGTGCAGTAAATAAAACCCATCTACACATTAATGTACAGTATCTACCCTACTATTCCTAGTGTAATAGTCCATTAGCAAGAAATCACTGCTCTACTATTGCCTCTACAGGGTTGCAAGTATGCCCCCTATTTAGTGGAGTCAAGAAGAAAAATGACAGATTAGAGTGTGAATCTAATTGGAATATCACTGGACCTCTTAAAACAATCTATTTTCTTAATATATCTACCTTGAGACAATGTTTCACTACAGTGTACCTTATGAATTACAAATCCAACTCTAAAAGTATGAGTAACTATAATGGATAAGTAACTCATTTATCCAGCATCCTTTTTATTCTAGGAGCCATATATCTTCCAGTCAAAACAAGTTCTGTTCATTCAATGGGTCTGAGATAAGCTACTTCTTTTCCCATTCCTTGCATAATATGCCTGATAACATGGCCCCAAAATGGACCATCCCTATTGTACTTCCTTTCCCTTATAAGTCCTTTTTTCATGTACCATTACTAATGAATTCCAGTCCCTTCTTGAGATTTGATTAAGAATGTCAGCTGGGCTTATGGTGTACCTGTATTTAGCTGGCAAGTCAGCTGACTACTGTATAATCTAGTATGGCCGCATTAACAGGTCTGCTTTTGAGAGGCTGTCCCCTGGAGTCATGGGGGCAACTGGGTCACCACATGCCTCTCATGACTCAACAGGCTGTTTACATGGCAGCACAAGGGTTTTAAGAACAGCGGAAAGAAATTCTGACAGTAAGCATTTGTTAAGACTCTCCTTGTATCATTCATATCTGTTGCTCATTAGCAAATAAGAGGGTAAACCCTAAATCACTATAAGAAGATGTGGATTAAAAAAAAAAAATGTGAACAGCATAGAACGTTACTGTGACCATATACACAGCAGGGAGGAACTAGAATCACTTTGAAGCATTTTGCCCAAGTAGAAGGTACATAGCTGGGAAAGCTTGGAAATCAGATTGGGGCTAGATATAGAAACCAGATGGTAAAATATTGGTTTAAGAAATGTAAAGATTATCAGTGAAGAGCTGCAAAATTAGAGCAAGTCCAACCCACAAAACTGCTCACACTTCTGACATCAACTACAGGTCAGGGGGTTCCCAAGACCACCCTAAGTTTTACTAATTTGCTAGAATGACTCATAAAACTCACTGAAAGCTGTGATACTCATGGTTATGGTTTATTATAGCTAGAGGATACACATTTATATCCATCAAGGGAAGAACTACATACAGCAGAGTGTAGGAAAGTGCCAGTTATGGAACTTTCAGTTCTCTCTCTCTAGAGCTATGAACCATGTTACTTTTTCATTAAGGGTGTGTGATTATATACACAGAGTTTTGTCAATCAGGGAAGCTCACCTGATTCTTGATGTACAGATCTTTATTGGGGCATCGAATAAGCTCACCTGTGTCTTGATGTACAGATTTATATGGGGCAACAAATAAGCATAGCTGACTGACCACATGACCAGTCTCAGACTCTAGCCCCTCAGGAGATCAAATAGATACCACACGACCCAAAGTCCCACACTCAATCACATGGTCAGACTCTCAAAGTCCCCAGGGAGACAAAGACATGACTCATGCTTCCCATTCATTCTGTTTCTCTGGAGGACCCGGACTAATACAGTAACTGTAATAATTTTAAGGGGATCACTCTGGAAATAAATAATGTGGAGATTAGTGTGTTATGGTAGACAGAATAATGATCCCCAAAAGATGTCCATGTCCTAATCTCCCAAACCTGTAAGTATAGCAAAAGACACTGCAGATATAGTAAAGTTTAGGAACTTTTAGATGGGGAAATTATTCTGGATTATCTAGGTGAATCCAATCTACTCATATTAGATCACACTATTCCTCATTTAAAAGTGGACGAGGGTAAGGAAGATTCAAAGTGAGGGAGATCTGACAATTGCTACTTTGAAAATGGAAGAAAAGGGCATGAGCCAAAGAATGTGGTGGCCTCCAGAAGTTGGGAACAAGTCTCAGTTTACAATCAGGAAGAAATTGGGGACCTCAGTCCTACAACTACAAGGAAATAATTCTGCTAAGAATCTAATTGAGCAGAAAATAGATTCTTCCTTAGAGCCCTCAGAAGGAGCATAGCCCTGCTGACACATTTATTTTAGCCTATTTAGACACATGTCCTACTTACCACTACAGAAACAAAGTTAAAAAAAAATGTGTTAAGTTGCTAAGTTTGTAATATTGTGGCAGCCTTTGAAAACCTAATGAAGGTGTCAATCTTGGATTGTATACTACCTTCATATTAGAAGCTAATTTTCTAAAATTAGGTATTAATATTTGTGGTGTAATAAATAATATGTTAGGTCTTTGTGCCCTACTCCTGGCACAGAGCTCCTAAAACCCTTTGAATTTCCTGAGAGATCAGGAGTGTCTGTTATTCGTGAGGAGTCACTTTGGAGTACATCTTAGGTAACAAGGTGCCCAGGGTGGGGTCTCTAGGTAGTTTCAGGAAGGGGCTGGTCACCAAAAAGTCCAGGTGATTAGACGGTTAAAACTTTCAGCCCCACCCTGACCTCTGGGAAGAGGAGGGTGGGGCTACAAATTAAGCACCATTAAAAAACTCTGAACAAGGAGACTTGATGTGCTTTCAAATAGTGTGTGTGTCCACCTGCTGGGAGAGCAGCACCTCAGGTCTGTGGCTTCTGGACATCGCCCTATGTACCTCTACCTGACTTTTATAATATCTTTTATAATAAATGGTTAAATGTAAGTAAATGTTTCTCCTGAGTTTTGTGAGCTGCTCTAACAAATTAAGTACACCCAAGGAGGAAGTCATGGGACCCTCCTATTTATAACCAGTTGGTCAGAAGCACATGTGACAATCTGGGTTTGTGATTGCTGGCTGAAATATGTGTGTGTGAAGGGGTAGCAATCTTGTTGGACTGCGCCTTTAACTTGTGGGAGCTCATCCTATCTCTAGGTAGGTAGAGTCAGAATTGAGTAAGATTGTAGGACACCCAGTCAGTGTCTACTGAGAGTTAGAGAATTGCTTAGTGGTGTTGAAAAACACAAAACACACCTGAGAAATGAAGTTCATAGATGTTTACAAATGATACACCTAGAGATCTTCCAAAGCCTTCTAGTTCGCTTATACCAAATCAGCTTATTAGTTTCCACATACCAAAGCTTAAAAAATATAGGTTGACAGGTATAGAAAATAAAATTAGTGGAGAAGAATAAAGAGAAGTTTCGACGTGGATGTTGGGCAGTTGTCTAGGTACTTCCAGGGACAAAGATATCACTCTCCCCCACAAATCTCCATACGCCCAGATTGCCTCTCACTCCGGGTTCTGCTCTAGAGCCAAATCCCGATGACTCTTCCATTCCAAGGACATAAACCCATTCATTTGTCCTTGCGATTATTTCACAGATGGCACTATCCTAAAACTAATGTAATCTTTCTGTGCATTTCAACATCGAAAGGGATTGGTCCAATTTAGAACATTCATTTTGTCGTCCAGGATTTGTAGTTGATGGTTGGAGTGAGATAAGTTTTTCTTCTGAATGGTTTGCTTTACAAATGTGTGGACTAGAGTATTTCAAGTTATTTCACTGACTCAGGAAAAGCCACCTGATCATGAAAGTTTCATATGAAAAAGAGGCAGCATCAGAGGATAAAGCAAAACGGAGTCAAAGCACAGAACTAGATAAAGGAATACAAAAACAAAAACTCTAAAGTATGCATGATACTCTGAAATTACTTCCCTTTATTATTTAAACTAGCTTCACTTGGGTTTTTAATCACTTCTAGGAGAATTAGAAAGCAGTCCTCAATAGCTGGACTTAATAAATTTATAAATGCCATGTTTATCGTATAATGGTAGTCATAGAAATAATTAAGAAAATGACAAAGGAAGTTAATTCTAGCAATTGAAAGTCTACCCATCTGTATTGTTCTATGCTTTCCATAAAGCACCATCCCATCCTGGAAATTATCTCTGATTCTTAAGGACAGGTTGGATCCTGGTCTTGTGCTTCCTTAGTACTCTGCGAGTATCCATATTATATTATATGTGTATTATTATTATTATTCTTGTATTATATAATTTACATAAATTGGAGGTTTCTTTTGGTATAGTTATCTCTTGCATTTAAATAGACTGAACTACATTAGGATATCAAGCACCTGTTAGTGCCTGATGTATAGAAAGTGTTGAACTACCATGAAAAAATGAGTATGACCCACTTTCCACGTCCTGCATCAAGCTAATCATCCCACGTATAGATCTTTTAGAAACAAATCTGTAAGGCATCTTGCCAGTCTCTGAAGCTTGCCTTGGCTCTCCGAAGTAGAGAAACTCTAAGAGATTTGTCTAGGACTCTTAAGATGTCTGCTTCCACATTGAGCATTTTACTACGAATTCAAGATTCTTTTAATTCAGCCAGATTATTTATAGAGTGTCATCAAGAGACCTCAAAGGCCTCATTGCCCATCATACTTACATACATCTCCCACTTAGGAGAAGACGTCTAAGTCACTTTCAGTTCTGTTTTGCTTATTCAAAGAGACCTAGAGCTACAGAGGGGTTGCATTAAAGAAGAGTTTGATAAGGGGACGAGGAAGATGTGCCGATGTGTGTCAAGTTACCTCAATGGAGATGCTGGAGTTTTTTCTTAGTTTATTTGCTTTTATCCTCTTATTGCTATTATTTCTTTTTTTTTTTTTAATTTCAAACAAACAAACCAACTGACAAATGAAAAATCCAGGTTATTAGTGAAAGAAAGGTCATTCAAACAAAGCAGGGGAGGGCTATGCTTCAGACTTCTTTCAGCATAAAACATTAGCAATCCTGAGTTTGAGATTCAAATGTGATGTAATAGTTCTTTACAACCATACATTAAGCTTGTTAAAAATTAAATAATCACATCTATTCTGAGCTAGTAATGAAGATATAGAAGACATGAATAATATAGAGCTTGGATTTCAGAATCCTAAAATAGGAAAAGGAGCTGGTTAGAATCCAGTTTACATTTAATAAAAATGTATAAAATACATTTCTGATTTTTTTTCTAAAAGGAGCTTTCATATTGTGTGTGTGTGTGTATACATATATGTGTATCCATATTACACATACATGTATATATATTAGTAGTACTTTTAATTCCTCTTTGTATATTCCTTTTTAGTTTTTTATAGCTTCATAGAGCTGTTTTGTAATAGGAGAATGAATGATTGTATCTTATTTTGTTTATATTGGGAAATTTCATTTGCATTGAGTTTATTTACATATTTTATAAAATTCAATAACCTATCTGGCTAATACATTAATGATTATTGCCATTAATATTTAAAAATATTTTTAGCTTTAAAGTAAAATTTAACAGCAAAATAAGATACAGTCGGTGAGTTAAATGTTTTGAGTTCATGCATGAGAGAGAAAGAGAGGAGAACATCCCCAAACAAATCTGTTTAGCTCCATTTGCCTTAGTTATGCTTCTATAACTATTCTACTATTTACTACTTTCTTAACTAAATCTCTCCATGTTTAAACGAAGGCTTATGTTTTCCAAAAGCAGCTTTCTTTCTCCTTTCAGCCCTATAATGCCCAAGGGATGATATCCTATCATTTACAAAATAAAACATGCCAATGATAAACCTAGCAATCAGTCACAGACATCTGACATAGAAAGAGGGTAAAATTTTAAGTGGCATGAAGAGAAATTAAATAATCCCAGTGTATCTTTAGCAAGTCTCCACTAAAATCACTGTAATAAATGTTGAGCCAATAATTTTGGAACCAACATTTAAGAAAAAATTACTTTCATTTTTCTTTTCATTTTAACACCTTTAATAAAGCCAGTGTTATTTGCTCATGAGCAAATCTATGTTAATTAACTTGTGTTTGCTTTTAAGCAAGGTGCATATGAAATTATTTTCTAGAAAAAAACATTTTCCAAATTATAATCAATTACACACATATTTGGATTAATCTGCTTCTACTGTAAGTGATTTTGATGATTTTACTCTTGTTATCTGACCTGAACAATTTAGACAAAATACCCTCTGACTTGGCCAAATTTTAGTCAGTCTTCTTTCTTCCCCACAGGTCGTTGGACCTTGACTCACCCTTGAATTTAAGAAAGTTTTGGAATTAAGAACATTCTTCGATGGGCACTCCTGAAAATTGACTGCCCTCAGGGAAAAACATTACTACATCAACTATGAGATCATGCCATCTGTTCATGCTACTTCCCACACCATGCCTTTTTAGCCTACTTTACTCCTTCCTATACAAACAAGAGTCTCTTCTGCCTAACCTTTGAGATAAGCACAGACACTTTCCTAGGAGTGTCCTCCCTCTTACAAGAGTCACTTTCCTCCTATTGCAATAATCTGAGTCAAATAACTCCTTAGCTATATTCAGATCTGTTTTTTATCGGACAGTCCCCAAGGTATTTGTTAGGCAAATCGATGCCACAGTCCGGAAAATGATGCACTGGTATGTCAGAAAAATAAATATATACTTCAACATCTATTTTTTTTTTAAATTACCATGTGCCAGGTTCTTAACATAAACTGTTTCTATAGGACTGTCTATAACTTCAAGATGTATACATCTTTATTAGCCCTTTTTTTTCATAGATGAGAACACTGATAGGTTTAGCACCGAGGTAGATGGGTGTTCTAACACTGTGTACTCAGCCACTATATTGTCCTTCCTCCTAACTTCCCCCAGATAATCCCTTCCTTCTTTGTCTTCCTCCAGTGGTGTTATCAGGAGACATATATGCCAGGCTTGTGATGGGATTCCTCTAAAACTGTTTTAATTTTGGATTTGGAAGTTCAACTTTTAATTCTGTTGTAAAAGTTGTAGCATTTTATTTTACCTTACATACTCGATGTAAAACTCCAAAGTAGTATGCAGATTAAGCAAATCTATATGTATATTTATGCAAAATAAAATGCAAATGTGCCTACCTAGTGTTTTCACAAACATCTGGTAGCTTTAAGATAGAAATGATGGTATTAAGAGCCTGCTCATTTGCTGTGGCTTATCCATGGGTACCATGCCAATTGAGAAACATTAACGTAATAATTACAAGTTTGGAGTTATTGTTGTAATTTTTTCTCCTTCTATAAAATTTTCTTAGGTTAAAAAATTCAGAAAAGTAAGTAAATAATATAGCAACATAGATACCAAATGATTATATTAGAATCACCAATATAATTTTTTAATGGTTCAGACTCTTTAAAACAAAGAAATAATGCATTACATGTGAAACAGAAGTTTGTGTTTTCTCTCATCAGTTCACCTCCCTTCTATCTGGACACATATTGACTTTTGTATATTTGTTCCTTTTTTGTTTCTTCAATTTTTAAAGTGTGGTTATGTTTACATAAGTAATACATGACTTTTTTTGTATACTTTTAAAAAACTGCTGTAACTGGCTCTCTCCACTTACGTTGTGTTTTGGTAATCTAGCCCCATTAAAATATACAAATTTGAGAATTTTGAACACTGTGTGATAATATATAGTACACATAAACTTAAAAATAATTACCGGAGCACCTGGGTGACTCAGTTGGTTAAGTGTCTGAGCCTTGATTTAGGCTAAGGACATGCATGATCTCAGGTTGGTGAGATGGAATCCCACAATGGGCTCCACACTCAGCATGGCATCAGCTTAAGATTCTCCTCCCTCCCTCTGCCCCTCCTATCCCTTGCTCATGTGTACACACTCTTGCACTCTCATTCTCTCTCAAATAAAAAAAAAAAAGAAAAAAATTAAAAATTAAAAAAAAATTATCCATGAGCCCAACAGACATTTTCCCCCAATAGTTTACTACAGTTTACATAGTAGCAATGAAAATCATTATCCTTATGTTCTGTTACAATATGCAATACTTTCTCTGGTATCCTATAGTCCCCCCTTATCTATGGCTTCACTTTCCATGGTTTCAGTTGCCCGTGGTCCACCACGGTCCAGAAGCAGATGATCCTCCCTCGGACCTACTGTCAGGTCAATTGTAAGTTAATGCCACGTCACTATAGTCCTATATCATTCACCTCACTTCATCTCATAAGTAGGCATTTTATCATCTCGCATTATCACAAGAAGGGTGAGTACATTACACTAAGATATTTAGAGAGAAAGAGAAAGAGAGAAAGAGACCACATTCACATAACTTTTATTATATTGTTATAATTGTTCTATTTTATCCTTCAGTATTTTTTATCTCTTACTGCACCTAATTTATAAATTATACTTTATCATAATTATGTGCATATGGGGAAAAAAAACAGTATATATAGGGTTTGGTACTATCAGCAGTTTCAAGTATGCACTGGGGCTCTTAAAATATATCCCCTATGGATAAAGGGGAAACTACTGCATTCTTAAAAGGGAATATGTTAATGAGTTTAACTGTTAAGGTTTAATTGTGTCCCTCCAAAATTCATATGTTTAATTCCCCATCCCAAGTACCTCAGAATATGACCTTATCCAGGGATAGGGTCTTTAGAGAGAAATCAAATTAAGATGAGGTCTTTAGGGCAGACCCTAATCTGACTGGTGTCTTTATAAAAAGGGGGAATTTGGACAGAGACACATGGGCAGAGGAAAAGCATCACGCAAAAATGAAGGCAGAGATAAGGATGGTGCTTCTACAAGTCAAGGAATATCAGAAAATGCCAGCACACCACCCGAGCTGGAAAAGAGATATGGAATAAATTCTCCCTCATGGCCTTCCAGAAGAACCAACCTTTTCAACATCTTGGTCTTATTTTAGGTCTTATTTTAGACTTCGGAACCGTGAGTCAATACATTTCTGTTTTCTTAAGCCATTCGAGGTACTTGTGCTTTGTTATGGCAGCCCTAGAAAACTAACAGATTGGTTATGTGCATTTTTCAACTGTACTAGACACTACCAAATATCCTTTAAATTAATTTTCACTTCTACTAGCGGTATTCTTTTTTTCAACTTCACTCACCAAAGAAATCACTAATCCTGGAGGCTCTCACCTGACAGGCAGTCCTAAAGGAAAGGATTGGTAATGAAAGGGTGTTTGTCTCTCTTGCTTTTTCACTTGGGTATTCATATTCCAAAGAGTTAGGAGACTCATTGTTTTTATCCCTCATCACGGTCACTGTCTTCTTTTCCTCTGAGTCAGGATTCTAATGGGATCTTCCTCTCTTGTTCAACACTTACAATAATAATCAGGTGTTGTATTGTTTCTGTAGTAACGCTTTTCTAAACATTTTACATAAATTTAATTTCCAAAGTTCCCTACGATGTAGCTCCTCTTGCCTCTATTTTGGAGCTGGGAAATTTGACACTCAGAATATACTAATACATGCCCAACATCATATAACAAAAGAAGCAGAATACGAACCCCATTTGTCTAGACTTCAAAGTCAATTCTTTTGACCATTATTCCATGAGCCCTTAGTGCCTAAAGTAGGTATAGTAAGACACCCCCCCACACACACACAAAGATGTCTATGTCCTAATCTCCAGAACATGAGAATGTTAGGTTACATGGCACATGGGAAATTAAGGTGTTAAGTTTACTAATCAACTGACCCTAAAATAGAGAGATTATCCTGCATTATTTTGGTGGGTCCACTTTAATCACAATGGCCTTTAACATGTAGTGTTGTTGGCTTTTGAAGATGGGGGCCATGAGGCAAGGAATGAGAATGTTCTCTAGTAGCTGGAAAAGGCATGGAAACAGATTCTTCCCTAGAGAATCCAGAAAAGAACATAGCCCTGCTCGCCTCCAGAACTGTGAGAAAATACATTTTTACTGGTGAAGCCACTGAGTTTGTGGTACTTTGTAGCCATAGAAAACTAATGCATTTAATTAGTTACAATCCATATATTTGTGAAAGCTTTGGAACTGGATATTATGATTCAAACAATTTTTTACAAAGTTAGGGAAAATGCCTTAATTGGGTGGTAATACATCTTATTTCTTGGCCTCCTACCTGTTGAAAATAGTTACAGTTAGAACAATAAAATAAAATGATTTAAAAGAACATTGATCAGGTCATTTAGAAGGCTCTGAACCAGCAAAACTGTAACAAGCAAAGCTCAGCTACTGTATTACTTCTCTTTTGCTGCTTTAGCAGATTACCACAAAGTCAGTGGGTTAAGCAACATCAGTTTAGTATCTCACAGCTCTGTAGTCAGTGGAATTGGCTTGCCTTTCCCAGTATTATAGTCCCCATCTTACAAGGTCTAAGTCAAATTGTTGGCAGGGCTTGCCTTCCTTTTCGATGGTTCTGGAGGAGAATGATCTTCCAGGGTAATTCATGGAGCTGGCAGATTGACCTCCCTGTGGTTGTAGGAATGAGGTCCCTGCTTCTTCGTTGGCTCTCTGCTGGGAGACTTTCTCAAGCTTCCTGGGAGGACTCTTCCTCCATTTTCAAAGCCAGTGACGATGGTCCAGTCCTTCTCATGCTTTGAGTCTTCTCTCTGTCTCCCCTTTCTGCTGGGTCTCTTTGACTCATTCCTTCTGCCTTCATCTCCCACTTTTAAGAACCCATGTGATTACTTCACGTTCACTTGGATAAACCAGAATAATCTCCCTATTTCAATGTCAGTAACCTTAATAACATCTGAATATGATATGTAACATAGTCACAGGTTTCAGAGATTAGGGTGTGGGGATTTTCTGGTGGGGCAGCATCATTATGCCCTGGGCGCCATCATAAATTTAGGTCAGAGTTACGATATAGTATAACTCCATATTTTACTTATCATGTGTGAATATTGAAATACACTGGCACCTCTGATAGAATTAATGTGTATATTACCTAATGCCCATTTTTATCTTAAGTGTCCCTTGAATTTTTTTAGTAATTGTATAGGTCTGAAATTGTTAGATTATTTACTTGATAACATGTTATTATCATTTCTATTGAATATTTAATTCCAATCTTAGTGAGGACTACCTCAGTGTTTTAACGTACTTTTGTAGGAAATTACAGTGTTCTTTATAATAGGATACTTTAAGACTGAAATTCACAGAGAAGGCCCATTCTTCTTTGGCTTAAAAAGACTAATGTAGCTTTAAAATAATGAAAGGAATTATATGAGCTTAGAGATAGGTTCCACAAGACTCCTGAGTCTCAGTGCTGAAATAAACACGGAGAAAGGGCTAATTGCCAACCAAAAGAAAGCAGACTCCTCCAGGGCGGAGAGAACACACTTCCTAGCCAAAAACTGATGGAATCCACAGAGAAAAAAAGTGCCACGGAGAAAATGGTATGCTTTTTTTGGAAATAAACAATTGTTCTGTTTTGTCAGTTTAAATCAATGAATAGATTGAATCTGTTTAAACATAATGTGGTTCCACTCGCCCAGACAATAGCATACGGAACATTTAATAATAAGATGGTGTAAATAAAGAAAAGTGGTTCTCACTTGGCCATATGGTTTTATTTTCTGTGAAAATATAATTTTTGCTCAGAGTTATGTTATTCTTTTTAGATTTCAAGATACTGTATTTCCTTTGCTAATGTTATTTAACACTTCTCCAGAATATTTATAGTTGTAAAGGCATTCCAATGATTTTATTAGAACCTTTTGATAATAAATATATCAATGGATGTGAAGAAGATGTCAAGAAACTGAAAATCTGTGGGTGGGTTTATTCAGAAGTTCCATGAACCCGAGTAACATAAATGAGGGGTAGCTAAACGAGTTAGACGATTGTGGCAGATGCCTAAGAGCTGTACAAAAGAGACACACACCCTGCTAACTCATTCTCAGAGTCAAAAGATGTTCTTGTTTCCTCCCATCCTCTACAATTGCTCCTAAATGTGCCCAAAGGATAAACTAGAATGCAGAAAAGACTTATTATTGGTGATATGAGCAGTGGTTTTATAGGCTCCAATCTGAACTATATTTTGAAAAATTTTTTATTGGAAAATTTTTTATTGCGATATAATTGGCATATACCACTGGTATAAATTTAAAGTGTACAGAGTATTGATTTGATACATTTCAATCTTCATCCTAATGGTAATGAAGCCTACCTACAGCTATACTGCTCCCTGGTATTTTTCACTTTCAAATGATACACACTTTTTACTGAAGTAGTAAATATGCTCTGTTTTACTAACTGGCTATGAAAGGATTTATCTTGAAGGAATCATTCACACAAGGGATTAAAAGGAAAAATAACTTGTTTTCCAAAAGGTGAATAACCTTCCATCCTGGGATGATGTTAAATTCTCATTCAATGGATTCTGAAAATATAGGAAGCAAACAAAAAGATCGTGGATTAAACTATTTTTGTGACCATAAGCATTTCTATTATATGTAACATTTCGGTTTCTTCTGATAGCTTCCAAATTTTATACTATTTAAAACCTACTTCATTTTAATATGATAAATCTCTATTGTGCTAATGTGGAAAGAGATCTACGAGCTATGTAATTAATTTTTAAAAAGTATGCAAAGAATACTGCTAATTGTGAAGAAAAAAAGGTTATATGTTTGGATATAAGCTTTTACATGTAAGCAAATTTCTGAAAGTTTATATAATAATTTGTATTAGTCAGAGTGCAAACAAGAAACAGATGGTACCCTCAAATTAAGGTAATTTGAAGAAGTTTATTTACACAGAAATTAATTACAAAGGATGGATGGGTATAGAAAATGGAAAGAAAGGGGTCATGCAAGATTTTTGACTATTATCAGCAGAACTGTTATCACCCCCAAGGCTGAAGGATTAGGGTAAAGGAAAGTTTCCCAATGCCAGGAAGAGGAAGAATCTTGTAGAACAGGCTGTCTTTTAAGAGACAGACAACCTAAGTTGGTCTTAGTAGTAGGCAACAAGATGAATGAGGACCTTGAGCCCACTCTCCTTTCTCTCTTCTCTAACTGAGACCCAGCAAACCCACCCAACAAAACCAATCCTGAGATCCTGGGTGTACTGAGATCCTAGTTCACATGGGTCAGCTTCTCAGGGCAAAGAAGGAGGAGGAGGAGGTAGAGAGCAGGTCTGGGGAGACAAAGGGAAGAAATCAACTACACTACTATTAACTCTGCTCCATTAGGCATCTTGGGGTGTAAATTACTTTTCATCTACATATGTAGTTCTTGCTTACTTACCAAAAATTGCTCATACCAAGAGTTTACCAGTAAAAAAATCGATAACAACAGTATGTAGATAACTTCTTTTAGAAAGATCTTCACAGTTTGTCTCACCTAAATGTAGTTATTCCATTATATTAAGTCTGGAATTGTACCTAATAAACAAAATATTTTAATTTTTTAAGGATATCTACCATCAGAATAGTTTGGCAATACTTTTACACTTTCTTCAAGGAGACCAGAGGAATTGATGTTGGGACAATCAAATTGGTTTACCAATCTTTTTTTATATGTGGCCGTATTTCCCTTACAAGTAGTAAGTATGGTGGCTCCCTAATTGGTTATCCCCATTTTATAGAAAAGAAAAGTACATCTTATGTGCAAAATTGTCAAGCCAGAATCTGAATTTAATTCTGTTAATAACACTAGGATATTAAGAGATTTAAATGAGAGAAACTGGTTTTCAAATCCCACCTGTCACATAAATTGCACTTTTTGGCAAGTCATTTAACTTGCCTAAACCTGATTTTTTCAATAGATACTAAATTAAAATATTTTATCATAAGGGATGAAGAGAAAATAAAATAGTACAGTATGTGAGAAAATAATTAATGTAAATTAAAGCATATTGTTTCATGCAACAAAGCAGTTTAGGTTTCTGGCTGTCTCCCTCCCTTACGCACACACAGAGACTCACACATTCATGTGTATTCTCACAGGCTAACCTTAGAGTTGTTATCTGGTAGATTCTAACTCTCACCAAAGTAGAAGCTGGTCCTACTGGTCTTGCCCATGATGTAGAACAAGTGAAATGCTTCGTGGGACATGGCAGATACGTCTAATTTTGCTCATTGGATTGGCTACTAGAGAGATTTTAGCAAATGCTACCAAAACAGTTTGCAAATGCAACTTTTTTGTTCTTGTGAAATGTTTGAGACATCAATTTATCTTTCTCCTTGTAATTTTCCTCTCCTTTCTTCTGTCCTGCGGGTAACAAGCTCCGAGCTGCCTTTTCTTAACTGAGGCATTTTTGGCAGGAAGAAAAAAACAGAAGTTGTCTGCATGACACTCTCCTTATTTGGCATTTGTTTCCTAAAACCAAAATCCACTGAAGCAATCAGTCTAGGTTCCCTAGAGGAGAGAGACTGAAAGAAACATGAATACAAAGGGAAGATTTTCTTCCAGGCAAAAAACAAAATCTGGAAACTGGAGAAAACAAAGTGAGATATAGTTCTATGGCTAGCACCAGTGGTGGGGCTCCTTAATCTGATCTGTAGAAAATTCCCCGGGAAGTATTAAGAATTCTAAGTGGAATTCTAAGTGGAAAAGTATCATGGTTGGCAAAAGATTTATGAGTCAAAGACTCAGCAGAGCAGAGGGGACTAAAGGAACCGTGTGAAATAAATCTGTAGGCTTCTTTGAGAGAATAGTGCATTCTGATCAAGAACCAGAGGCAACTATTGGGGGTTTTTTTGCTGCTTCCTATGGCCAAAGACGAATTTTCTATCTGTCAAATAGAAAGGAGACACATAGTTCAAACTGGATTGTTTTTAAAACAATTAGGTTGAAATTAAGATACTTCTTGCTTGTGGAAAGTGAGCCTTATTGCATACATTTGTATCAAATACAGAGTCTGTGCCTGTGGTTGGAGGACTTTAGGAAGTGAAAGTATACAGGTAAGTAAAATATCAGTATAGGCCATGAGCTTTATGCCCTGATGTTCTCTACAGGGAAATAGCTAATGGGGGACTCCAGGCTTTGGAGACATTGACCCTTATTGGTACCATAACAAGCCTACACTGAATTTTAGGCATTCCACTCAGGTTTAATTTTGTTGTTTTGGTTTTAACTGCGTATTTGTTCAAATTAAAATAAAGATCCCTTGTGGGGGCCTTGGTGGCACAGTTGGTTAAATATCTGACTCTTGGTTTCAGCTCAGGTTGTGAGACCGAGCCCTGTGTCAGGCTCCATGTTCAGCAGAGTCGGCTTGAGAATCTCTCTCCCTCTCCCTCTGCCCCTCCAGCTTGCTCTCTCTCTGTCTCTTTCTCTCTCTTGCTAAAATAAATAAATAAATCTTTTTTAAAAAATCTGAAAAGGAATATGTTTCCTTAAAAAAAAAAATAGATCCCTCTTGACACTATTGGATGATTTTCTTCAAATGTACCTTTATATTGTTCCAATGCATTTTTTCTAATATAGCTTTATTGAGGTACAATTGACATATAATACATTATACACATTTAAAGGTATAATTGATAAGATTTGACATACAAATGCACCCATGAACCCACCATGAAAATCAGGATAATGAACATATGACTCCCCAAAGTTTCCACATTCCGCTTTGTGGTGTCTCCCTCTCGTCCTCCCTGCCCGTTTACCATCCCACCAACACCCTCTTTCCCAGGTAACAATTAATCTGCTTTTATCCAGGATAGGTTAGTTTGCATTTTCTAGAATTTTATATAAATGTGGCTGTATAGTATGTACTCTTTCTTGTTGGACTTCTTTCACTCACCATAACGATTTTGAAATTTATCCATTTTGTTGTATATAGAAATAATTAAAAATTTATTAAAAATAGAGGCTATGAACATTTATGTGCAAGTCTGTATATACACATAGGCTTTCCACACTCTTAGAAGTACAATGACCACATTTAAGAAGCTGCAAAGATTTTCTTCAAAATGGTTGTGATATTTTATATTCCCACTGGATATATATTAGAAATCCATATGCTGACACTCGGGTTCAGTCATTGAGTATGAACTTCAGTTTTAAAGTCAGCAATTTCAGAAGATAAGAGAAATGCAGTAAGGAAATCATTTACTTGCTGCTAGGTTTTGATTGGGGTCTCAGAGGAAGGAAAAAACAAACAAACAAACAAATAACCTCTTTGTTTCCATAACATCCCCAGATCATGGACAACCCCAAAGGCATCCCTGCTATCAGTATAATGGTTTGTCCTGATAGCTGGCATGTTCAGGTAAAGCCATGGAGCTCTGCTCGTTGGGAGAATTTAGCTTGAGAGTAGTTAGTTCTACTTTCAATTTGGTTACATTGGGTGGTAAGAGCATGATGTCACCATCCCGAAAACTCCGTTTTCCATTTCTACAGTATGACCCATCCACAAACAAAATTAGATTAGGATTAGCATAGGGGTGTCTTGTTAATAAGGATGTAATGTCACAAAATGGGACGCTATTGCCCCGCTGTCATGAGGCTGGCCTTCATCAGATAAGGGTAATAACACCAGGATTAAGGATGTTACAACATTTAAGATGCAGATTAGGTGGCAAAAGCAGAAGAAACTCTAAGAAAGTTAGTCTACTTGCAGAGGAATGTTGAGTCAATTCAGAGTTAAGAAGGCTTTGGACAGAGTGTGTAGTTTGCAAATAAACATCATTTCCTAGGGTCAGATCTGCTGGAGCTTTCACTGACTTCACAGCTGCAACCATAGAGCCTTAAGACAGCTGAAATACACATGAGCAACTGAACCAACTTGTATGCTATAATAGGCAATAAGCCTATGCTTATTATCATGTTCTTGTGTGAGTATTCCCAGGGCTAAATTACCCCTTTCGTGCACAAACACAGTGAAAGATTTTAAATAGTTAGGTAAATAGTGTGGTAGAAATTAGGAACCCATAGTCTGCAATAACCAGTCAAGCCTAGAAATCTACAAAGCTGTACCTTAGCTGTGGGTCTAGAAAATTCCTGGATTAGTTTAATTCTTTTGGAGACAGCCGAATTCCTTCAGTACTTTGATCCTGACCCAGGTAATGAATAGTGTCTAGAGATAATTGCAATTTTTTCTTAAAGACTCTGAGTCCCTTTTCAGCTAACTGTTGCAGCAAATAAACAGACTCTTGTATGGGTGCTTCTCTGGTAACTGAGCACAGCAAAAGGTCATCTGCATATTGTACAAAAATTGATTTCCCAGGGAACTGGAGGGCACTTAAATCTCAGTGAAGTACTTGAGGAAAATAAGAAAGGACCTCAATGAACCCTGGAGACATAACTGTCCAGGTATATTGTCAATTGTTCCTAGTAAAGGCAAACGGATATTGGCTGTTGGGGTCTACAGAGATGCTGAAAAAAGGTTGAACAAAGGTCTACACCAGTGAACCATTTTGAGTTCGATGGAACTTACAACAGAAGTGTGTTTGAGTTAGAGTAATCGGAAAACAGGAATGACTATTTTTTTGTTTAAGATTTTATTTATTTGAGAGAGAGAACATGAGCAGAGGGAGGGGCAGAGGGAGAGAGAGAAGCAGACTCCTGGCTGAGCAAGAAGCCCAATGTGGGACTCAATCTCAGGCCCCCGAGATCATGACCTGAGCTGAAGGCAGACGCTTAACTGACTGAGCCCCCCAGGCGCCCCAGGAATGACTATTTTGTTAATAGCTCTCAGGTCCTGGACAAATCTGCAGCTCAACCCATTAAGTTTTCTGACTGGCAAGATCTGAGTGTTGCAGGGGCTAAGACTGGGAATGATCGGCCCCTGAGCAATTAAATCCACCATCGTGGGTGTGAAGCCTTGTATGGCCTCAGGCTTCAGTGGATATGGAGGTAATTTAGGGAGCGGTTCAGTTGCATCTGTCTGCATCTTTTGTTTCCACTTTTCACTTTGGGCTCCATGCTCAATGGGAAGTCTGCTTGAAGATTCTCTTGCTCCCTCTCCCTCTGTCCACCCCCACCCCAGTTTACACTCTCGCTCTCCCTCTCTAAAATAAATAAATAAATATTTTAAAAAATTCTCCCTGGACGTTATTAGATACCTCCACTATGGAAACTTTCTTTTTATTCCAGGGGATATGTTGCTTTATGAGGGTGAAATTTAAAGTAGAAAGTGTAGCTCTGGTAGCAACTAAAATTTGGCAAATTTTCCCATTAATTTTAATTTTTGTTTCCCCTTGGCTCTTTAAGGGAATTACTGGTAATAGTTTTCTGGAAGACGAATCCATCTAAAGTGTGAGAACCCCTCAGACTACTGTCAACTATCTTGGGACCAGCGTTTTGATGACGGACCCCTGGGGAGGGTGAAATGCAGGAGCCCCAGGTGTTGTTTTGGGTCTCTGGCCTTGGAGCTTTTGTAGCTGGAAAGCTAATAGTTGGGCGGATTTTTGTTTTCAGTCTTGCTCCAGGGTTCTTTCAAAACGCAGAACTGAGTCATGAATTGCACCAGGCCTGTGGCCTCCCATCTTACTTTTTTGCCCTTTTATCAATCCACTAATCTTAGAAGATAATCCATTTACAAAGAAGGCAGCCAGAGCAGCCTGTGTGACCTTATTTATTATATGGAACCCTGAATGCCATAGAAAAAGGGCTTCCAAACGGGATTTAAAGAACGGCACAGATTCATTTTTGTGTGTCTGTTTGCATGTTTGAAAAATAGACCAATCAGGGTGGCAGGGAAAACTTCAAGAATGGCTTGTAAAAATTCAACTGCTATTGTGCGAGCTTTTTCTGGTCTCTGGATGTTGAAACCAAGGAGCTTGGATATAATCCTCTGGGTTTTGCCATCTTGCTTCTTGCATTCATTTTTGAGCTCCACCAAGTCCTCCCAACATGTGTACAAGCTGACAAAGATCCGGCAGCCCAGGGTCATAGGCCCGATAGTGACTCTAAATTCTTCAAAAAATGTCTTGGGGTTCTGCCTTAGGTTTAGGAAATTCTTTAACTAGGACTCTTAGTTCAATCTTTCACCGAAGGGTGAAAGATATCTGAAGTTCATCTGTAAGCTCAGGTAGTTTGATTTTAAAAAGTAACTGTCTAATAGTCTCTTCAGAGTGGAAAGGTAGTTCCGACAAAGAATTAGTAAAACCTGAGTACTCAGGTGAAAGAGAATGGGTGGGGGGGGGCAGATAGCAGGAGTCACATTAGTCCTATGATTTTTCGTTTTAGGTACCTCTTGTGTATTTAAATTTCCATTAGCCTTTTGTAAGGAGCCTTTTAATGAAGCTATTTTGGAATCTTGAAGTCTTTTGGAAGTTTCTGCATACCAATTAAAGTAGGCATTCCATTCTGTTTATTCAACTTGGGATCCCTTGTTCTCAAGTGCATTTCTTAAATGAGTGATCTCATCTAATTGGAATGTTCCCCAAGATGGCCATCCTATCTCGAAGTTATTTTTAGTAAAATTTTGCCATTTTTCTAGATAATCTGCAGCTTCTGGGGCTACAGTTCTTAAACATGAAATAATAGCCGTGCCAGAAGGTAGTGAGCTAAACTCTTTGGATAGAAAGCATCAAATTTCTTTTAGCTAGGGCTTTGGGTTTCCCAGAGCCAGACTAAAACCTCTCATGACCTATCACAGGAGTCTTCTTGAGGTGGTGAGGGCTCTAACAACTGTTAAATCCCTGTCCACCAATGTTTGTGGCTTTTTTGACTTCTGAGATTCCCATGAACAATTAGCTCTTATTTGATATAACACTGTGGCCTCCCACCAGACCCAGGCCAGCCCAAAGCAGACCCAATTGGATCCTATACTCAGTTGGATTTTTAAGTTGGACCCCTGAAGACTCAGCTACAGCCCCATTTGGCTTTGGTTCTGTTGCCAGCACCACATACTAAGGGACCAGGAGGAGTCTTGCCCACCAGACATGGGTTGATAGACAACCAGCTGTGGACCCTGCAGTGTTACTCTGTCTTTTTCAAAAGAATAAATAAGCTTATTATGTTTTTCTTTTAAACTAATTACAGCATAAAGGATTTAATTAGTGGGTACCATATTAAACACGTATTATTTATCAGATAATGTGCTGTTAAATGTCATACGAATTATATTAAAGTCTTTGAGATTTCAGGAAGAAAATGTATGATTTCATCTTTGTCTTCATCATGACTTTGTTTACCTACACGTATCTCTAGGGTTTATTTGTACAAAATAGCACATGTGTTTGTGTGATGCAACATTCATTGAAAGGAGAGATGCTCTCCTACAAATTATTGGTTCATTTTTTTTCAAAACCTCAAATTAAGAAAATTGAGTGAATCATACCACTCATGGTACCTTATCGTTGTTGATCCTTTCAAGTCCCCTCTCTTCTTTCGTTTGCTTTTTCCTCCCTCTGAGCTCCCTCCCTGGTCCCTTTTGCCTTCCTTCCTCCCTCCCTTCCTTATTACTTCCTTGTTTCATTTCCTAGACATTTTTCTTCCATTTTTCTGTAGAGACAAAAACTCCAATATGTTTATTATGCATTTTTGTTCATGTTCTTTTAAAATGTATATTGATTATATATGCAAGCAGTTTCTAAATTTACATAAGTAATATTGTGCTTTGTCTCTCTGGGGTTTTTTGTTTTGGTTTTAGTTTAGTTCTCTTTTGTTGTTGTTGTTTTTTAACTCAAAGCTGTATTGTAAAATCCAACCATGTTACGTTATGTGCATGTTTATCCCTTTCTTCTTCGGCTCTATGATGTGCATCCACTACATTTCTCCATCTGCTTTCCGGGTGATAGGCACCCCGATTGCCTGTAATGCTTCACCGCCGTTCAGAACACTGTACTGAACATCCTGATAAATGCGCCCTCTGGACCTGTGTAAGAAATTGTGCATTATGGACTCCCAGGAGCAGAATTGCTAGGACAAAGTATTATGTGTAAGAGTAATGCGTGTCCTGGCAGGCTCTTGTCCAGAATAGATCCCACAGTCTACAGCACCACCGCCAGCGTGAGAGCGGCTGTACCCTGATACCCACGCACAGAGGTAGAATTGTCCAGCCTTTAAAGTTTTGCAGGAGAAACAAGTATAAGCTCATATCTCATTGTTACTTGCATTTGCTTGCTTCTGACTTGTAATGACTGTGCATTTCTTCATATGCTTACCAGCACTTCGAGATTTCTCTTCTGTACATGACAATTGTTATGTTTTGCTCATTTTGCTCATTGGAATTGCCATATCATTCTTGTTGATTTACAAGACCTTGGTTTTTTTGTGTTTTGTTTTGTTTTGTTTTGATGGTTTTTTGTGTGTGTGTTTGAGGGGGAGATGTATCCAACCATTGCCAGTTTTGGATACGCATATGCCAACCCCCCTTCTGGCCTCCCTCTAATTTTGTCTATAGTGTTCGTCGCTGACAGAAGTTGTTAATTAATTAATTAATCCTTTTTAAATTGCTTTTTGGTGAGAAGTCCTTCTCCTTGGGGTGGGAAATATTTTTCACACTTCCTTCTACTATCTTTATAGGTTTCTTTTTCATGTTTAGGTAAGTCATCCAATAGGAGTTACCTGGTGTTACATAAAGATACATACAGCTTTAGTTTTCTTCCTATTGTGAGCCAGCTGTTACAGTTTGAACAACGTGCCCTTGTCCTTTAAATTTGCGGTAACATATTTACGGCATTTTATGTCCACATACATATGGTTCTGCCTCTAAGTCCTTTAATCAATTTTATCTATTTATCTGTTCTGCAACCAAATGGCTCTGTTTTTATTACTAGGGCTTTGTGATATGTCTTAGTTATTTATCACTGGTATAGAAAAATACTATTAATTTTTATAGTTTGGTCCTTATATATCTTAGGCTTCCTTATGTATTTTCCACCTTTATCCTTCCCTGAAATCATCTAGGATTTCTTCAATCTGATATTCCATTCCACTAATTTCTTCTTTATTGTATCCTTATCATTATGATCTCCATGTATTCTGCATTTATTTCAACCAATATATTTTCACATATAATATTTATAATTGTTTTTTATTTTCTAATATTTTTCTTTAATTTCTTTTTAAAAATGATTGTCCATTGCAATAATGCTGATTCAAATCTTTCTGTTGGTCAATTTCTTTTATGGTGTTTGTCCTCCACAGATATTCAGGTTTTGGCTTGTGGGTGCCACTTTCCTTTGGGTTATCAGATATGCTCTGCTAACGTGGTTTGAGTATGGAGTCAGTCAGACTTTTTTTTTTTTTTTTTTTTGGTGACAATCTCAGCCAATTTGATCGTCCTCATTTTTGGTCAGTTCCTCAGGAAAAAGGGGACTGAAGTAGTGATGCCCAGGCCCAAGGGGTATTCAACTCACACCTGTTTTCATCAGCTCCAGGCTTCTCCCATGCACAGATGTAACCTCGCAGGCCCCAGCATGGATGGTCTAGGCTCTGGCGGTAGGGTTTTGTTCTGAAGGAATAAGGTCACCAGGAGCCAAGAAGGAATGGGACCTAAAATGTTTTCTTCAAGCGCTCTTCTCTGCAGATGTCTTCTTTTCCAGATTGCAGCCATGCACTGTCTAAATACGCTCGTCCAAGACAGCATTTGTCTTCCTGGGATTGTCTTACTTGTGCTGTTGCTTGGTAACTCATATTTTATTGTTATTGTTTGATTGATTAGTTCTTGGAGTCTATGTTTCCCTTCTGTCGTTAATTTCCCCAGAGATGTGTCCTGGGGAGGGAGTCCTAAACTGCTTTGCCTGAAACTTGAGATTTCTCTGTCACCATCTTTCTTATGATGTTTGTGCCAATGAGCCAAGGCAGAAAAAAATAGTTTATTTCATCATATTGAGTTTACTTTAAAATCTCAAATTGTGCTTTTTTCCCTTTATTTTTAAGAAATATTTCCTTTTCAGGTGTTCTGTCAGTACCCAGATAGGACATGCAGAAACTAAGGTCCTTCTTCAGTAACAATAAAAAGAATGATAATTCTAGTCGGTATTTTGTTGTCAAGAGTTATCTAATTTAGTCCTCACAGCAATCTGTTAGTTTAGATGTTATTTTCAACATTTTATTCAAGTGAAGAAACTTCTAGAGAAATAACTTTCCCTGAGTCCCAGAGCAAGATTCAAAACAAGCTCTGAATTGCCCCAGAATCTGAGCTTGTAGCCATTCCTGTCTGATTTTCTGATGCTAAGTAAATGCTGACAAACATTTACTGGTAAAATGTAAGAGCATTAAAAAAAAAAAAAGAAGAAGGAAAAAGGAAAGAAAGTTCATTTTCTCTACCTCAGTTTGCCACGTATCACTGTTCAAAACTTAGTTCTAAGTTCTCCTTCCCAACAGAATTAATCCACTTGGCCTTGTTAACTATATCCTATCTTGTGCTACCTGCCAGGCCAACAGCAGAGGCATATGAAAATCCAGGTTTGTCCTACTATTCCTGATGATGATGAAGCCTTCATACTAAGATCCAGGACCAATTAATTATGTTACTAATGCCATGGGATCCCTATACTTGTTTATAGAGTATTGCATGCTGATGGGAACTGCTGTTTTACCATTGAATGTCATATACATTATTCATAATGCATAGCAGTGAAACTGAATAATTAATATCTCGATATCACTGATAATCCACCCTCCCTTCCACATGCCAATATACAGTTTGGAAATTCTTTTTGATGCATGCCCAATGCATATCACACTCTGCAAGAGTTCTGCATTCTGAAAGATATATGCATGCGCTGTAAATCTGAAACATAGCTATTGTGTCTTATAACTCAGCAATTATTTTTTCCAGAGCTCCATAAATAAAAATGAGAAAGTTTACCTATATACATTTTTAAAAATTGGAGAGTGGGTACAACTCTAGTAAACTATTCATTTTAAAAGAATGGCTATTGAACTTCATGCAACAGCTTCATTAACGGGTGGAAATTTACCCTCTTGACAATACAGTTTAAAAGCTGATTTGTTTTAGAAACAGACTGGTAAAAATTATAGGAAGAGATTTTTCAATAAGGAATAGAATTCCCATTCCTTACATGACTCTCTGTATCTGAAAATTAATATTTAAAAAAAACGGAATGTGTGTGTGTGTGGACTTTTTCCTTCCTTAAGTAGGTAATGGTAGCATATCATTTATTTTTATTTAAAAATCTAAAATTTAACTTAAAAGATATTATCTGCTCCCTTTTTACAGTATCACTTTTAACTATTCATTAATATTTCCATCGCCATTGATTAATATTCGTTGAACCTCTAAAGCATCTATGCTACTCTAGCAAGAGATCTGATCCCTCCAGAATACTGACTTTTGATCCAGAGTCAGATGAGCTACTATTGTATTCATGAGGTCACGATTAATTACAGGAATGAAATGAATTATATATTTCTAAGAAATAGTCGGCATTTCCTGAATTCCAACTGTGTATAAGACACAATCTAGCATACCTATAATTCTGATATCTAGTTGGGATTACAACTGAAATTAGAAAGTCAGAAAACGCAGAGGCATAGAGATGGACTAGAAATGGAAGCCCAAAATAGCACCCTTGTCAAAGTGACTTTATATTAGGGTGACAGGCAAGAAATATAAAAATAGACATATGGAAATAGCCAAGTTGATTAAAAATGGGTTTCTGAATTAGTGCCATTTGGAGGCTAATGTCAGGTTCTGATTCTGCTCTGACATATTAGGAAATGTGTCATATTTCCACCCCAGGCCATTTAGATATCCTTTATCTAATGGTACCCAGTTTTCCCAGGGAGGCCTTTTTATTCCTCCTGAGAGCCCAAAAGCCTACAGCACAAAGACCCAAGTCACCTCTTAACAGAAATTCATACCCAACATGACCAAGACATGATTATTTCAACGTGTACGTACAGCAGAGCTCCCTGCTATTCTTGGCATTGTGAGAGTCATTGTTGCTCACTCTCCCTGAAGTTGTACAGGGCTTCTTTCTTTTTTTTTTTTTTTTTTGGTTTTTTTTTTTTTTCTTTTCCATTAACAAGAGAATATTTCAATTCAGTTGGTGTTCCTTTAGTCACTGAGGTGGCATTACCACTAACTTTAGCACTTTGAAATGGTTACAGTCAAGTTTTAGATCACAATCCTCATACCATTACTAAGGTAATGGTTTTCAAACAATGCGACTGTAAGAGAGAGCCTGGGGATAGCCTGGGAAAGGAAAGGTGGGAAAGTAGCTGTATTGAAAGGTAAGAATCTCCTGTGACTGAAAAACTTCCTTTATGCATTGACTGAACCCCAAGTGGACCTTTCCTATTGACAAGCTAAAGGTATTTCTGAGAACAGGTAGTCAAGTAACAAAAACTCATTTCCTCCAAATTGAAGTGAATTGCTAAAGCTACTGCTTGAAAGAATGACCTCTTCAGAAGACAGGGCAGAAGGATTTAGCTACGTTTCTTCTCCAGCTATGTACAGTTAGCAGAACTGTTAGCTATTCCTGGTGTCACTAGGAACACAGGCCCTTTGAGCAAGAAGGGGAGAGGAGGTCCAATACAGTAGTGTGACTCTGTGGAGAAGGCCATTCTTCTCCCTTATAACATCATTAAATACGTGCTACTAGTCTCTGGATCGCTCACAGCTTCATCATCCCCCAAATAATTTAGGTCTTCGTAAAGATACAAATGGATACCAGCACACATTCCATTTAACGTTTTGTCTTTAGCATAAGTATAAAAATATAAAGTGTCAAGGCTCCAAGTGATTTCCTCTGGGACTTTAAAATATTTACCAGTTGCTTGTACTATGCCATAGTCTGATGGACAATGTCTCTTGGTTGACATTTCTTCCTATTTTGCACAGGTTGGTTCAAAAAGGTTTAAAAAGAAAAGGTGACAGTTAAGCATATCAGTATTCCTTGATCCAACTCAAAGCAATGCTTAGAATTTTATTCACATTTTTTCCATTGTATGTCTATAGATTCTCAATATTAATGATGATTTTCCATTATCATTCAAGAGACATTGCCTCTGATATTTTAAAAAAGAAAAAAAATCACATAAAATCATATAATAAAAATAACCAGTTTCTCATACAGAAATCCATAGAATAACAACACTATGTGTATCTTATCTTTGTGCATTTGCTTTGTTTTGCAATGAAGGGGTATGTCTTGGTGGGTTTGATTATATTTTTCATATTTTATAATTGCTTCTACATTTTCCATATTTTATAACTGTTTCTGAGACGTCAGAGAAGACATGCAAGTACTCTCAGACTGAGAGATGGGGTAAATCTCTTTCATCAAAATGTTTAGGGAGGATAAAAAAATCAGTAACCAGAAAAATGTTGGTAAATCAGTCAACAAATGCTGATTGTGTGAAGCATTTGGGAATGGGCTGGCTATAATTAATAGTGTACACAGAATTGACTATCATCCTTTCTAAGTGCAAAATACTCAGAATAGAATTTTAAGATTATTCATTATTGCCACACTGCATTTTAAAATTCTATTCTTGCTTTTATTTACTACATGAATTAGAGCTTAGTTACCATTCCCAAATTCTTGTGAAGTAACTTTCCCATTCAGTGTATTCACTGACTCTGTATTAGTCACCAAATGATTACATGTTAGTCATGCAATGACATAGTGATTTTGTCTATTTTTTTCACTAAGGTCCTTTCCAGGTTTAAAATTGTAAGATGGACAAGGATAATAATCAGCAAAAGTAAGCCGACAGTAATATTAGGTATATTTATTAATTCTAACCATTATGTTTCCATAGTGAAGGTCACATCAATGACATTTAAAGTGGAAATGAAAGTTTAAGTTTGGAGTGAGAGCACACCAGTGTCAATGAAGAGATCCAGGACTCCTGAGGAAAGTTTTCATCAGAGTGGAAAACTAATAGGGAAGTCAGTCTCACCCAAACCTTTTTCTTCCAGAGGTGAAGTGAGGCTTATGGTGGTGAGTACCATAAGAGTTTGATCGTGAGCTCTCTTGACATGATTTTTGAGACAAATTATCAGTAAAGTGGTATGGTCAGGAGAAAGGCATCAAGGAGAACAGGGAAGGCTAATTTAATTGCCTTTGTTCCTCAGTGACATAGCTTAAATTGAGCTTGCATTTCTGAGAGCATAGGGATATTTGCATGCTTGGATTTTTATAAATGGGAAATGAACTCAAAGCACTTGGCCTACAGATAATGTATCACTCTATATTTGAAGGACAAAAAATACAAGAGGGAGTCAAGGGAATCTGAAAATTTTTCTTTTCTCATTTTCTTCTGATATGGGGGATGATAAGGTCAGCTTAAGTGTAAAATAAAATGCAGTAGATGCAATATAAAGATTAAAAAAAGTGGAGAGTCAGAATGCATGTACCTAAATATATGTTCTTAAGGAAGAACAATATTTCGTGGCTATAGGTAAAGAAAATCAGTTCACTTGATATTTCATTTATTAATATATGAAACAAAGACACATTAAAGATCCTTTGAAACTGGTCTGTACCCAGATAAATTCTGGCACAAAATATTATGTAGAAGACACTTTGTCTACATGGCTGAATTTATGAAAAATCAGGGAAATACCAGAGTAATGATTTTAAGCTGTTCTAGAAAAAAAATTATAAAAAAATTGGAACATCTCCAAAATTATTCAAGGATTGAAAAACTTGGGATTCTTTCCATGAAAAGCTGGTAGTATTATAATTTCTTGGAAGTGGACGTAATTAAAGCACATTAAAAAAAAAAAAAGCAATTTACACTCTTTGCTTGCAAATCCTCCCATACATTTAAATATTACTTGAGTTGATTTCTTCTGCATTCCATCTTGTTGTCACTAAGTCTTCTATCTATGATCATTGAGATTTTATTCATGTCCAACTGAATCTAAGTAATGAAAATTTAATAAAATCTATTATCAATATAATGAAAACTATAACTTTGCTGTAGAGGTAAATAATTAAGCACTTGTGAAACACTGAGTCATAATTCAGTGGAGTTTGTGAACAATATAAATTTATGAAATTCAAACAAATAAAACATCAGTAAATGTGAGCTATTGTTGCAACTGAGGGGGAGAAAAATAAATAGCATTATTTTCATGCTCTAGTTGGAATCAATTAAGAGACACAGGGATTAGACAGATGGAGATCAAAAGAACACCAAGAATGCTGATAAAAGCTAAACTGGAGAAATTGTCTTTCAGTCTGTTAGCCTCGTGGGCTTGCTCAGATTACACACTGAAATTGAGCTTGGCCACTCAGTTTCAAGCTTGTGGAAACTTACACCCCTCCATGGGGTCCTGACCCCGTAAATCTTTCAGAAAGGTGACGCAGCATGTGCTTTCTTCTAGGTTTCTCAGAGAGAGAGAGAGAGAGAGAACGGGGCTGGGTCACATTTGTTAACTCTGCTCTCAGCCTCACCCAGGAGAAAAGTTCATCTTCCCCCAGTGGGCAAAAGTAAATCTAAGAATCAGAGAGAGGTCCACATTTTACTCTATTGGAGGCGCTGTTAGTATTGGTTACCGAAATTAAAAAAAATAATAATAGTAATACAGTAACCTCTTGAGATTTCTTTTTTTTTTTAAAGATTATTTTATTTATCTGAGAGAGAGAGAGAGCACGTGCAAGGGTTGGGGGAGGAGCAGCGAGAGAGAATCTCAAGCAGACTCTTCTGTGCGTGCAGCCCCACGTCGTGCTTTATCTCCCACCCCCGAGATCGCGATCTGATCCGAAACCCAGAGTCCATCCCTCAACTAACTGAGCCACCAGGCGCCCACCTCTTGAGATTTCTAAACATATCCATATTTAGAATGAGCTAGATGAAGTATCTGCATGTTTTCAATTTCAACCAGGCGGTTTCAGTTTGACTGTTAGAGCAAATAGTGATAGGAAAATAGTTACTTCACATTACCTTCTGCCGTGAGTATTCTTTTAACTTGACTACAAAAAGATAATAATTAATAAATGTTTTAGTCATTGTTATTAAATGCTTAACAGCTAGGCATATGACTTTAGATTCCTTTGTCTGCTCTGATAGGTATATACCAACAGGAAGGATGGGGATGTGCACAATAGACAGTACATTTAAGAGTCGTTTCTACGGGCTATCCTCATGGGCCTTTGCTTCTCTTGCACGCTTGATAGGTTGAGGAAAAGAGATGATGGAGTTCAGAAGGCAATGAGGAAAGACTATGTCACTTCATTAAGAATAGCTGCAATAAAACTCCATTATTCCTCAGGTCAGATTTTTGAATAGAGACCAACAGGATCGTATTCTGTTAAAAACAATGCTGACATAGAATACTATATATATATATATATATGTGTGTGTGTGTGTATATACACACATATATAAATATATATGTATATATACATACACATATATATAAATATATAAATATATATATATTTTTGAGTAGTGGAGAGCCTGAGTTTCAAATGCACAACATTATGAAAAGTGTAAAAAAAACACAAAGGCGAAACACTTAAGATTGATTAAACTTGTTGTCATATTAAACTGCAAAAGTATGACAGATATAGAAATCAGCTTTTATGTTGTATGTTAGGCTCATTAAAGCTTAACAGAGATGACACATCCTCAACTAGCAATGCAAAGTAAAATCTGCACGCACAATACATATGGAAGGTAATCGTTAAGCTGAGTGAAAATGGCTACCACGTTAATGAAAGTGATGTTGCTGTACCACAGACTTTGGGATGACAAGATATTTGAGGTAACATTCTAGTTCTTGCTGGATCAAATTATTAAGATATTGTTTCACTGCCCTGTAAAAAAAAAAATCACTGTTTTTATGTTCTTGATGGTGTAGTGAACTTTCCAGGATTTATATTAATGTGGATAAAAGATTTAGAAAGAATCAAGTCTATAAGCTGGAATCATAAGAGTTGTAATGAGACCAAAGGACACCACAGGGATGGAATGACACATCTGTTCCAGTTTTTATCTATTTTGTTTTGGGGGCTACTCAACAGAACCACTTGCGCCAACACCAACTGATGTTTTCCAGCTTAATCTTTATCAGTAGATGAGATGATACCTTGTCCTTCATCTCTGTTTTCTTTCTTTAAGGCCTCAATTTGGGGCACCTGGGTCGTTCAGTCAGTTAAGAGTCCGGCTGTAGATTTTGGCTCAGGTCGTGATCTCAGGGTCATTGGATCAAGCCCTGAGTTGGTTCCACGTTCAGTGGGAAGTCTGCTCCCCTTGAGGTTTTCTTTCTCCTTCTCCCTCTGTCCCTCCCCCCACTCACTCTTTCTCTCAAATAAATAAACAAATAAATCTTTTTTTAAAAAGACATTAATTTTAAAAACCTGGGCAAGGAAGAGAAGTGTTATTTATTAGGATGCCTTAAAGACTCCAATCCCTCTCTCTCTCATATACATATATATATGTGTGTGTGTGTATATATATATACATATATATATGTATTTATCTTTCAGCATACCATTTTTGATACCTACCAGTATTCATCAACTCACATATATAAATATGTACTTACATATCCATATTTTTCATAGATTAATAAAATGACTCCAAAGCTTAAAAGTCTGTATATTTTAGATCACTTCTTATTTAGAAAATAATTGAATGTTACATTTTTTCCTAATCAATAAAATAGTATCAAAATATAATGTAATCCCAGAGCCAAAATTAATGACAGGAGGAGAATGGAATTATTTTACTGTTTTGCCCAATTTCATCCTATGTAATACTGTGGCAGGTTAAAACTACAAATTTTTTTTGGGCAAACATTCTTTTCATTGTTAGTATTTTCTCGATTTGGGCCTATTTTTAAAAAGCTTATCTATTTGGTTTGCTAAATCTTGAAATTCCTAAGGTTTGGGGTGATGCTGATGCTAAAATTAGAAATTATTATCTTTATTGGTGAGAAAACTGTTATTGTCTGCCTGTTGCAATTTTGACTAGTATTTAATCTAATTGTTTAAAAAGAAATATATTTATGTAGCTGTGTGTGTTTAACTTTCAGTTTGCTTGTTCACATATTTCTTTGGTGTCTCCCATTATTAGCTCCCAGAATAACTTTATAAGCAGAATGCAAAAAAATAGATCAAATACAACTTCACATCTTCCGGTTGTAACCCTCTCCTCATGTTCCACCTCTGGAAGAGAAATGTTATTCTTACTATTTATGGAGGGTACCCTACTCTTGGCTCTTGCTCGATGCTTTACTTAGCTTATTAACATCAGTTTAGACTTGTTGAGTATTGAAGCAGCTCAACTCCATCCCACATCAGTGTCCAACAGTACCAGGTCCAAATGCAAGAACAGTTTGAAATAAGCTTTAAAATGTCATTGAAATCTCTAGGGCAATATTCACAGGTGACGGACCACTACTCTTCTATATCATTATTTGGAAAAATGATGGGACCTTCACTAAACAGTGAGTAGACTGCTCAGGGACTTATCTACAGTTGGGGGTCTATATAATATAAACTGCTGCAGCAAAGAGTTTAATAAAAAGTGATTGCCAGCTGGAGACACATGTTCAATAGCCTCGGGTATTGAGGCTTTTAATATGACCCAACTCTTAATATGACCCTTGGTAGTTATTTAAATTCTTCCAGGTTACATTGGTTATTTCATTTAAAAAAGAGAGGTGAGGTGAGCTGTTTATAATGACTATCATTTATTGAGTACTATGTCTAGATTTTTCGACATTATTTATATCTGTTATATCATTTAATCATTTAATAATTGTGTGAGAGATGTATTAGTATTATTCCATTTTACATTTGAAGAAACTGAATCCTAGAGAACCTAAAATATTTTCATGGGCATATGCCTAGTAAGTGGTGGAGGCAGAATGCAAATTTAGGTCCGTCTGTCTTCAAAGTCTGTGCTACAAGGATAAGGCTCTAGTTCATGTTAACATTCTACGATTATCGGTTATTTGGGTGGTGTGTTTTGTCTTTGAGAAGCAATAAAGTGTTTTGGCACAAGTGACCTAGAATCTTTTGCAGTACTTATACACTTTAAAGCAGAAGAAATATGTATTATGTATATTATATATGTAATATATATATAACATTTTAAAAAGAGGCTATAAGCTAGATGTATTTTAATCTATACCCTTTCTTTTAGATTGGAAGCTTATTGCAGTCATATTTCCAGAATAAATATAGAACAGGACTTAGTATATTACAGCGCCTGAATATAATTTGGGGCTAATTGAAAAAGGCAAGGAAATCATCCCTGATTAAATTTGCAAATGGCTGTCTGGAGAACCATTATAATTTATGAGGATTTGTTGCTCAGAGAGTAAATAATACCAGTGACAGCATTTCCTCAGAGAACAGAAGATCAAATCTGTTGCAAAGTAAGTGCCAATACTTCCTCTCAAAAGCACAGTAGAAGAGACAGAAGTAATAAATGATGCCCCATTTACTGCAATACTTATGACCCTCCTGGTGCTTAAGAGCAGAGGGACGGCATTTCACTCTTTCGGTGTGCTCGACCTACATATTCCTGCTGCGTCCAACAGCCTCATATACTCAGGGCATAACCGAATGAGGTAAGTTGTCTAGACAAGGGAACCCCATAAAATCACACCTGGAATTTCTGGCATATAGGGAAATGGTTAGTAATTTCACATAGAAATCTTTTTATTTATCTCGTAATAATAACCATGATAAAAATCTCCATGGTATGCATTGCAGCGATATAGTGTTCGTGTCATTTAGAAAAATGACAGGCACTCTGCAATTAGCATTTGTGAGTTTCTGATAATGCAAATTCCATGAAGAAATTTAGAATTTGTGGTCCTATATTTCAGGGCTAACCCCAAAAATCCAAGATGCAGATTCTAGCAGATTTAATTCCGCCTTTAGCTCTCCTGCAGCATATAAATTGAAAGCTAGGCAACTTGTCATTCAAATGAGTTATTAAAAATTGAGACCCTGGATCTCACCACTTTAGAATCTGGTGGTGTCAGCATATATTAAGAACAATTTATGAAACGTGGAGACCTATTGGTCAAATGTTAGCCGTATATACTGAGGTTGCCATTTTAATTAATACATGTCCTTTTTATAATAGGCATTTATCATATGAAATAAATTATTGTTCTGTTTGACCAGCAATATCTGGCCCTTATTGATATCTTATTACATTGCTTTAATAATCATTTGACATTTAGCATTTCATAGCTAACCGTGAAATGCCATGATTCATATCTCTTGAATGGATGATAAAATCCTAGAGGGAAGTCATTATGTTCTACGTTCATTTAATTAATTAATTAATTAATCTGACACAAAGTTAGAATGTGGTAGGATTAGTAAATACTAAAAGATTGATGAGCCCAAGTTTACACTTAATTACAGCAGTATATATTTGTTCGTTGTCGTATTTTTTTTTTTTTTTTGGTGATTTGACATAAAATGAAATGATATATGTCAAACGTGGAATACAGTGACTATAATAAAATAGATGATATAATGTATATGGTTTCCTTTTATTCCTGTCTTTCATCTTATTAGTTCCCATAAAAGCCTGTGTATGGAGACATGCACACACAATTTTCTCCCTCGGCAAGATGTTTGCTTTCATGCAGGTGTACTAGATACACCAAGATAGTGTCATTACAGGTAGTAATACAATAAGCCTTGTGTCTACTAAATTCTACCTATAATAGCCAACTCTGAAACCCACACAAACGGGCTAAGAAAGTAAGAAAGAAGAATCATCTCCTTGCATGGGGTTGGAAAAAGAACATAACGATCAATTCCTTTCTTGAGGGATAACGTAACACAGGTCCAGCTTCAGGGAAAAAAAAAAAAGCATGCTGGCTTCTAATTTTGCATTTTACAACGATTTGTCCGAATTTTGTTTGGTTGATTGCACTGAATTGTCTTGTTTTTGAAAAACAGCAACAGCTTAAAAGGAAGCTCTCTGCAGGAGAAAAAAATACGCTTCAGGGAAGAAGGGCAGAAAAAGGAGAGAAGGCATTATTAATATGGCTAGTTATATGATTATTCTCTTTACAATTCGCTTCTTTAGAGCCCAGTGGCAGCTTTTTGAACTCACTTTGCAGGCCACGACACTTAATAGATTACCAAGTCATCAAAGCAGTCTCCATTACACAAAATTAGGAGACACCTGCTACAAGGAAACAAGGTAATAAACAAACAGACACGGACACAGAGGTCAGCAATACTTGAGAATTAATTCTGCTTCGTCGTACGCCATGTGTGCAATAATTCAGAGTAAATGATAATATATTACTCTCCAAGTCCTTAGAAAATAAAAGCCTAGTTGGTGCTTGACTTACACGAGCAAAACAAGCTTACAGTGCATGGGTCTGTGTTGTTTGGCAAGTAGTCAATAAAACTGTACCTTATGACTTTCTCTCCTAAAGGTTCTAATCAAAACAATTTATTTCAGGCGTGTAAACCCTGCTTCTCAGACTGTAGCTATGGTCAGCATATGCAGAGGCATCGGCAGCCACCGATGCGATTTTTGGATTGAGAGTCTCAGAGCTCCCCCATCTGTCTCAGGAACGGTTGGATTTCGAACTCGATCGATACAGCATGTCAACTCTAGTGCGAGGATTTTCCGCCAACCTTTATACTAGCAATTTCCCTGCATCCCAAGCTTGCCCAGTGCAAAAGCAATATCTGAGGGTATTATGCAAAGTAGCTGGAGCTGAGAGAGGTCGGAGAACATTAGCTACTGGGACACTAATTTCTGGAGGCCGGGCATTCAGACATTACCTCCCATTTGAAATCTTAAACGTCAGCCATGAAATGAGAATATCTTTTCAGGCTAGATGTTCCCTTGCTTTCCTCTATGAGCATGGGGCGGTGGGTAAGGACAAGAAAGAGTTCTGTAAGCAAAACTACCGTTTCTGTTTGTGTGAGAGTAATCTGGCTGCCCCGGTTGGTTCTTTGAATGTATTTCTCTCTCATCAGCAGTGGGAAAGAAGAATTGAATGTGATGTGTTTGTCTTAGTAAAAGGTATAACTAGATCCTGGAGGGAGACAAAGTGTTTTGCTTTGTTTCTGCTCCAGTTCTCTACTGAGAAATAAAACCGAGAGGATTCAATTCCTTTCCTTGCATTGGACCCGCAGCTGCCATGACTCACTGCTCAGAGCCACAGTGAGCTGATTGTTGTGTATCACTGCCCCTTAGTGGTTGGCCGAAAGCAAACCTTTTGAACACCTCCTGAACGTAGCAGGTTTATAGGTAAGTAGAGCACGCAGGCCTTCCTCTGTGTTTCTTAGCGCAGGCGACGGAGACTCACTGTGCCTGCCTACGGCTTTCCAAGATGATGTTGCGCTTCTCCTGGCAGTGGAATTGCAGAGCAAAGGGCAAGTACTCCGGGGTCAAACGGATCTGGAATTACATTTCCCTGCCGTGAGAGCTTAAGCAAGTTGCTTAACTCCTTTCTCTTTCCGGTATGAAGTTAGCTACTACCTACCCAAACCAATGTAGGATTAACTGAGATAATGCAGGCGAACCACCGGCAGAGTAGCTGACATGGGGCTTGGCCTCCATGATGATACAACGTAGAACGCATGTGACCCACTGTTTTGTAAGACCAAGACAGTCTGAGCATGTCATGGAAACGTAACGATGGCCCCTATGGAATTACAAGTGGAGCCCGCCTTGAGGGATCACCCCAGGAAAACTAGAACACAAGGGTTCCTGTTTCCGGTCCAAACTGGACATCAATTTAGTGGCTGTGGTTTGTGGTTAGATTATGGTGAGGTGAAGTAGGATTTTATTCAATTCCCCACGTATTTATTGGTAGCCTCCTGTACAGTCAATGTGCAGAGGGGAAAAGTGAGTCTCAGTGGTTTCCTGCAGGTTTAGACTCTGCTAAACTAAGCATACATGGGGCAGCCTGGGGGGCTCAGTTGGTTAAGAATCTGCCTTCAGCTCAGGTCATGACCCCAGGGTCCTGGGATCAGCCCTGCATCACTGTCATCATCGTTGGGGGGGAGGTCCCAGCTCAACGGGGAGTCTGCTTCTCCCTCTGCTCCTCCTCCTCCCCATGCTCTCTCTCTCTCTCTCTCTCAGAGTGATATAAACTCTTATATCTTAAGAAAATCTTAATAAAATAAATAAACCTGTGTCGTAAGTGCTATGGGATTGTAGGGGGAAAAGTCGTTGGCAACCTCAAGGTAATTTTCACAGAGGTTATATTTTCAGTTACTTGACATAGTAATTTTAGAGTAGGATAAACAAGAGGAAAACATGCCAAGTAGGGACAATAGCAAGGATAAGTACTTTACAAAGGAAAAAAAAAAGTATTGAAAGAATAATTTAAAATTATTTTTAAAAATAATTTTTAAAAATTATTTTTAAATAATGGGTGGCTCAGTCAGCTAAGTGTCTACCTTTGGCTCAGGTCATGATCCTAAAGTCCCAGTATAAAGCCATGCATTGCGCACCCCACTCAGGGGGAGTCCACTTCTCCCTCTGACCCTCCCCCCCCGCCCGGCTCTCTCTCTCACTCTCTCTCTCTCAAATAAATACATAAAATCTTTTAAAAAATCAAGTGTGGGAAAAGCGTAAGCCATGTGTTAGGAATAACAACCAATAAAGGTGAACAGGGTAGATTTTAAAGAGCCTCGAACACTATGCTGAACTTTTACATACTGTATACTATAACAAGGAGTCATGAGGGGACATGTTTTACATCCCATGAAATTTTTTTCTTTTGGTTGAAGAAGGTAATATTGAAAATGGATTTCCCCAATAGCATCTTTCATATCAGAGCCAAATACTTTGTAGTCATTTTCAAGGTCATCCATTATTATTTTACAATGTTCACTTACCTCTTCTTTAAATGTTGATGTAATAAAAACAGCAATAAAAGCTAACTCATGGATTCTTTTCAACAACCAAATCTCCCATTGGCCTATCATTTGATTTTCCCATTGCTAATGGTAGCTGTATGTGAATATTGTTCTCCACTCCTAAATAATTATATTCTGCCCAGACAAACCTGGTCACTGGAAACACCTTGAACATCTAACTAGGGTCATTCTGCATGTAAAGTAAAACCTTTGGCTATCTTATGAAGATGTAGAAATTATAAAGTAACATTCAGAGATGAATGACAACTTCCAAAGAACCATAGGATGATATGTCAGCTAAACCCACAAATACACCCAAATATCTGTCTATTTCTATTAATATCATCAGGGCCAAGACATCATCATTTCTCCCTTGGACTACCTCATCGGCTGTAATCGTTATAAACATAAGCCAGTCGATTGAACTTCCAGTTTAAAACTCTCTTTTGAATCCAAACATCATTAAAAATACAATACAATACATGTTCATATCTCATAAAGTCTTTAAAACATCTTTATAACATCTGCACACTCATTGTGTCCCCATGCTTCTAAGCTATTACTCTGCTTTGCCACACAGGTTTTCTTGGTCTTCTAACAAGTCACCTCTTGTCTACCACAGGACCTTTGCTCTGTCTCTTACTTTGCTGGAACACTGATCTCGTGTATAATTGAATATACACTTCATTGAAGTTTTTATTTAAGACTTTTTTATTTAAGACTTCTGTAGGGAGACTGGTCCTGCCCATACACTCTCAGGTGGCTCCCTTCCCCACTCTCATTGTCTGTGCTCCATCACATCTTGCCATTTTACTTCCTTCTCAGCACCTGCTGCAATAATAAATTACTGTAATTCTTACGTATTTACTTTGTACTGTCTGTTCCAACAGGGAGAGCCGTCTGTTTTATTTCCTTTTGCATCCACAGTGCGGGCAGGTGTGTTTGTTAAACTTTTCCTGAATGAATGAATGCTCGAACAAATGAATGAATGACTCACTGAAGACCAAATCAGATGAGAAGAAAAAATGAAATAGAAAGCCACTGACATGCTAAAGCCAACAGAGAGAATAAGGAGAGGGGAGATAACTGACAAAGGAAAGCATGAGGGTCACACATATATCAACAATGTAAGGTAGGAAAAATGGAGACATAGCTCGTGTCCAGATGGCCATATGTACAGTCAAGGGTCAGTTAAATTCAGTATGCCAGGGGATGAGTAGGAGTGCTTGGGATTTATCCTCCTCCCTATAACTGCGTAGGCTCTGGGGAAACAGAGGAAGTATGAGAAGTCCACAGGGGCAGCCCATACACGTACTCCTGGGGGGCTGCGGGAAGGGGCGAGGCATGTTCTCGCAGCACAGCGGTGGCTTCTGGAACATCAATACAACGCTGCAGTATTGCCCCGCGGGTCCTACAGCAGAGTCCTGGCCGATGTAAGAGCAGGAATTATCTTATAAGAAACCCTGCCATTAGGATGTATGGTTCCAATTTTAACAAGCTGGGTTTTGTTACCAGGACTCTGCTCCTTAACGGAGAAAGGAGAAAGGTTAGACAATGAAGTGAAACTCAAAATCCTATGAATTAAAAAAAAAAAAATACTATGCATGTTGCTGCTATGAGAATTCGGTCAGGAGGGTAAATCTGAAGCCAGTAAAATCTGAATGAAGAAACAAAGTCCGAGTTGGATTGTTGCTTTATGTATTTCTCTAAACTGCAAAACCCAGGATCATGTGGTTCAGGTGGAAAGGTAGCAAATTCTTGCATTCTAGTCCAATTTGTTCTATTATTATTATTATTATTATTATTATTATTCCTGTGGCAAATGATATTTTCTGAAAAAGACTAAAAGAATAACATATTAACAGTGACAAACTTTTGCGCAGACACTCTCTTGTTTGGCTGAGAAACCTGTAGGAAGAGCTGCTAGCTGGGAACATGGGTCTGTGTGGCCCAGAATGCTAATATAAGCGCTGATCTACTGAATCTGTGAGAACCACACAGAATGAATAGTAACACGGGGTATTGGAGGTTTTATGCAGGAAAAAAAATGCCTGTGATTAGAGATAAGTTCATGGGGAATAAAAGAATGTGGAGGCTGAATTACAGACTTAGTACAGGAAAATAGATTAAGGTTGAGAAAAACTAAGATAAAAAGAGATTTGGCAAGAGGCTGAAATGCTTTAAATCCATGCAAATAACCGACAAGGGGAAAAGGGAATATGTTGGAAGGATAAAGCAATGTGTTTTAGAGCAAGACAAAGATCAGATACAGGGACAAAACATTAAGAAACTGCCCATACCCTGATTTTTAAGTTACCTAAGGGTATAAATTGACATAAACATGTTCTCTATGATGTACAATAAAAACAGTAACCAAGCAAATATTAATTGAGAAAGCAAGGAAAATCAGAGTGACCTTGGTTAGCAATATTATGCAAAAGAATGGAAGGATTTCTGGTTAAAAAAAAAAAGAATTCGTTATAAATCTTGAGTGGAGCATGTAGAAGGAAATTTTTATTTTATGCACTTTAAAGTTTGCATAAGAGAAGTATTGATTTTGCCATGTATTTTTGGAAGGTGGCCTTATGGCCCAAGATCAAACCCTTATGGGACACATTACAGGGAGAGAGAGTGACAAAACCTCAATGCTGAGAAGCACGATGCTATCTCCAGCACCTTTACTCCTGAAACACCATAAACTCTGCATCTTGCCTCCCAGGTGATTCAACAAGGAAGTTACTAATCTGGAGTTTCTATGGGATGTGCATTGGATATGGGGAGGTGGAAGATTTGTGAATAACTTAAAACCATAAACACACTGAAGAAGAACATTGTCTATTGCTGTCATCATTTTTTTCAAAGGAGTCCTCAACTCAAAAGTTTTAGAAGCACTGAATGGCTATGAAATTATGAAAAGCCTAATCTAATGTTTTTAAATCAATGCATTTATAGAATACATACACAGCATAACATATAGTGATCACCTATATATGTGTGTGTGTAATGTGCATATATATAGTTATATATAATCTATATGCTGTATCTGTAAGCATTCGTTTGTTTTTATATAATCATTTGATCACCATTCATATATATAATAACTTGTGGAATTGAAATTAGTTTGTGCACTATTTTGGTAACTATATACATGATGCAACAAAGGGTCAACAATAAAGTTACACAATAGATAACTATTTCCAAAAGCGTATTGAAATACCTGTGTTTTCTTTCCTCTCTAGCATCCCTAAATATAGATAATGGCTGTGCCTAACACAACCAGCTTTACTATTTTGTTCAAATTACAATTCAGTTAGTGTCTTCTTTAATTAAGGTTAACATGGTTCTATCATTCACTCAATCATCATTTGAAGATTTTAAGATTAAATTATTAAATGTTTTATGTATGTTTCATGTTCCTATTTGGTTAGATATTCTTTATCTTGGGATGGCCAGGAATATTTTCACCTGGAAAAAGCTTACCTCGCTAAGGGCATAAATCCTAGGAAGAAAAATGAAGGTTTTGATTCAGCTGTCTGTAAAACCATCTAGCTAATTAAACTACCGCGATTGTGTTGCTATGGCACAATCATTAATCATGGAACAAGGCTAAAAACCTAGAATAGAGAAGTTTCTGCTTTTAAGTGATGTCAAAACGGATGAAGTGGTCATAAAATTGATTAAAAATTTGAAGCAGTGGTATCCAGTATTTCTTTTATCAATTACGTGAAGGATGGGTAGTAAGTTTAAACAACTACAACATAAATACATTTGTCCTGAAAAAATACCTCGGAATTCTGAAATCTGGAACAATTTAAGATTGTATCCTTGCCTGTTTCACTTACAAAAGAGATATCTTCATATCCTCCACATTGCAGAGAAAACTTAGAATTTTATGAGGGGTCTACTGTATGTAAGCTGAAAAGATTCAGCTAATTTTCTGTTGCCAAATAGGAATTTGGAAAGACTTCTGAAGACTCTATAGGTAAACATTTTCCCTATAAAACATCTTTGGGTTTTTAAACTCTAAATTTTCTCTTAGGTCCATGTCTCAATGTAATGGTTTTCAGACAATGCTCAAATAGGAAATACTTCTATTTACTTCCTCAAAATGTATTTCCTCTAAAACTGCATTTTTATCAACATGATAGAATAGAAAACGCTTGACTTATATTTCAGGTACAATTGGTAGAATGTTATACTTACATATAGAAATTTTGAAAAACCTGTGGATTATTCCCAACAGTTGGAAAGTGTGTTTTGCAGGTCGTAGGAGTTCCATCAAAATATACCAGATATGCCTTTCTCTGCCATATTGTTCTCACCTGAGCATGATTTCACTGTGATTTTATATTTAGTCTTTATTTTGTCTATTACAGTACAATGAATGCCAAAACAGTGGAGAAAATTTTGAAGAAAACTGTATAAAAGTAAGCAGAGCAGATGGGTAAAAGTAATTGTCAGGGAGAACATGGTCCTGCATATAAAATGGCTACTTGTTAACAGCCCTATTAATATTTTGGAGACCAAGGAACAATGTTTTAAAGCAATTTCCATTTTTACCTGATAGTTTGACCCTTCTTTTTCAGCATTGTACAAAGTATATTTACCTTATTGGATATTGTAGTTTGACCCTTCTTTTTCAGCATTGTACAAAGTATATTTACCTTATTGGATATTGTAGTTTGACCCTTCTTTTTCAGCATTGTACAAAGTATATTTACCTTATTGGATATTGTTTGGGCACTTTAAATATACATGTAACACTTCATAATGTTTCTCATTTAACTAATAAAAACTTGGGCCCCTGTTAGGATTTTAGGGCAGAAAATCTTTCAGTTTAGAATTATGTGGGTAATGACTGATTTTGGTCCTTCAAACATGGAATTGTCAAATAGCCTCACGGATGCTTTTCTTTGATTCTAGCATCATTTTTCTTAAGGCAGATTTTAATCTCTTCCAAACAAATGACCAAAAACAATACATCTTACCAAGACAGCGATGGCTTTCTCTCTTTCTATAGCTGCACTTACTGCTATATAGTAAAGGGAGATTGGACAGTGTTGGGAGGAAGATCTCTGAGCATGGAAGCTAGTTTAACACCATAGCTTCCTCTAATATTGACCTAGAGCCATGATAATGGTTTATTTTACCCGTGAGACTTTGTAAATTTGGGTAATTAATTTTGTTAGTATCTCATTCATAGAGAAATTACATCATATGGAAAGCAAGAATAGGTATCCTTGACCAAGCTCAGGTAAAATATACACATAAGCTGTTGATAAAAGGTGGACAATTTCACCTGAAATTACTTTAAAAAATATGATAGAACAAGTGGTAGAATTGATTAATAGTAAAATTGCTAATTAATTAATAGTAAAATTAATAGTAAAATAGTAGTAGTAAATTTATCAAAAAAGATGTGGAACAAATACAGAAATATATTTAATGTTATTGGCATTCCCTAGTGTAAGGAAATTTTTAGAGATGTCTACTTTTCAAAGTATATGTCTTTGGCATACATAGTGACATAGGGAAGAAAGACTATTCTATTTCTTCATTATGCAAATAATGACATTATCTTCTTAAATTCTTTTCAATAGTGGATCAAAATCAAGCTAATAAAGGAAAAAATGGTTAAAATCTGAACAAAATTTTAAAAAACTAAGACACTGTTATGTAATATGGATAATAATGACTCATATCCTAGAACTCCCATTCCATGCTATTCTATATACCTGACTTTCTTTCCCTTTCTTCCTTCCTCCCTTCCTTACCTCTTCCCCTCTCCCTCCCTGTCTCTCTCTCTCCCTCTCTCTCTCTGTCAATTGAATTCTGTAGCCTGGAAACAGATATCCTTATCCCTAGCACTGAAAGTAAATTTTTATCTCTTCCCCTGCAGCATTATGGCTGAAGAAACAAGGTTCTTTTTTTAATGTAAATATTCAAATAAAATTTGCTTCAGTATTTTAATTGCCATTACTTTTGGTAAATGAGCTTTTATAAATGTTTTAAGGTTCATCATGAGGAACATTTTTATCCAAGTAAGAAGAGACTAAGCTTTAATACCCATTCTGTTTGGCTGGCATTTCTTAAAAAAAAAAAAAAAAAAAAAAAAAAAAAAAAAAAAAAATCCTACTTGAAGGTTGTTAAGGGTATTCAGTAAATGATTTAGTGTAGTTACACTAAATGGGTTAGCACATCTTATAGCACTCAAAGAGGTTTATTAGCCAGGAATGTTAATTTCATTTTTTCCACATTTATCATTTTCCTTTGTTTTCCTTTAGTTCTCGGACTTAGATCAGTGGTTCTCAGAATTATTCAATTGGTCTAGAAGCTGGAAGTCACAGTGCAATTTGAGGAACACCATCGAAATACGGAGATAATGAGTGTATCTTTAAACTCTACATACACAATTTTATGGCATACCCAATATCATTTTATATACATATAAGATCAATAAGATACAACAAGAGTCAATGTTCAAAGACAAATGTATTTGGAAGAAAAACATATTTTTAAAAAAAATGTCTCCATTAGGTATTTTTTCCTACAAATTGGGAAAAGACTCATTATTCAATTACAGAAGCAGAACACCTTGATCCTGCTAATGGAACATGCTCTGTATGATAATTATTTAAAAACCATCTTTCTACATTAACAGACTTTGAAAAAAGACCAGGAAGTAAAGAACATTACATGACTATAATCAACATGAAAATTAGCTGGATATTTAAATGTATAAAATTCATGGCACATTGCACAATTTATGATCTAAACAGGATGTTTTAAGCAAATAGAGTAATTCCCTTAAAACCGCTCTGAAATATTAATAAAGTGTGCATATTTAGACATTCTTTGGGCAATAACTTACACACAAAATTGATACGATCAGCAGTGGTAGAATAATTTTGTTTTCTTTTTGAAAAAAGATAAAAATCTAACAAATATGCATGGACTCATTAAATAACTGAAATTCATTTTTTTATAGAAATACCTTTGTGGGGTGCCTGGGTGGCTCAGTCAGTTAAGCATCTGCTTTTAGCTCAGGTCATGGTCCAGGAATCCCAGGATCCAGCCTCGCCTCCCCACTCAGTAAGGAGTCTGCTTCTCCCTCTGACCCTTCCCCCTCTTGTGCTCTCTCTCAAATAAATAAATAAAATCTTAAAAACAAAAAAGAAAAATGCCTTTCTTATAATAGTGCAAAGAATACAAAGGAGATATAGTTGTATAGAGTGCTATTTTGTGAATTGATTAGTGGCACGAGGCATTCTCAGATCATCACAGAGTCATAGAAGAATATTCTGGCAAAAATCCACAGTTGATTCTCTTCTAGAAAAGTTTGGTAAATTTAGAAGAATTTATTTAAAGTTGAGTTTTTCTTTTATTAGTAGTCTGTATCAGGCTGAACTTCTCAAGATGGTGATAAAATAATTAAGAAATGCAGGTTTTTTTCACATAGGTGGTAGAGAGATTAAATACACAAAAAGAAAATGAGAAGGCTAGGATATATATTTACTACATACATATATCCATATATTATTATAAATCTATATACATATATACACTACATATATACATATATTTTTTACTCCATATATACTCTTTATTACATAATATTCTTTACTACTAAGAACTGGTTGATTTAAAAGTAACCACTGTGACTGGAATATTAAAAAGGCAGAATTGCTGTTATTTGGTCTAAAAAAATAACCGAAAGTAAATAATTTAAGTTTGCAAATGATGAAGTTGAAACTTAAAGAGGATGCAACATATTCAAAATATAAGTGTGGAAAGACAGGTAGGTCCCAGGTCTCTGCCTCCCAATCAATGCTTCCTCTAATTTCCCAGATTGTAAACAAATAGGAGTTACATATTAGACTTCTACAAAAAATAATGCCTTTTCCTTCTGCTCTTGGCATTGAAAGACCGGCAATGGAAAATTTTTCTACAACTCTATTGTTCAGAAAAATAGGACTAGAATTTTAAGTAGTCATTTATTCACTTGTAGCGAGTTACACACCTACAAGATCCTATAATGTGGGAACAGACATATCTCCAAAGAAGATTTATAAATGGCCAAAAAGGACATGAAAAGATGCTTATCATAATTGATCATTATAGAAATGCAAACCAAAACCACAGTAAGATACCACCTCACACCTATTAAGATGGCTTCTATCAAAAGAAAATAAAACAAAATAAAAAATAAAAACAGAAAATAGCAAGTTTTGTTGAGGATGCGGAGAAATTGGATCCCTAATACACTTTTGGTGGGAATGCAAAATGCCACAGCTGCGGTGGGAAACAGTATAATCGTTTCTCAAAAGATTAAATAGAGAACTACCATATAATCCAGCAATTTCACTTCTGGGTATACACCCAAAAGAATTGAAAACAAGGTCTCCAAGAGATACTTGTATATCCATATTTATAGCGGCATCCATTATTCACAATAACTAAAATGTGGAAGCAACCCATCAGCAAGTGAACGGATAAGTAAAATGTGGCATGTGTAAACAATGGGATGTTATTCTTCCTTAAAAAGGAAAGGAATTCTGACACATGCTACAGGATGGATGAACTTTGAGACATTATGCTAAGTGAAATAAGCCAGTCACAGAAAAGACAAATACTGTATAATTCCCCTTCAATTCGTATTTAGTGTAGTCAAAATCATGGAGACAGAAGTAGAATGGTGCTCATCAGGAGCTAGGGGAGGGGAACGATGGAGAGTTATTGCTTAATGGACGCAGGGTTTCAGTTTTACAAGATGAAAGAGTGACAGGGATGGATGGTAATGATGGTGGCATAACATCATAAATGTATTGAATACCATCGAACTGTACACTGAAAATGGTCAAGATGGTAAATTTTGTGTTCTTTTGATTTTACCATAATAAAAAATCTGGGGGAAAAAATCCTATGATCCATACCTAAAAGCAAGAAATCAAATAAAACATGGTCTCTGCCCACAAAAAGCCTATAACTTACTAGTGGGAAAAGTGCAGGCACAGTAATAATTAGAAAACACCAGTCCACGATGTGGGACTTCAGTCTGGTGACTTTCATTCTGTCACACTGTTGCCTGACCATGAGGAACGGGTGGTGATGGAGACCTCTGACAAGTGGCCAGCCGTGTCCAGCTACGGTGAACACTGACAGATGCATCTACCCTTTACGTTCACAGTCTACCCTGACCCTTTGTTCAGAATGAGTGTGGATTCATATAGCAAGATAATTTTACCAGAAGAAATAAAGACTATTTCAAATTGTCTCACAATTAACTTTAAATTTTGTTCAATAAGAAAACATTTCCCAAGTACTTTGTCTTCAACATCTTCTTTAGAAAAACCTGGCATTTTAAGGAATGAGAGTTGTAATATGGAAATAAACAAATACTCATGTTATTACATTTTCTTTATTCTTCATAAATATTAACTAATGTTATATAAGAGATATTTCTACACAATGTTTTTCAAACTTAAGGGCTGATATATTCATAGGGATTAGAGAATTTGAAATGCAGTTTAATTCAAACGATTTTAATTACAGGCAGGTGCCCATCTATGTTAAAATTGAGATAAAATTCCATCTGAATTTTGACCTTGTCAAAAAGGGTTGCAATACAACTAAAAATAGATTACAGAAATTCACTTGCAGAGTAAAAGAGAGGGCTAAGAGAATACTTTTTCCAATATATCCATATTTGTGAGTCTAAACTATGTCACTGAAGAAAGCAATCAAAAGAGCTTAAATTTTGCAGGTTCAGGGTGAAATTTCATTAAAATCTCTACATTCATTTACATCTTATTTCCACGTTTTTCAAGACTGAGAAATACAGGCCACTCCCACAGCGGGTCTTGCTATCTGGATATCTGATTACAGAGCTTCAATGTGATACCAGCTAGTAGTCTGAGATACCAACACCAGCAACAACAACAAAATGAAATAACATTTGGATTATATAAGTAGAAAGGGAATTTGCTGATAGGACATGGAGGGGTATGACTTCAAAATAGCACTATGAAGAGCTCTGCAAAACACCAGTGTTTCCCACAGCCCTTCCTCTCTGTATGGTAGAAGCTAAACTCCAAGTGAGTGCTTCTGAGAAGCTGGGGTTCCTAAGATGGAGGTTCTATCCCCGGCACAGCAGGCCTAGAATCCTGGAGCTGGAGGACACCCAGAAAACTCTTAGGGTAGTGGTGGCATTCTGAAAGAGGAAAGCAGAGAATATCAGAGACTGCCACCCACCCCGAGCACCCTACTGGTACAGAAGGGTGTCACTTTGAAAGAAGTGTACCAGTGCTGTTGTTCCTAACTCAGAGATTTTGCTCGTGCAAGAAAGATGGGGTGTCAGAGAATTCTCGAGTTCTCTCCAGAGGAATTGACCCTACTCTCAACAGAGTATGAGAGTTTCAGATCTAAGGGCAGTCTCCAAAACAGGAGAGGTTTTGGTGGCAAGCAATTAAAGGGAATTTGGCAGCTCTATCAGTGTAGGAAACTAAGCTGTAGGCTAGCTACTTCGCCAGAGAAAACAAGGGTAAAAAACAGCTGAGAAGAGCCCTTTTGGAGTCTGGACAAATCTCAAAGACTGTTCTCAAAATTAACCCTCAAAAGTGGGAAGAAGCCAAACGTTTATTAACTGATAGATAGAAAATAAGGCGTATATCCTCAAAATAGCATATTATTTTGCAATCAAAAGGAACAAAGTAACTACAACATGGATGAACTTTAAAAACATCATGCTAAGTGAAAGAAGCAAGTCGCAAAATAGCATATATTATATGCTTCCATGTACGTGAAATATCCAAGATAAACAAATCTATAGAGACAGAAAGTAGCTTTGGTGGATGCCTAGGGTTGGAGGTGCCAGAGTTGAAAGAAAGTGGGGGGTGGTGATTGCTATTAGATACAGGATTTCTTTTTGGGGTGATGAAAACTATCATAAAATTGATGCAGCGATTATTGCATAGTTCTGTGACTATACTAAAAAGCATTGAATTATATGCTTTAAGGCAGTGGACTTCATGGTACGTGAATTATATCTCAGTAAAGCTGAGATGCAAATATTATTTAAGGACACATTTGGTGGTTCCCCTTATCAGTGGGATGACTAGAGAAATGGGCTCTGAGAAAGATCAGGAAGAGGCGATGGCCAGACTACTGGAACCAAGCTGAAATGAATTCATGAATTTGAGGCTCTTCCTGCCTGGTTACTACAATCTGCCCGGCCACGACCAGTTCTGTCATTAGGACTTCTGTCATTAGTACCATTATCTAAAGAGATTCTCCACTTCCCTTGTTTATATCATTAGCTCCTGTTTCAAACCACTGAGTGACTCATCTGATTGTTTAAGCTTACATTACGTGCCTGTCCAAGCAGAATGTGTAAATACAAAGCCTTTCGCTCCCTTTCTTTAGAAATCAGCTTTGGGTCCTTACCAGGTGAGAGTTCCTCAAGCATAGGAAAGACACTCAGATGATGGGAAGGTAAGATGACAAAGACACACTAATAAATGAATATAAAATACATTATATAAGTGTGTATTATAATTATGTAAATAAAAATACATGTTAAACATGATAATAACTAACACATCCACTTCTTACCATGTACAAGATAAGACCCTGTTCTAAGAGATCAGGTATTTTAACTCACATACTCTTTGCATCAGCGGTGTGTGAAGTAGGTGCTTGTATCATCACCCAATGTTTTCCAGCGAGGAGACTGAGACCCAGAGAGATAAAGCGAAATTCCCATGATCACTTAACTAGTGGCTGGTGGCTGCGATTTGAAAACAGGGTGCCTCTGGAGACCATGCTGGAACCACTGCTATGCTGAACTCCCGCCCGTTGATAACAAAGGTCTTTTGATTCAACTCGGCTCCCCTAGATGGATTGTGATCCATATGTAGAAATATGTTTTTTCTGCTAGCCATACTCACTGAAAAATAGCCAGATTATATAGCATTCCATTATTTTACTCCTCCAGGGCTTGTGTTTGAGCGGGGGAGGGAGTAGGAAGCAAAGGGGAATGCAATATAATTCCTGCTCTTAACATGTTGACAATAGAAATGCATTCCTGCTAAATGACTATACAAAACAACTAAAATGAAAGGAGGTCTTTGCTTTTCAAGAAATAGAAACATTGCTTTCCAAAATAAATGTCATGCAGAAAAACACTGTACTAAAAATGAACATAAGCCTTTGATTCAAGCTTGGGCTTTAAAAATTTGAACTTATACGCACTTCCTTCTCTCTCTGGTCCTCCAACACAAAGCCTGAAGCACCTGTGAGGGGTCCCTCAGCTCCTGAAATTTCAGTTTGAAAATCCTAGATTATGATAAATTCAGGGAGAAATATAAAAATACAGATTTATAGGACTGTCTAGGAAGAGGGAGCGCATTGAGTTAAGGGAAGTCCAAAAGCAATCTTTAAAGAGAATGGCGTTTGAGATAAACTTTGACAGATGCAGATGGGTGGTGGTGATGAATTAGAGAGCACTGTTAGGACCACAGACTCAAGAGTGGTATTCAGGGAACAGTGAATGATATAGTTTTGTAGGAGCATAGATTATATATACAAGTGCACGAGGAAACAAATTCGGTGCGATAAATTAACTCAGTGTTGTGGACCATGAGTTGCCAATGTAAGGCTTTTGTATTAAGCTGAAAAGTAACAGGAAATCATTAAGTTTGTCAATTAGAGAATGACATGTTTTGTTTTGTTTTCACAAGAAGGGTTCAAGAGGTTCATTAGATAGCCCATGGCAAGATACAAAATGCTTAGTGACCGTAACAATCATATTTCATCAGCCAGGTCCCATTTGGCACTATGACACAATCCTACAGGATATTTCTGGGCTCACATTTCCTAATGGGCTGCCAAGAAATGAATCTCTTCAAATCAAGACCCTAATGAAAAGGCATTCCAGAGACCACCGGCGAGCAGCCTGCTTAAAAAGCCTGTTTTCTTATCAATGGGACTGGGGAGGAAACTCTACAGGACAATTTGAATTTCCAAACTTAGTAAGAGGAAAATAAATGTGCAGACAGAGTCTCCTGGGTCTGGGGCAGAGCTTGGGGGTCAAGTGAAGCAAAACAATTGGGGTCTGACAGCAGCCTTCTCTCACCTACCTCTTTTGCTTGCCTCTCTCCTCACGGGTCAGCAGATGCCTGCGCCATTGACCGTGTTGAAGTAAGCCAGCAAGTTAGAATCATTTGTAAAGATGCCCTCATGGGACAGTTTCTCTTTCCTTGCAAGCATGCCTGTGGCTTCAGAAATCTCCGTGATGACGGAGAACTGATCTGTGAGCAGGAGGGTGAAGAGTAGCACCTGCCCTTTCAGTTCCCATTCTCTTATCCTGCATGTTAGGCATCTGGATTTGAAGAACACCAGCCTTGTTTTTGTGTGCAAACCCCTCCTCTGGCGTGAGGCTCCTCTTTGTCTTCAGTGTCTTGGAGGTAGGCGCACCTTCCATGGGAGGTGGGGATGGACAGTGGGCTTTGGGGCTGGGGCTGGGACCAGTGTCAAAGGTGAAGGGGGCAAAAAGGCTGTTGGCACAATCATGGAAGAGGGTGGGGTGCCATAGTAGGAGGGGCCAATGGAGGCATGGGCACCACATTGATCCTGGGTGCGTGGATGATGAGCCGGGGGGCAGTCAGACCATGAGATCCACTGGGGGCCAGGGCATGATAGTACTGCAGCCATAACTATAGCACAGATAGACCAGAGGCAGCATGGCACGTGAAAATGAGGTAATGAGAGGGCCAAGCTGGGAATGTTGGTGGCTGAAGGCAAAGGTGGTGACGCTGGGGGATGTCATTGGGCTTGCTGGAGTCAGTGCTCCCTTTGGTATCATGCTCCGACACTGGGCCCTTAGATGGGCTCCTGGAAGGTGATATGGGACTGAGTAGCCTGCTGGGTCCCGGTCATGCTGCTTGAGTGACCAGTATCAATTAGACATTGCTGAGAGTGGTGTGAACTATGTTTTATGTTGTAAGATGTTATTATTTTATATTATTGTTTTAAAAATATTATTATTTAATAACATTTATTTATTTGTTTGTTTATTGGGTTTAGGATGGTTCCAAATACCGAGCAAAGGGAGATACAGAGACTGGCTCTAAGACTGTCTCAGAATACTGAAAATGAGATTTATTTAAACAGGAAAGAAGGGAAAAATAAATATTTGTTGGAAGGATGAATGGATGAAAAAAATTAATGAAAGAGTGAATAAATGCATGATATAGTGCGGAGGCAGAATCTATATAATTAGATCAGTTTTCCTACCATGGGGGGAAATTAGATGTTGATGTTAAGAATTTATTAGAATTGTTGTTGAAGATATGTAGAATAATGTTCGTATAATTAACAGAAATCAGGAAGATGGAAAAGGCAGTGGCATTTTTGAAGTGAAAATAATATATTTGTTTGATCTATTTAGATAAAAGTTCCATTGGGGCAAATTTGAGGTGACGCCAAGAGTTGAAATTACAAATCTAAACTTTAAGACAGATTTTTTTGGATTATAATATTTGATAACACATACGCAGAGAATACAAATTAAACTGTAGGAATAGATTCAAAATACAGCCAGATGAAATTAAACAAGAAAGGAGATTTTTGAAGACAGGGCCATTTGGAATGAGTATTTCTAGGTTGGGGATGACAGTATGAGAAAGACCATAACAATAAGGTAGAAGATAAGACTTACGTTTGTTATGAACCTAGAAGCCAGAGAATGAGAATTTAAAAAGTTGATTTGCCAGTTGGAAAAAAAGCATTGGATATTTCAGAAATTAAAGGTTTTATGCAATGAGTGATCAGTTTTGCTAAATAAAGAACATCATTTGGACTGTTTGAAAAGTTTTGTCAAAGACGATTATCAATGTCCTATGGTAAAACAGAAGAATCCCCACTGAGTTTATGTTATGTCATATGGAATAAGCCTCAAGGTTTGGAATTACTCTTTAGTTTTGAACAAAATTAACATTAACACTTTTAGTAAGATATGTTTATACAAATGTGCAGTTTTCTAATGATATTCAAGGGCAATATTGAGGTGTTATTTCATACATACGAGAACTTCAAGTTACTCGAACACAAAAGATGTCCAATAGTTGTTTCTCAATGATCAAATCCAAAATACGATGGTGACCAGTCACTGTTATGTTGAGATGCTGACTCCTTCTATTTATTCTTTTTGTTTGAATTAGCAATTATGTGATAAATATTTTCTATTTACATGTTATGCTTCCATACTATTTGCACCACGTTTAAGGATTATGAAAAAAAATAATCCAAAAAGCTAAACTCAAAAGAACTTACCATATAAACTTTTCAGGACAAAAGGGAGGAAACACAAATCACACACACACATACAGATAAAATTTCAAAAATTTATTTTATAACTCATTTTTAGGAGTGTGTAGATAAAGCCAACCTTCCAAGTCTACCATGAGGATTGAGATAATATACATAAGCATAATTCACATATTATAAAACATGCAAACAATTGTTATGCTAATCTTCTTAAAACTTGCATAAGGCAAGAAGTATTAATCTAACACAGTAGATCATGAAATAGGAAACAGTTCTAAAAATAACTTCAAATATTAAAGTACCTGTGGTTACACTCATTTTGCCTTAGCTGGTACTCACCTTGATCTGTGGAGAAAGAAAAACTAGATATTGTGTTTTTTCTAATTTTTTCAACAACAAAACTAATATCTACAGGTGGTCATTTTTAAACCTCACATATTTCCAAGACGGAAAATAACAAAAATAAGCTGGATCCAGTGACAGTGTTTTGTGTCCCCAAAGTAGCTTTGCCAAGGTTATAAATCAAGTGACAGAAATGATGTTTTGATCTGTTGCTGTCCACCATATACAAATTTTCTTGAAATCATATCTATGACAGGATTCCTTCTGTCAAAATCAATACTTTTTCTCAAAACAAAGTTACTAAAATTGACTTTAAGACATTTTTTTAAATTCAGTAAAGATTTATTGATAGCCTAGGATGTTCAAGTTAGATGTCTAAGACACTGTGATAAATTAAAAATCAATCTGCTATCTCCACTTCTCTAATATCACAGGGACTCATAAATTAATAGATGAAGTAATTATTTATAAATTGCTAATAATATAAAGCAGGTTTGTATAAATAGTACAATAAATATTCAGACAAAGTGCTGTAGGAGTGAGGTAGATATAAATGAGAAATTTATTCTGATGAAAGTGATGTGGGAAACGAGTCTTGAGTCAGGTAGTATTTGATAATGGCATTGAAATGATACAAATGGGGACAGGAAGATAAAGGATAGAGGATGTGTAAGGCATTCTTCAATGGTTTGCCTTAAGTGAAAACTTCAGAGATTTGAGATTATACTCAGATAATTCACCACCATGTCGTCTATCCATAGAATTGCATAGGGTGTGTTGAGGAAAGAGCACAATGTACACCATGAGAGAATTTTCTTTTAATTCCAGTGTAGTGAATATACTGTATTTGTTAGTTTCAGGTGTACAATATAGTAATTCAGTGGGTCCATATACTACTCAGTGCTCATCATCTATGGCCATACAACCCTAAATGTGCCCGATCTCATCTCATCTCAAGGGCTAAGTGGGATCAGGCCTGGTTAGTACTTGAATGGGAGAGAGAGGTGTTTTGATCAATAGTTATAGACACATGTATGTGGGAGAAGACACATCAAATAAGCATGACTGCCCATTTGGAGAGAAAAATAAATAAATTATATGGATATTGTATAAATTGATAACACTTAATTATCAACAAAATATTACACTAACCATAATAAACAGTTATGTGATTGCCTTGAAACATAAACTGGATGAACTCTTTATCTCAGATCTGCCTTTTTTCTGCTAAAAATGAAAGGAGACTTTTATCTGACATCATTGAAGCCTCATTTTAATGGACATCATTGTAAAATACATAGTCATTTATCTTTTCTTAATCATGAGGCAAAAATATGTCTTTCTGAAAAATTGAGCATAAATCAGAAAATATTGGGTAGCTGCATACTTGACAATTTAAGGACCTTGGAAGCATTTCAGGACCTTAGATAACTATGTCCCATGTCTTTCTTCTGATTTATCTTTGAAGATGTATTAGTCAGAGGTATATTCTATTTTTTTGCAGATTTTATATACTTTGTAAATTGTAATCAATCTCATAGAATTGAATTGTAGTTTTCCAAAAGAAATTTAGAATTTAATGTTAAATAACAGAAAAAATTTAGAGTTAAATGTTACAATATGCACTCTTCATAAATAACAAGAGACTTCCATAATATTTGGATGTTCTGTGCTAATTTTTCTTTTTTTTTAAAGATTTTATTTATTTATTTATTTGACAGTGAGATAGAGAGAGAGCACAAGTAGGCAGAGCAGCAGGCAGAGGGAGAGGCAGAAGCAGACCGTCTGCTGAGCAGGGAACCTGACGTGGGGCTTGATCCCAGGATCCTGGGATCATGAACTGAGCTGAAGGCAGATGCTTTACCGACTGAGCCACCCACATGCCTCTATGCTGATAGTTCTTGATTCTTTTCTTATTTTACTTAAAAACCAATGATGGTTTTTCATTAAGCTCCCTTGCATGGTCACATGTTTCCTAATCAACGTGGTTGCTTTTCAGTCCGCTAACTATTTTGGCTCTCTTGGCCAACTACATTGAACCCTCTTTCTGACAATCAAAATCCTGTATAATATGGTCACACGTTCCCTAATTAATGTTTGCCTCCCTCAAGTCTTTACCATCAGCATGAGTCTAATCAGATTATTTCCCATGCCATTTTAGTATAGGTCAAACCTACATGTGACCAAATGGTCATCATGGACACCTATTCCACTCGTCTCTACTATCTGAATTTTTCCAATTATTCAAGATCCAGTTTTGTGCCATTAGGCTTTTTTAAAGAAATTTATTAACTGACTACTATGTGAAAGGGATAGCACACTTAAATGTTATCTTCAAGATATATAGTTGCCTTCAAGAATCTTATAGTTAAAGCAGATTAAATCAAAAGAATAAATCAGTGAGTTTGCTAATACTTAGATTTTTCTGATGAAGGCATGGAGGTAATGGCAAGGCAAATCCGTGTGTCTAGGAATGGCTGTATTGCAGCAGGCAGAGGGTCTATTCTCAGGCAGGATGTTGGACACATGAGCACTGAGTGCCCCCCTCAACACTATCCTTAATATTATAAATCTAGTGCCAACATCACTTCCTTGCACCCAACTCATGTGCATTTGAGACTCAAACGAGGACCATTACCAGGAGACTCAAGTCATCAATGCCAAGGAAACACCTCATTGTGTAATACTATGGCCACCCATAAGATGGATTCTTCAAGAAACTGAAAGACACATGACCTTACCAGATGGCCAGATCAGGCTGGATCTGTACATCCACTATAGATTTATTCAGTAATTATTTCTGCAAATAGTTACTGAAGCCTGTGAAGCCCTAGGCCCGTAGACAGTCTCTAGTTATGTCATACTCTGTGCTTCAAGTTTTCTCAGTCTTGATTCATGTGCTGAGCCACTGCATGTCATGTGCTGGCAACCCCATAACATTCTATAAGTCAGGTTTGGCCATAGTATTAAGCCTTTTCAAAGCCTCTCTGTTTTATTTTCTCCTTTCAACCCCCAGGTTATCTCATCCTCATCATTCCCTAAACAAAAATGTTCCACAATCCAGTAGCAGATTCAGGTCTAAAGTGGCTTGTTCCTTGTAAGACCAGGAACCAGAGCTACCTGGTCCTAGGACTTTTCACCTGGGTGATCTTGGGCAAGATAATCAATCTTGCCAAGTCTCAGTTTATTCTTCTGTAAAAGAAAATGGTAATGCTTGCCAGCTCGCATGATGTTATGAGAATACAATGAGAAAAATCATTGGAAAGCACCTGTTAACTGTAATACACAATGAATATATTATTACAAATAAAACTAACAATAAAATGAAAAATGCTTTTTTTTTCCTCTCAGTTATTACTTGGGTCATCCATAGCTTCGATTTTACACAGCGCCTGGTAAAGTACATTAAGCATGTAGTTAATGCACAAGAAGAATGGTTTGATTCACTGGGAAATCAAATGAAGGTTAAAATACTCTATCGCCTGTTACACAGGCAGGACAAACAAAGACCTGCCCAAACCTTTTTTCTAGACTCACAATAAAAACAGACAAGTGTTTCATTCTCTGATATGTAAGCAAAAACCTACGTGTGTGTATATGTGTGTGTGTATCTGTGCACGTATACCCACAGACATATATTACTAAAAAACTTACAGCAAAAATATGCAAATTTCCACATTTTACCAGTCAGGGTCTTTGGCAACAAATAAACAACCCAACTGAACCCTAATTTGGCCACTGGGGAAACATATTCTCAGATGGATATTTGCAAGCCAGGGGATTATTGAGAAGTCCTTTGGGATCAGCTCTGTGAGGAAGGAAAGGAAGTCAGAATGAGTAGAAGGAAGTATTGGATTGCAATGCCATTGTGAGGAAGAATTTTGCTGATTCTTCTGGGTCTTATTGCTTACAACAGCCCTTCCTAATTGTCCCACAGAGGAAAAAGGACTAGACTTCACACCATGTAATCAACCATCATTGGTTGCCTCTGGGACGAATCACTGAGATTAAGCCAGATCTCTTCAAGGCAGTTTTCCAAGAGGAACTTAGCTTAGAACCATCTGGATCCAACACTCCCCAAAAGCCAAGAAATTCGGTTTTGGTCATGAAAGGAGAAAAGAATGTCTCTTAACAGCAACATGTTAAGCCTCAGGAACCAGGAAGGCATGAATATTCGTTTCACAGAGCAAGTGCTGGGAACAGCTCCTCTAGGATTCTAATGTGGTCTGGAGGTTTCAACTAATATTTATCATCTATCTCATTTTTGTATAATAATTATTGAAAGAGGAGCTATTCTGCTGTGATATCATATGTCATGATCATATAAATTTAGTAAGAGTATGCATATCACAAACTCGCATAAAGGCTCTTACAATGGGATTCATCATAATTCATGGAACTGCCACTTTTTTCCAATGAAATTTATCTGAATATTTGAGAGACACTCCTGTGTCCTGAAAAATTTGCTGATTTTATTTCTCTAATTTTTCTAATTCCAACTGGCCATTTTTTTCTCACCAATTATTTTCTGATCCAAAACTATATCTCAGGTTGTATTATGTGTAGGTGAGACATCAATATGGCTGAGATGTGTCCAATGCCGCATTGATAGACAAATAAAATGGCAAGATCTGTACTAGAGCATACAAAAGCCATTGTCTCTAATTATTGGCTGCTCCACAAATAGGGTGCAAGATTAAATATAAGATACACAGTTAAATTTCACTTTCAGGTAAACAAGTATAATTTAGTATAATTATTTTAGTATAATTGCATTCCAAACAGTGCATGTGAGACATTTATACCAAAAAAAAAAAGTTATTTATTTGAAATAAATATTTACCTGGCATCCTATATTTCCATTTTCTAAATCTGGCAACCCTTTCCACAAATGAATCACGTTAAGTCAGAAAGGTAAATTTTTACTTTCTCTTCACACTATCTACATCATGGTAACTAACCCCAAAGCTGTTGAGAGTCTTGGCCAGAAAATTCTTGGCTGAGAAGAGAGGGGTCTATTCTACTCACCATAGAATAAGTAGCAGTATTCCTGGTCTCTACCCACTAGAGGCCACTAGCATCCACTCAGTTGTGATAATCCAAAAATGTCTACAGATGTTGCCTAGTTTTCCCTGGAAGCATCACAGCCCCACTTAAGAACCATTTATCCAGATAGAAGGATTGACAATATAACTGATTTAATCATCAGGATAATTCAGGCCAAATCCTTCTCTTTTAGTTAGATAATTGCAGCAAACAAACAAACAAACAGATGACACATGTGGAGATGTTTAAATTAGTTGCACTTTGTTCAGCGTGTAACATCAGTTTCTAGCTAATCTATCTGCTGATACATTTGATTGCTTGAGAGCAGACCATGAAAAAGCCTTCTGTTGTATGATCCTGTTTCAAAAGCTATTGACTCCATACTTACCACCAGAGCAGTTCCGGTTCAAAATATTTAGTCTGACAGAAGATACTTATAGATACATGAGATGCATGTCCTTCACACTTCCACATGTGTGTACATGTGGCCTACTGAGATGCAAATTGACTCCTCTGTGACTCATTCATTTTTGGTTTCCGCCATCTTAAAACTTCCTTGGTAAGCTAACGTGCAATTTAAGATGATTGCAATAACAAGAATGTCTGCCGAGGTCTGTTTTAATTCAGTAAGAAGACCAGCTGTGGGATAAGGATAACTGAGAGAAGCAAGGGATAAGATAGGGTTTGTTCCAATTCATGTTACTATCGAACAAGATCATGTAAACTTCAGGACAGAGGCTTTGTCTGTTTCCTTCTTTGCTGTATCTCCCAAATCTAGAACAACAGCTGGCTGATTGTGTTCAACAATATGTCTTGAATGAATGAATGAATGAATGAATGAATGAAAGTCAAAAACAGATGGAGATGACATAGTCATATATGATATTATTGATTAGGCACACTGCCCGATCAGAGATTATAAATTGTTCAGCAGACAACCTTATCTTGCCTTCAAGGTTGCATTCATTAAAAGAAAAATAAAACTCTTAACATTAATATGCTTAATAAGTGATTAAGCTCTTATTAGAATTAGTATTATCATTCATTAAGACATAACACAAGACTCTAATTTCAGCCAGCCAAGCTGTTTGCTAAGTGTTATTTTGTAACTCTTAGGATTAAGGTGTATAAATAGACAAGACATAAAAGATCATATGCATTTATTCACTAATAACTAAATTCCATATGAAGATGTGAGGGGGGAGAGAAAGGGAAAGAAAGAGAGGTAACTTAAGAATGAAGTTATTTGGTTATTTGAGAGAAAAATTATATTCTTATATTAAATATTGCAAAAAATATAGGACCAAGTTTTGCCTTAAAAATGCCTGGACAGAGTTCTGGGCATACTGCTCACTATTTTCCTAAAGTTGATAGGATTTTTGGCGTGCCTAGCAATTTCGCATAACACAGCAATTAGCCATGCTTTAGCTTTAGATATATTAAAGGCAGTGATTCCTCAAATACTAATGTTAATGAGGTTGATGAAGCCAGTTTTATCATTTTGCGAACATCTGTTGGGGCGTGACTAATTGGAGAAAGAATAGTGATCAAAATTTCTGAAACGTCTTCATATTTTATGATGAGGAAGCAATTACCCTATAGAAATGTAAAACACATATAGAGCACAATTATACTTTTATTATTCAAAATTCAATACAAATATTCAAACATAAAAAAAAATAAATGTACACAAATGGCTTAAAAATCCCATCTGCTCTTCCATGTCACCTTCGCCTCTAAATTAGAACAGGAATTGTATTTTCGAAAACGGAAGAGAGAGGGTCTTCATCAATGTCCAGGCACTAAATTTGTGTTTTTATTTTCAACCCAGCACTGCAAGATATTGCCAACCTTGGAGAAAGGCAGTATGGTATGGAATTGGGCAAATCTGCTACAGGTGCTGTCTTGTGATAGACTCTTAAATTTAATGAGCCTCAATTTCCTTATCTGTAAAATTGACTTCTGAGATAAAATGTGATGATGTTTATAAACTATTTTTAGTGCCACGTTTGGCACATGGTAATTGACAGGAAGCTACTGTTATGTAGTTTTCCAAACAATTTCAATCCAGTTATGAAAATATTCTTTTGGTTTTAACACTTCTGTTATTGTGTAAACGCTTATGGTTTGATATACCATGAGGTCTCTTGGTGTGTTTTAATTGTATGATAATGTATATATAAACTTAGAAATATACAAGGGATTGATGTTGCTGTTTGTTGGACCTTAAATCAGTTCAAATCAGTACATTTAGTCCAAGATAACAGGAATTTATGGAGCAAGCATCAAATGCCAAAAATTATAGGCCAGGCTATCTAAATGAGGATGAGCAAAAATCCCTTGAACTCACCGTCTTGATGATGAAACAACAGAAATCATTTTACTTTCATATGAAGAGCAATTTATCTCTTCTCTCTAGACCAAAAACCCAGACTCTGGGCTCTGCCTCTGCATATTCCAAAGGCACTTCTGAGTGTGTATATGTATGTATGTGTGTTAATACATGTGTGTGTGCTTTCTTTCATTTCTTTAATAATGGAAACTGTCTTTCCAAAGGTGAATGTTGTCTCCATTCCTTAGGGGAACTGATGAAAATATAGACAGCTTGTAAAACATTAATTCTTTCTCATCCATATCCACAAATGCATTCATTTAATCAACAAGCATTTGTAGAGCACCTATTTGATGTTCTGTTAAAAATTGGAAGATATGAAGATAAGTAGAATAGATATGACTCCACCCTTGGAGAGTTCAGACTCTACCAGGTCTGTGAGTATACATTATATGAACATGCACATATATAAAATAAAGCTATGTATAATTATAGCTATAATCACACACAAGCCTTTCCTCCATGTTTATGCAAATTAATGTAAAGTTTACTTTCCCTCTCACAGCTAAAATTTAAGGAAAAGGAAAGAAGAAAAAAATAAAATGTTTGCACACACTCAGGATATTTTTGTAATCTTCTCATGAGAAAGCCTCCATTCACTTGTGCAGAAAGTATTTTTGTGCAGCTTATAATTTCTAGGCATTTTGCTAAGTACTGGTTATAAAGAGACAAAAAAGACCCTGTCCTTGGCTCACACTGATTTCACACAAGGGGCACATGTATTGGTAAAGAAAATTAAACCTCTGAGTTTGATGCCCCTCCCCCACTTCTATCACCTTCCACTAACATAAATATTCTTATATAACCCTCAACTCTTGAGAGTCACTGCTTTTGAAAAGGGTCCTAGACAATGAAAATAAATCAATGTAATAAAATGTTAGAGGTATTATGATAGAAAACTACAAAGTTCAGCAGGGTCACGTGTTGGTTTGCATAATTTTACTTTGCAGAAGAAAGGTGTTCAACACACCTGAAACAAATAAATGGGTCTTTGAAATAAAATTTGAAAAGTAAATAAAATATTCTAGCCTATTTTCTAGGCTATTCATGGTGAAGGAAGGGAAGGGGTTTAGGAAGCAGGAGTTATGCGGTCTGAGGCAAAAAACAATATGAAACAATGTGGCACTTTCTAAGAACTACAAATGGGCTAGGCTGAGTAGAAAGCAGCTTTTAAAGAAAGGGAAGAAACAGACATAAGTCAGGTTTATCACACACATACACACGCACATACACAGAAACACACACACACAAACACACACAGTCATAGGATGGATTGAAGAGTGTGGGCTTTTTCCCATGGATGATACTGAATTGTTTGAAATTGGCAATGAAACAATTGAACTTGTGTTTTTGAAAGACTTCCCTGGCAGCAAGGTGACAGCTGCATTAGAAGAATGTAAAATTGTAAAACTGAAATTGCAGATGATGACTGAAACAGTCCTGATAAATCTGATCATAAGAATACCAAAGAGGAAAAACCCAAATCTTCAAAAATCAAATTAGCTATGTTCACAGACAAATGTAGTAATTAAAAAAAAAAAAAAACAAAAACAAAAAACTTTGTTCTCTTAAATGGAAAAGTACACTGATAGTCTTTCACACCAGATTTCACATCCACTTGCTGTGGGTTTGGCATATAGAATCTGTAGAAACCAGTCCTCTGATTTCTGCCTTTGCCAATGTAAAGACAGAATGTAAAAACCTTTGCCAAACATTCCTTTGAACCAAATTTTGCCTGTTAAACATCTCAGCTGAAAAATGTCTTGTTATGCTATATTCTTATTCACAGCTTTCTAAACAAAAGGTCAAATATTTTATTTCTTAGTTGTCACATAACAGCTGCAAAGAATTTTAAGTAACTGGCAACTTGTGCTTAAGAAGTTGAGACTTAAAGGTATCTGCTTATACAAAGGCTAATAAATATGTAAATTGCATCTGAATGTGAATTTTGCTTACTTATCAAGATTCTTGGACTGTTAGTTTATCTGTAGGGTAGTAGAATTCTCTAGGCTATTTTTCTTGCTTTATTAAAAGTGTTCCTGAGGCAAATACTAATTCAGCATAAAGATAATGATTCTAACGAGTAGGTCCATAAAAAAAAAAAGAAGTTTAGTTGGAAGAGAAAAAAATTGTTAAATTTCTAGTGAATTTGGAAAACACAGGAAAAGTGTATTATTGCTTGGGCATGTGTAAGACTATTACTTATAGAGTCAGTGTTGAAAAGTGACCAAATATTTTTAAGTGAATCTCTTCTGCTCAGTGATTATTAGAAATATTTAAAAACCATTTCTAATTTGGGATCGGTGTCTTGTAATCTGCCTATATCCATGGGACTTGATCACTTTCTCAAAGGGTGTCTTTAAAGATTTATTTCTTTTTAGAGAGGTGGGAGGGTCAGAAGAAAAGAAAGAGAACCTCAAGCAGACTCCCCACTGAGCGCAGAACTCAATGGCAGGGCTCGATCTCACTACCCTGAGACCACTCCCTGAGCCAAAACCAAGGGTCAGTCCTTTAACAGACTGCACCACCCAGGCGCCCCTCAAAGGGTGCCTTTAAAAAATACATGGAAACCTCTCCTTTTAAAAAAGTGAAGAGAAACAGAGAAAAATATATAGGTTTATATGAGAGAGCAAAATAAAAGTAATTGTAATTTTTTTTTCCCAACCATTACTGCAGTCAGTTGTTAATTAGTCAACTCAAAGAAATCCAGACAATTCTGCCTCTATCACCAAATATCTTACAGTTTTTATTTGTGTTTTTTTTTTCTTTCCTATTTCAGTGTCACTTCTACTCTCTTTCAGTACCGTCTCCTCCACTAATGTTGGAACTCACTGCTTTTCCTTAGTCTGTCTCTGTTACTGTTTTTTTTCTTTTGTCTTCTTACATTTTAAAACCACACAATTTCAGTGACTAACATTTGTCTTATAAATATATTCCCTGTACCACATTGCCAATTCAGTCCACAGAATTTAAGAATTTTATCCAATTTCGGAATAGAACTCTACAATTTAATCCAATCGTGTAGTTGGATCCCAGATTCCCATCCATACAAAAACCTACTCAAGGAACTCTGGCTTTTTTTTCTTGACCTCTAATGACAGTGAACTCAGGGTTTCCCTCAAAACAGTCCATTCTACCGACAAATATAACATAGGAAGTTTGCTTCTATAACAGTGACATTGTTCTCCCTGCATCTCCTGTACTATCTTCGTCTGCTCGCGCTGCCACAGCTGGATGCCACAGCCTCGGCGACTTCAACGGTGGCGATTCACAGCGCCCGGAGAGAGAAAAATCTGACTTGTGCATGCCTCCCTGGAGGAGACTAATTGAGAAGCGAAGGAGGAGCGCCCAGAACGCTGAGCCTCCCTCGAAGTTTCTTGGCTGAAAGTGGCCAGATTCTTAGTGCGGCTCAAGGTTCTCATCGAGGGAGTAAATGTTTAAATTTTAAAGAAAAACAGACACCTGCCGTGGTCACGGACTTCACGAACTCCTTGCCTTGCACACACGTCGTGAGCACGGCTTGCTCCCGTCACGCGCTGCCCCTTAGGTTGAGATCGTCCTGATCATCAAAGCTACACATTCCTTTCGTTTTGCTCTTGCACTTGATGTATTGATCAAAGTCATAATAAAAGCAGACACCGAGCTTAGCTAGGGACTTTTCGCCACTAGAGCGTCTGGTCCCCTCGTCCTCTCCTTTCTCCAATTTGGTGTCTGGAGTAATATTTTCATTTGCCATCTCAGGGTTTGCTGGCCAAAACTGACATTAAACAATTTCATTCTCACATTTCTTGAGGCCGGAAGTCCAGGATCAAGGTGCTGGTAAGGTGGGTTTCATTCTCAGGGCTCTTCTCTTGGCTTATAAGTGACTGCCAACTTACCCCGTGCTCACATGACCTCTTTCTGTGCATGGAGACAGAGAGAGAGGGAGCTCTCTGGCGTGTCTTCTTACAAAGATACTAATCCTGTTGGATGGGGATCCACCCTTATGACCTCATCTCACCCCAATTACTGCAAATATAACCATATTGGTGATTGGAGTTTCAGCGTATGCATATTCAGGGAAACAAACATTCAGTCCATAACACATACCAGTCGGACCCCTTGACACTATATGAAAAAGTCTATTTCAGAGACTATCACAACAATTTTTTTAAACGTCTTATCAGATCTTCTTTGGTTTTCACATACCTCCCAGTAGCTGTAATTGTCCTTCCAAGAACAGCTCATTGGTACATTTCCTTCAGGGCTTGTTACTGATTCACGTGTTTCTTTTCCCTTTGAGGATCCATGAAAAGTTCTGAACACTGCTTTCCTGGCCGTCTCTCCCTACATCGAAGAATAAGTAAGTATAACGGAAAGCTGGTTAGCAAATTGTCCCCAGACAACATTTCATAAAAAAATAAAATTTTTCATGGAAAGTAATCTAAAAGAAGGCTCCCCCTGCACTGTATAAAAGATTAAGGTGCCATGTCTTTGGAATATTGATGAGAAAAGGATGAGAATGTTCACTCTGAGAAGCTGTTTTCTTCCATCCCAAGTTAGTAGCTGGCAGGCTGGCATCTTCATTTACATCCCAGACATTAAACCTGGGCTATAAATATACCTAATGGGGTTTTCAATAGTTTTGTTTATCTCCCTGAGGACGGAAGAAACCTGCTGCTTAGAAATGTCAGATCTTAAACCTTGTTTCTGTGAGTTGTTTTTATTTATGTTCCATCTTGTGTTTCTCTGACATACACACAAAAGTCAACTTCAAAGAGCTATTTGTCATATTTGAAATTCTTAAGTAGTTAAGTGTTAGTTTGAAGAACCAACTGGAAAAGTGTAGACAGGCAGTACATCGAGCACATTAAACCCAGACTATGAATATCTAACATTTTCCACAACACAATTTTGTATTCCAAAAAAACCAAACAAACCTGGCATTATATAACATCATAAATATAACATAGTGTTATATTATATAACATTATAAAATGTTTACATTATTCATGTTCTACGGTGAAATGATTTCCTTTGTGTTTACCACCGTATTATTTTCAATAACTGCCGAAGTCCTATGACACAGTTAACTTATATTTTCATATGCAGAGGTTCTGGGTAATGAATAAATGAGTACTGAATCACAAACAATAGCAAACGGGTTGTGTTCTTATATTATCAAGGCCAAGTTTTTTAAAGTTTAATCTGATGTCCCCATTTATATTTTTAGGTTGTAGCAATCATTCATGTAATTGATTTATACTCTTTAGGAGAGTTGCTTAGTGTGGACATAGAGTCATAGAATAGCATTGTTGGAAGTACCTCAGAGTAAATCTTTAAATATCTAATTATGCAGAAGTACCTTAGAAAAATGAAGTCATAATGCTAGGCAGTAGCAAAGCCCAGGAATGAACCTAGCATTTCTATCTTTTAATACAGTAACCTGCCCTGGGCCCTGGTCCAAAATTGCTAATTCCCATTATGCTAGTCTGTGTGTCCTTTTCTCCCCATAATCACTTATTGCTTTCTAACAGACTAAAATTATTTCCTTAAAAATTATTTACTTATTGCTTATTATTATTAAGGTCTCTTTCCCCTTGGGCAATGCAAATACAATAGTACAGCGCTTTTTATATGCCTTATTTGCTGATGTATTCCAATTGCCTAGTACGTGTTCAATAAATATTTACTTAGAAAAAGAAGGAGTGGGGGCGCCTGGGTGGCACAGCGGTTAAGCGGCTGCCTTTGGCTCAGGGCGTGATCCCCGCATTATGGGATCGAGCCCCACATCAGGCTCCTCTGCTATGAGCCTGCTTCTTCCTCTCCCACTCCCCCTGCTTGTGTTCCCTCTCTCGCTGGCTGTCTCTATCTCTGTCGAATGAATAAATAAAATCTTAAAAAAAAAAAAAGGAGTGAATAGTGCTTAAGAATATCCAAAATTGTGGGATTGTAAGACCATTCTTTTTTTTTTTTTTTTTTTAATTCCACATGTATTTATTTGGTGCCTGCTTGTTCCAGATACTGTCTAATACACTGGACTGAAGATAATAAAGAAAACCAAAATGGCTCTTCAGCCATGGTACTTACAACATATTGAGACAATTGAATGTTATACAAGTAAGCATAACAACTAATAAGTAATTGAAGTTCATAATTAGTGAAATGAAGACAAAAGGCAAGACAATTGGGACTAAGTTCAAAGTTGATGATCAAATGAAGAGGCGATATCCAACCAGAAGGGAAATGCATGTCAGGCTATACAGGGTTCAAGTTATCAAGGTTAATTCTATATTTCTGTATTTAACTTGCCACATATGCAAAATCTTGCATTTAAAACATGTTAAATATGCTATTAAAAAGTGATATAACAAATAGAATTGAAATGGTACCAGTGGAGAGGAAATGATTGTGAAGAATGTTTCTCTCTTCTCTATTTGCTGTCATGTCATGGAGGTTTCTTTCTTATACATGACCTACCTAGAAATTAACTAGGAGATTTAAATATCACTCTAACTTCCATTAGTTACTTAATGTTTTAAATTGCATCATGATATGATTTTCTTTTTTAATTCCCTGTTGTCTCATTTACTTCATCCTCATTTAAAAGCACTTATCCTCCCGTTAACATAAGTAGCTTACTCCATACAACTAATAACCATGGCAAAGCCAAGCAAATACTTCAGATAATGTTGCTTTTAATATACTCCTGGGATAACCTTGGATATGTTTTCCATTTAGTTAAGGAGTGAGAGAAGTTATTAATTTCCTTTCCTAAAAAAATATCTAGCAATTGGAATATTGGATCCTGAACAAGTTTATACTAACAATCCTACATCTTTAAAGTCCTTTTATTTACTCTGAACATTTGAGGAAGATCTGACAAACACTATAATGTTTTTGTATACATGAGGAACAGTTTCAGAAGTTAATTTTCTATTCCAAAGTCATGCAGCTGGAATTCAACTCAGGTTTCTCAATGCACTCCCCAAACGAAATTCTTTTAATTGAACTTTATGTCAGGAGGCAATTTTATGACAGAGGGGAGAGAAGAAAATGCAGTAATCAGGAATATCCTTGTTTGTGTAAAATTATGAAATACGTATTATGTTGTCTATGAAGAAATATTCAAGAATGGGAACAAAATAAGAAAAGAGTAAGACTTCTTCGTGATTACATCTATGTGTAAGTTAGAACTAATGTTTTATATTACAAAAGAGAAAAACAACAGAAAAGCCAAAACAAACAAAAATACAAAGATAGAATAATAGTTTTTACCTTTGTGCTATCTCTCTTTCTAGATTTGATTTCACCATGATGGAACTTTCTAAAGTTGAGATATTTGTTTGGCAATTATACAGATTTATCAAATTTCTGAGTTGTTATTTTAAATAAAAACTTGAAGAAAGTAAAATATAACATAATATAAAATCTATGAATGCATAGAGACAGGAATTTTATCTGAATTTATGAAAAGATTATTATAATCAAAATTAAAATCTAATAATAGTTAATCCTCTTTCTAACAAACTATAAGTAATACATTAGACATAATTTCTCATATGCATTGGCTCAATACCAACATGTAAGATGTACCTGGATGGTTTGGGTCAAATTTGTTAAGAATTCTGTGGCTCAGTTTATTCAAATACAAATACTGATCCAAGTTATTCCATATCTCTTCAAATTCTAAAATCATATGGCTGTATAAAATAACTTATAAGAAAATCTGGAAGGTCTTGTTAATGCAATAAGATAAGAAAAAAAAAAAACGCATACAGATTCAGAAGGAAGAAATCCTGCCTGTTTGCAAATGGCATGATCATCTATGTGATGACCCAAAATTCCAAAGAAATGAAAAAATACCTCGTAGAATAAGTAATTATAACAAGGGTACAGAATACAAGATTAATATACAAAAGTCATTTTCTTTCCTATATAGATCAGTGAACAAGTGAAACTTGAAATTAAAAACAAAATACCCTTTACCTTAGCACCCCCACAAAATGAAATACTTGGGTAAGACCTAACAAAATATGTAAAATTTCTTTGAGAGAAATTAGGAAACTCTGATGAATGTAATTAAAGAACTACATAAGTGGAGAGAAATTCTGTGTTTATAGAAAGGAAGTTTCAATATGTGCAAAATGCCATTTCTTCCCAAATTGATCTATTGGTTCAATTCAATCCTAATCAAAATTATAGCAAGTTACTTTGTGGATGTCAACAAAATGATTTTAAATTTTATATAGATATAATTTTTAAAAAAAGAGTCTCACAATAAAATAAATAAATAAATAAATAAATAAATAAATAAATGCATGTATGTATGTTATATGGAGAGGCCAAAGACTCAGAATATCCAACACAAAATTAAAGTACAAGACCAAAGTTGGAGGACCAGCACTACCCAACTTCAAGACTTACTACAAAGCTATGGTAATCAAGACAATATGGTATTGGTGAAAGAATAGACAAATAGCTTGATAAAGCAGAAGATAAAGCAGAGAAATAGACCTTAAAAAACATAAATATACCCCTAAAAGAACTTAGACCAAAGAGCAAAGCCAATACAGTGGAGTAAAGATATATCTTCAACAAATGGTGCCGGAACAACTAGACATCTACATGAAAAAAAAAAAAAAAAAAAAGTCTAGTCACAGACCTTAGGCCCTGCAAAAAAATTAATTAAAAATGGATTATAGGGCCTAAATGGAAAGGTTAAACTATAAAACTCCTAGAAAATCACAAAGGATAAGTCCTAATGGCCTTGGGTATGGAGATAACTTTTTAAATAAAACAACAAAGTACAATCTCTGAAAGAAATGATCGATAAACTCAACTTTCTTAAATTAAAATTTTCTACTTTGTGAAAAAATAAGAAGAAAAGCCTCAGACTGGGAGAAAATATTTGCAAAAGACACCTCTGATTAAAGATTGCTATGCAAAATATACAAAGAACACATAAAATTTAGCAATGATAACCCAATTAAATAAAGGGCCAAGGTATTTAACAAACATGTCACCAAACAAGATATACAGATGAAAAATAAGTATAAGAAAAGATGCTTACAACATATGCCAACCAGCAAATGCAAATTCAAACAATGAGATATTATTACACGTTTATTAGAAAGGCCAAAATCCAGGTTACCTACAGCACCAATTATTAGCGAGTGTGTGGAACAACAGGAACTCTCATTTATTCTGGGTGGGAATGCAAAATGGTATAGCCATTTTGGAAGACAGTTTCGCGTTTTCTTACAAAGCTATCCGTACTCTTGCCATACAATACAACAATTGTGTTCCTTGGTATTTACCCAAAGGTGCCAAAAACTTTTGTCTGCACAAAAACCTGCACATGAACATTTACAACTGTTTGACATCTTGCTTGCTTCCAAGTTTTGGCATTATAAATAATTTTGTAGGTGAATGGATAAATAAACTGTGGTACATTCAGACAATCGAATATTATTCATCACTAAAAAGAAATGAGTTATGGAAAGACATGGAGAAAACCAATATGCATATTACTACGTGAAAGTAGCCAATTGAGACATCGGTATACTGTGTGATTCCAACTATGTGACATCTGGAAATGGCAAAATTATATAGGCAGTAAAAAGATCAGTGGTTGTCCAGAGTTGGGGGTTAGGGGGCGCCAGAATGGCTCAGTCATTAAGCGTCTGCCTTTGGCTCAGGGCGTGATCCTGGGGTCTTGGGATCAAGCCCCACATCAGGCTCCTCCGCTGGGAGCCTGCTTATTTCCTCTCCCACTCCCCCTGCTTGTGTTCCCTCTCTCACTGGCTGTCTCTCTTTCTGTGTGTCAAATAAATAAAATCTTAAAAAAAAAAAAAGAGTTGGGGGTTAGGGGGGAGGAATAAATGGAGCACAGAGGAATTTTAGGGCAATGAAAGTCCTCTATGTGATAATATAATGATGGATACATGTTATTATACATTTGGGTCCAAGCACACAGAATGTACAATAGCAGCAGTGAACTATAATACAATCTATTTTGAGTGATATGTCAATGTAGGTTAATCAACTGTAACAAATGTACCACTCTGGTGAGGCGTATTGGTTATGGGGGAGGTTATGAATTGGGGGGAGGGCAGAGGTATATGGGAAATCTCTATATCTTGTGCTCAGTTTTTCTGTGAACCTAAAAACTGCTCCAAAAAAATAAACTCAAGAAAAAAAAAATGCTACTATGAACAATTTTAAGGCTTTATGTATGTAATCTTCAATCACTCTCATACAATTAGGATCTTAGTATATTCCTAACATGTCTTAATAAAACTGTTCAGTTTACTGGACTCCACAAAATTTTTGTAGTATTAACTTTATAATTGGACATCAATTGGGTAAGTAAATGCTGCCATTTGAAATATGTATACATATTTCATATATCATATATGTATGTCTTTGGTGAAGTAGATATTTTTATATGTTAATCTTGTCTTTCTAATTCTTCATGTCTCTTCAAGTGCTTTGAATTTAGATGATCTATTAATCCACTATGATATATGTTACCTATTGATGAAATCATTTTATATATTAATGTCATAATTTTTTCATATGTGTCCCGGTCTTTCCACAGTCTATTTTTCCTGCTTATTTTTGTTTATGGATTTTGTGCAGCTACATTTATATTTTGTAAGATGCCTATTTTTTATTTTAAAGATTTTTTTAATCCTTTAACTTTCTATCTGTGTGTTCTTAAAGCTAAAGCAAATCTCCTGTATGCAGCATATAGTTGGGTCTTAGTTTTTTGTTTTTGTTTTTTATCCATTGAGCCACTCTGTCTATTGATTGGAGAATTATTCCATTTACATTTAAAATCATTATGGGTAGGTATTACCATTTTGTTAATTGTTTAATTGCTGTTTTGTAATTTATTTATTTTTTCTTCTCTTACACTTTCCCTTTGTGATTTGATGATTTGGCATAGTGGTATACTTAGATACCATTCTTTTATCTTTTGTGTATCTACTGTAAATTTTTGCTTTGTAGTTATCTTAAAGCTTACATAAAACACCTCCTAACAGTCTATTTTAACCTTATAACTTAACTTCAAGCACATACCAAACGTCTACATTTTTGCTTTTCTTCCCACCACATTTTATGTTTTATGTGACAATTTACTTTTTTTTTTTTTTATCTTGTGTGTCTATTACTGTCTTTTATACTTTTGTCTTGGAACCTTCACACTGGATTTATAAGTGATTTATCCATCACCATTACAACATCAGAGTATTCTGAATTTACCTATGTACTTACCTTTACCAGTGAGATTTATACTTTCCTATACTTAGCTGTTCTAACTAGATCCTTTTATTTCATCTTGAAAAAGTTTCTTTAGCATTTCTTGTAAGGCTGGTCTAGTGATGATGAACTCCTTCAGCTTTTGCTTGAAAAACTCTTTCTGTCTCCTTCAGTTTTGAAGAACAACTTTGTCAGGTAGGGTATTCTTGATTGGCAGTTTTCTATGTTGTTGTTCAAAACTTTGAAGATATCCACTTCTTTCTGGCCTACAAGTCTCTGCTGAAAAATCTGTTGACAATCTTACGGGAGTTTTCTTGCATGTAACAAATTGTTTATCTTGCTGCTTTTAAATTCTTTCTTTGTCTAACTTTTGACAATTTAATTATAACGTGTCTCAGTGTGGTTCTCTTTAGAATCATCTTATTTGGAACTCTGGTCCTTCTGGATCTGAATGTGTTTTTCTTTCTTCAGAGTAGGAAACTTTTCAGTCACTATTTCTTTGAATAAGCTTTCTGCCCCTTTGTCTCTCTCCTTTCCTTCTGGGATCCCTATAATGTGAATATTGGTCTGCTTGGTGGTGTCATGTCAGTCTTTTAAGTTACCTTCACTCTTCTCAATCCATTTTTTTTCTTTTTGCTCCTCTGATTGATTGGATGAATTCCACCACTCTATCTCCCGATCTTTGTGATTGCTGATTTTTTCTTCTGTTTGATATAATTGATACTGACAGACTCTATTGGATTTTTTTAGTTCAATTATTGTATTCTTCAACTCTATCGTGTCTGTTTTACAGATTCTTATATGTTCTTTTGGTTGAAATTCTCACTCTGTTCACTCATTGTTTTCCTAACCTCAATAAGTACCTTTATGACCCTGATTTTGAACTCTTTATCAAGTATACCATTGATCTCCATTTCATTAAAATCTCCTTCTTGGGTTTTATCTTGTTCTTACATCTAGAATGTATTCCTCTATTTCTTTATTTTCCTTGACTCTTTTTGTTGGTTTCTGTGCATTACACAGTATGGCCATCTCTGCCAGCCTTGATGGAGTGGTGTTGTGTTGAAAATGAACTTTATCATTCACCTCAGCTGGATCTTTTAGCTGTCTCGCAAACCTTTGTGGTTGTCCAAGCCTCCTTCTTTGTTCCTGGTTCCCAGTAGTTGACGGTTGTGTCAACACCCATTCCAATGTGAGTGTTTTCTCCTTCACCCAATGTAGAGAAGTCAATCAGCTAGTTTCTGGGTTTCTTTTAGAGGGAATTATTCCATGTGTAGCTGGAGATTCTGTGTGTCCATAGAAAGAAACGAGTTCAGGTCCCGCCTAACTCATCATCTTAGACTAGAAATTGCATGAAATCTGATAATTTTCTAAAACTTGTTGACTACTCATTTCTAGGAGGAAGATGGATTTAAATTTATTTTAAATATTCATACTAGCTAAAACTATTGTGCCTCTGTATCACTGTTTTTTTGTTAAGTTATGTTGTAGTGACAAACAATCCTTAAATCTCCTTGATTTATAATATTAATAATTATTTATGTTTTGCTTGTGCCATTAATTGGCCAAAGCCTTTCTTTGTCTTATTCATACTGGGATCAGAGCTGCAAAAGCAGCCCCTCTTAAGGCCAAGCATTTATTACGGCCAATGGAAAAACAGAAATGTGTGAATGCATAATGGCTATTAAAAACATCCACAAGAAAGCCACATGCTGTTTTTCTCACAATCTATGACTAAACTAATTATATGAGCAAATTTTGCACCAACAGGGTGGGGAAGTATAATCTAATAAAAGGAAGAGGTAAACATTTGAGCAAATTTGTTGGCACTGTTACTGCCACTTTTCTATGAAAGGTACAGAAAAGTTACAAAGAAAATATATTTTATTTTGTCGCTATTTCAATGCAGTAAAATGCCAGAGAAAATCAGAGTGTCTGCCCCAAAATTTAAAATACAACTAACAGTGAAAGAAAAATAAAGCTTAATCCAGATACATTGTTTTCTGAACCAAGAAAGTTTTTAAGCAAATTGCATGCTAGTATTCTCATAAGAAATATAGTACTATTGATAGGGTAATTTACATGGGTACCCTTTGAGTAATTAAAATCTAAAAATGGATAACATATAAGCTAAAACATCCCTAAGCATTTACTGATATTGAACTGTTATATTTGGTATTCAATTGCCTTTTTTGCATGTTTTCCCCCTTTTTATTCTCCTGATATATGAAATGCCCCTTTACAATAATTTTGACTATTGTGTTTCTCAGGTATTCTTGAATTTACAATGCTAACCTTGCCCGTAATCAAGTGGTTATGCCTACAGTATTGACTTCTTGAGCGATCACAAATAGATTTGGAGCAAAACCTAGACTAAGGTCATGCAACAAATACTGACATTAAGGAAGAAAAAACTGTATTAAATGCTCTCAAGCCATCAAGAGTTATGGAGTCTTACCTAAACATTTAAGTCAAACCCAGTTGCCAGTTATGTCAGCTCACATACGGTTTATACTGTGATATTGCTTTATTTGATTATTAAACAATTCTTCTTATTACAGAAAGTCAAATGGACTATTAAGATGGTAGAAATAGCAGCACATTCAAGGCTGTTGTGCAATTATTTTTGTTTGTCTAGGCCTGGCCTTGATGTCATACTCCATCATGATTGCATTTTTATATCAATCCTATTTTCATTTATACATTTAACTCCAACACCCTGAATGCACTCTCATCTCTTAAATGTCGATCAGAGTTTAAGGAATTCACTGAGTTCTACCAAAAGCAGTACTGTACCTGAGAACCTCATCTTACGTATTTGGATCCCAAGATCACCAATCCTGTCCAACTTCTCTTTCAATACATCAAATATTAAAACTAAAGATTAAATTAGAGGACATGCTAAAAGTCATTAAATCTATCCCTGAAGCAAACCTTAAGTTGTGACAGGCTTATTTTGAATTGTTCCTTTAATATTTACTTACACTATTTCACGGAATTTCTCTTTCTCACTCATCTGTAATTTTTATTATTCAATTACTCTGCAAATGAAGTCCCTAAAATCTCTATTCATACATAATAAATCATTAATATTTATGTTTTCAAATAAGGCATTGACTTAAGGTCTGGGGATGAGAATTAAATGTGTGTTGTTGTAAGCCAGTGAGATTTTGGCATTATTATTTAAGCAAAAGTTGATAAAAGCAAATCCCATGGTAAAAACAACAACAAAAGGAAACAACATAGAAAGAACAGAAAATCCTTGTATTTATCTCTTTATTGTCATAGAACACTGATTGCACTATAAAATTGTATTGACAATTGTTATGGCCTAAAAGTTTATAATAAAGCTATGTGAAAACTAAAATGAGTTATTTGATTTAAAATATATAATTTAGCTGTTTTTTCCCCTCAGATTATTTGCCTGATCAGACTATGTTTTATTTATTTAAAACACAGCTGCAAAGAACACTGAATTCATTTATTTAATGTTAATTCAATAAATATTTATCAAGTGACTAGTATAGTTCTGTTTCTGGTGGGTTCAAACAGGGAGAGAGAGAAAGAGAAAGAGAGAGACCTACAATGTGTAAACTTAAGGATTGTTGTGTTTCATTCCAGGAACCACATTTCTATCCATGTTCTCACTATTATTAGAGTTATTGGAAAATTGGTAGATAGATCTGATAGACATTTAAATGAGGCCAGGAGTAATTGTGTTAGTCAATACTGAATTATTTTATAACTAATAATTTAGAGCAGTTGCATTAATGATAATGAAGATACTAAGCACTGTGTGTTTATTTGAATTATTTTATTTAGTATTTATAATTTGCTGTACACAGGGACTATAACTATGTGCATTTTTAAAAGTAAGAAATGGGAGTCAAGTGATTTAATTTTCCCAAATACAACCTGTAGGATTGTCCTTAAGTTGAAGCTTAAACAAATTTCCTTTGGTTCTCTCACTGTTCTGATCACTCACTGAACAATTATTTTCACCTCACCTGGTAGCAGGAAGTGAGTAATCCTGGGCAGTTAGCTGAGTGTCTGATGAATAACCAACCATGACATTCAGTAACTTTCACAAGATCTCTTTATCTGCAGAAATATATCCTAATCCCTACATAGTAATACAGGACCCTCAAAATTCAAATTTAATCTTTATATCTCAAAAAACATGGCTACAAGTTGAGCGATTTTTGCCCCACACAAAAATTTGTGATTTTTGACCTCATGCAGTTTTATGTTCCTCTTGTATAAACTGAGGAAATGCCAAGATTGTTAGCTTAATTGTCAAAAAGTGTTTTCTAAACTTCTGCAGCTCTATGAGGCTTAGAAAGAATCATATTTTGCTTTCTTATTTTATGAAAGCAAAGTACAATTCTCATGACTTTATATAGTGCTATTTTTTAACACGTCTATTGCAGAGTTGTGTTTTTCTTTTTAACTTGTGCATTGAGTTCAGGGAAAGCAAAATGCTGTTTATATACTCCCAGGTTGTACTTTGAGTAGATTTAGCTGCTTTAATTCCAGTCCCATTATGAAACAACCCTCTGAAAAACTTGGAGTGAAACAGAATAATAATGGAAACGTGGTTCAACCTACAACCCACAGCAGCATAACTCTATCTAATAAGTTGTCATTAAACTTTAGCTTCGGGTGACTTGTATTCTCAATGAGTCTGATATTTAGTTCTTCCTTATTTTGAACCAAGATCTGGTTCTCTGGAATATTTGCTTACTGATCATGGCTTTTTTAATCTGAGCCAAAACAAAGGTCATTCCTCTGTACAAAGGAACTTCAGTGATTTGAAATCGGTTAGTATATTCCTAAGCTAAAGTCCCTCAGATTCCTCCTCTGTATCTCATTAAAAGCCGCTATATCTTAGGTCTTTTCCTTGCTGATTAACATGCTAGAGATTCTTTTTCTTTTTTTTTTTTAGAGAGGAGAGTCTTTTTTTTTTTTAATTTTATTTATTTATTTGTCAGAGAGAGAGAGCACACAAGCACGGGGAGCAGCAGGCAGAGGGAGAAGCAGGCTCCCCACCGAGCAAGGAGCCTGACACGGGACTTGATCCCAGGACGCTGGGACCACCACCCGAGCTGAAGGCAGATGTCCAACTGACTGAACCACCCAGGAGCCCCAACATGCTAGAGATTCTTAAGTGTGTCAAAGTCTCCTGTAATATAAATTGCTCTTTACCAGAAGAGTACTCAAATATAGGGAGACTGTTATTTCTGTATATCAAGAAAATATATTTGAATAATGTAGTGTGAGGTTGCAAAACTTTGTAGTTCTATTGGCACACACTTCAATTATATAAACATTAATTGAAAATAATCATTTAGCTTTTTTTTAACCTATCACAAGAAACTCATCAAGTAACTTCTTTGACCCCAGAACTACAAATATTAATGTAATAAATGAAAAGATTAAAAGTGCAATTGTTGACAATGTAATTTTTCATGTTATCGCTCTCTCTCTCTCTCTCAGAGTCTGGGTAACAAATTTTAAAACAATACATTTAAAGAGGGAAAAACCACAAAAGCGTGCAAAATTGTGCTCCTGACATCTTTCAGGACTAATGTTAGTGCACGGCAACTCTATGCCAACATGACGAGTGTTCTTCAAATTTTCAGTCACCAAAATGAGGATTTTCTTTTGATTTGTCTTTTTAATCCAGGCTTGGTAAAATGGCTAGGTCAAGCCTACACAGCCAGCTAGCCAGAGGACCATCGGAGCCATCCGTATCCAGCCATGTTTTTGGTATATGTTGGAACCACTGGGTGATAACCACCTGCTCCCATTTGAGACAATGAATGGACCCTGTGGCTGGTTGATACTGAGATCAGTGTCGGTAATCCCAGTTATCTCCTGATCAATTGAGATGGTGAAATTTGGCCAGATCTGAGGAGACTGAGCAGGGAGAGTAGTGAAGGGTACATCGATGAACTCTGCACCTCCATGATTCCTCAAGTCTGGGTAGTTTGTCACACCTACTGAGTCTCAGTCAAGACAACTATCTTGCCCCCCAAAACACAAACACACAGAAGTTTTCCCTGTTCTCTTTTAAGACAAGATGTTGTGAAGTAAAAAGAGTTATATAGAGAATTAATAGCTACCTGTGACCTGTTATAGGTGATATCTACATTATTGCAAGGCAAATTGATTTGATTTTCCCATAGCCCTTAATATTCTCTTGGTATCAACTATTGGGGTATGTGATAATTCACCTTGAATTTGCCCTTGTCAGATGTTTGCCAAACTTTTCAGATACTGAACCCTTATTTCTAAATCTGGTTACAACCTGAATTACCTGTAACTGAGGGGAAAGGGATGGGTACGCAGAATATGGAATTATTTTAGTATTTCTTTAAGAGTTTTTTTTATTTATTTGCTAAAATTTAATACTTCCTTCATGTTTTTCCTCAGTTTTGTCTTTTCTTAGCTATATGTTGTTTTTCGTCTTTCTTCAGTGATTCTATTTTTCCTAAGGTTTAGTCATTTTTATAGCTTTTAATACTAAGAAGCAGAACACATAAACACAATAGTTCTTGTACTTAACATTTGACAAAAATGCAACGTTTGATGATCTGCTATCATGCTACCAACTCAAATATTATTTCCCCGGGGGGGGGGGACTGTATTTCAAGGGCAATAGAAGGGATGAGTGAGAATATGAAATATTAGCTAATGTGCCAGTATCGATAGTCATGGAATCTCCTGACTGTAGGAGGTATTGCTGATAGCGGTTAAAATGTATGCGGCCTATAAACACAATTGCTCTTGCTTTCTCTTTACTACACTTGGTGGTCCTTCAACTCTTCTGAAAGTCTTAGGTTAGGGGAGTTTCATGATTCTTTAGTCTATTTTCTCTGGATAGCTCTGTATGTTGGAATGTTTTTTAGTGCGATTTCTTTTTATTTCTTTGCAACTCCTTTTATTACTCCTAACATACCGCTTGGTGTCACACAGGGGGGAAATCTAATTCTTCTTCCCATGATTACATATAATTTTACCACTGAGTCTTCATATAACCTAACCCGAAAGTTTTCTTTTATTTGTACTTTAACCTTCAATGCAATGTCTGTATTACTATTATATAACAAATAAAACAACAGAGCTTAGGTTTAAGAGGACATATTTTGGACCTAATTCCCTGGGAGCTTCATTGCTTACAAGCTATGTGAATTTGGGAAAAATATTTAACCTGTCTGTCTCAATCTCTCCTGCAAAATGAGAATAATGGAATAATTATAAAAAATATTTTCCTTATTGAATTGACAGGAGAATTAAATGACTGTACCCAATAACTGCTAAGATTTTTCGTTTTAAAATGCAAATAGAATATTTTAAAAATTGACTCATGCTGAGTCACACAGAATGTCTCAAAATTTTTTAAAAACTGAAATCATTAGGCCATGATCTCTGACACCAGAAGATTTAATTAAAAACTCAATAATAAATTTATAGTTTGAAAATTCTTTGACAGATATTTGGAAACTAAGTGATACATTTCTAAATATCCCATGAGTCAACTGGGTTACAATTATATTGAAGGCTTAGTCATAATTGAAACTAGTAAGTATTTTGGGATGAAAGGTAACACAAATATACTATAGCTGTGGAAAGCCATTATGGTCATAAACACACACACACACAAAATACTTGCCTTTAAATATATATATATTTAAAGAGAACAAAAACTAAAAATCATTGGTCCTAACATCCACTGGAAGAGGCTAGTAAAATAATAGCAAATTAATTTGAAAGAAAATAGTAATAAATGGCATAAATTAATAAACAGAAAAATTAGAATCCCAAATCAAGGTTTTATTTCTTGAAAAGATAAGTAAAATAATCCCTGTCAAAACTGAGAAAGGTAGTTGCTGTGTAGGCAGAAGTAATTTCAGGGATTGGTCATAGGATGTCAACAGTAAGTAAAGTAAGAATCTGGGGAGGAATGAAGGATGTATCTTCCTCTGACCTACCCATTTATCTTGAAAATCACTCCAGTATACACTGCTTTATATGTTGCACCCAAACTGAAGAACTAAGAGGATGGCGGCTACTCTTCTTTACTCCCATTGGTAACACCAAATGATTACTGAACAACAATTATAGGCATCTACAATATATGGATTTCTTTCTCTTTATCTCCAATTATTTCATCAATGGCTTACAATATTTTTATAACTGACTTTAAGCACTTGAATAAACATGTTGATGTTGCTCATGAAATCATCCCGGACTCAATTCTTCTTTCCTTTCTCCTTCCCTCTCCCTCTTCCTCTCCTCTTCGTTCTTAGTTCCTTCCTTCCCCCTCTCTTCTTTTCTTCCTTATTCTTTCTCTTTTTTGTTTCTTCTACAAATATTTATGGAGCATGTGACATTTAATAAGGGTCTTGGGGACTTAAACTGAACAAAAGGAAGTCCGTCCCTCAAGAACCTTACAGACTGGTCTTGATAGTCAAGTAGAAACAGCCGGAAGGATGGAATAAACATTGAGTACTTCTTACAGTCTGTCTCACTAAATATATCATCACAGGTGATCATCACACTGACCATACTAAATTCACTTCCAGTTTACAAGTTAAGATAACTATAGTGAAGAAAGATAAAGAACTTACCAAGATTACACTAAAAATGAGTATTGTAATGAGGATTAAGCACAGAAAATCTGTAGTTATTGTTATACTAGGAACACCTTCAAATTTTCACAGTGAGTAAGTAGAAATCAGAACAATGGGTAATCAATAGAGTAATGGATGATCTTGTCATTTCTACTGAATTCCATCTCATTTCTATCGTAGCTCTCCCATAGCCAGAGTGTCAGGACATCTGACAAGTTATCATTGAAAATGTGCTTCCATCATAATTATAAATTCTGAAAGAGTGCTGATATATCTGTAAAAGGTGAAATGAAATGAGGTCATTATGTCACGGGGTTTTAAAAGGGAGCCAGGAGGCCATTAAGGAGGTAGGCCTTACTCACATCCTCATCCAGAGAAATCATGATCTTTCGAACGGGGCCAAATCACAAATATCTCAAAGATTGAGCCCAAACATCTGCAACTTGCTACAGTAAGAGACTTTGCTTAGCGATAACCTTAGTAACCAAGCATATTTAGCCAAGAGTAGTTTTCTGCCATGAACACCAATAGAATTTTTTTTTAAACAACATACACAATCATTCTCTTGTCTTTAAAGTCTTTAAAGTTTTCAGTTAATAACTGTGTCAGTTAGCTTTTGTGTGTATGCTTTTTTGTTTGTTTGGGTTTTTTTTGTTGTTGTTTTTTGGGGATTTTTTGGAGATAGAGCACACGAGCAGATGGTTGAGCAGAGGAAGAGAGAGAGACTCAGGCATGGAGCCCAATGTGGGCCTCGATCTCATGACGCTGAGATCATGACCTGAGTCAAAATCAAGAGTTGGACATCCAACCAACCACCAACCGAGCCACCCAAGCACCCATTTTGTGTGTATGTTAACAAAGCAAAGCAAACCAAAACTGAATGGGTTAAAACTACACACATTTATGTAATTTATTCTATGGGTTGATAATTTGGGCTGGGCTCAGTTGGCATGTTCTACTGATCTGGGTCAGACTTAGCTGATTTCAGCTACATTGACTCAGGCATTAATTTAGTTGCAGCCTTTATGCTCAATAGACTCTTCCATCTGTTACTGGTCTATCTTGTACCTCCTTAACTGCCATCAGTGACAGGGATGGAGGAGATCAGCTCCTGGCCAAAAATCTGTATGTGATTTTTAAGGCATCACCATAGGCCATCTCAAAGGCTTTCCCTGCCAGGCCTCAAGGGGAGAAGCTTCCTTTCTCATACCAGACTTTATGCACAGCCAGTGCATTGTCCCTGAAGGGGATTGCAGTCAAGGATGCAGGCCCACCATGTTCTTATATTCATCTGTGCTCCTAGCCCAGGTGCTTCCATTCAGAGGCCTCTTTCTCAGAGGCTATGCACAGAAGTCTCTTCACCTTATACGAGAGGACTGGATGTGGCCACTCTGAGGCTATCGTTTCCACTTTGACTTAGTACTTAACACTTTTCTAGTCCTAGCTCATCCCTCTTTTCCTTTCCTTTTGCCCCTACACCAAGAAAAACTGCAGGAATCTTTTGTTTGGGTCTCCAGTAGTGAGATGATCCAGAACATCTCTGCTGTCACCTGACCCTCCATCCTCACTCCTTTCCTTTGGGGAATTGAGAAGAGTCCATACTTTGTCTAGTTTAGTCCTTTCCTTATATTACTGCAGGGAGTGATTACAAGCTCTACGCTTACTATCATTTTGGCTTATTGTCTTCATCAGCAAGTCCTGTACCTGACAGCTCAGTTCAGTTTTCTCTAGCTCAGCTGGCTCTAGGTGGGGATACCAAGAGGAAGAATGGAAACACAAAGCCTATTGAGACCCAGGTTTGGAACTCACACAATGTTGACTTTGCTGTCCTGGCAAGTTACAAGGATATCCTAAAATTAAAGAGGGGAGATATAAGATTTAAAAAGGAGAGAAATAGACTCCCCTTAATGAAGGAATTGCAATAAATGGTGGATGCTTTTTACATTCTACAAGGTGACTCTGGGGATTACAGTTTTATGGCACAATTCAGGGGTCTATTATCTGCCCTACCGTCTCTGATATATTTTGTTGGTCAGTTGTGCCATCTTGAAGTATTATTTGCCTATTAAAGTGTATTAGTACCCAAAAGTGTACCACAGTTTGGAATTAAAATACTGGGACCAGAAGAGAAGAGTCATAGAACCTCCATGCCGTAAGAAGTAAAAGCGAAGGCTCAAATGAATGACTGAAAAACTGGGAGTCTTTAGTTCAAGAGGAAAATCTGAGCTTCAAGATGATAGTTATAGAAGAGGGAATAGTCTTATTATATATTATTCCAAAAGGAACAACTTAACAAAGACTAGAAGGTAAGGAATCAAGATTTAAATGTATCATACAGAAGACATTTGTAACAATTACAACCTTTTGAAAATAGAGCAGACCTATGACTTATAAAAAATGAAGAAGATGTAGGACGATTAAAATATCAGAGGTGTGAAAAGGAGAAAACTTTTAAGATCTTCTATAATTATAAAATTCTTTGGTTTTATGTCTGTCCCTTCATTTTTTAATCTACTTTTCTCATTGAGCTTTTCTTACTGCATCAAAACTTAAGTTAAAATATAGAATATATTTTCTTTTTCCTCATACCTGTTGTTTTTAGAAGGAATAAATAGAAAACAAAACTGTGTATTTCATATATACATCATTTAGAGATACAATCATCAGCATTTATGTCTGTGTGTGTTCATGGCTTGTGCATGTGTGTGCTTGTGGATGTCCTGTGTTTGTTCCTGTGTGTGTGTGTGTGTGTGTGTGTGTGTGTGTGTGTGTAGAGGGATGAGACACTGGAAGGAACTGAATATGGAATATTCATCCTCATAAGCGCTGCCTACATTCCATTTAAACAGGGTTATGACTTTGCTGTTCATATCAAGCAATACCGTCACCAGGGTAGCACTTGACCACAGGATAAAATATAGTACTTTTGTGCAGTTTTAAGAATATTTTTGATCTCCTAGAAGCATATATTTATTAAATAAAAATTACATTGGCAATCACTCCAACCAAATTAAACTTTTGGTTTTCACATTTACTAGACGTATAAATGTAAACACACTGTATTTCAGTTTCTCCATTAGTAAAGTGGGGATAATAAGAGTAACATTCTTTTAATATTTTTGTGAGTTTTAAATTTGACAAATTATGCAAAAAAAACCCAACAACCCAGCACTTTGCATAGTCCTCACAAAAAGATGAAGGCTTAGTAAACACAACCTGCTTCTCACTATTGTCGTCATGATAACCATCATAATCATCATTACTTTAATTAAAGGTTATCTAATGCAATAAGGCCAAGTACGAACTTTAGAATCCACCATTCCATGTCTACGTTCTAGTTCAGTCACTAAATAGCTGGTAGTATAGATAATTTAATTAAGTCGTCTGTATCTCACTTTTCTCATCCACAACATGGGAATCATGATATCAAATTATATAGTTGTTTGAGTATTAAATTAAGGTGATAGACATAAAATTTAAGAACAATACTAGAAACATAACAAATACTCCAAATGTAAACTACTATTTACATTTATAATAATCAACATTGGTTTTTATCAATATTATATCAGAGGAGGTTACTTGAAACAACTATAACAGACTACATTCATGAGTTATTTTATGTGTGTGTGTTTTGCGAGAAGACATCTAAATATTCCTGTAATTTATAGATTTATTTGCTGATTTACACAGTATATACAAAATAATAAAACATATGGGTGACTTGCAAAGAAATAAACTCAACATTTTTACAATTATATACTTTGGTTGATTAGACCTTTTTAATCAGTAATTTTTCCATTAAAAATTTGATAATTTGATACTTGGGGCACCTGGGTGGCTCAGTCAGTTAAGTATCTGCCCTCAGCTCAGGTCATGATCTCAGGGTCCTGGGATCAAGCCCCAAGCTGGGCTTTCTGCTTAGGGATGAGTCTGCTTCTCCCTCTTCATCTTCTCTCTCCGCCCAGGCTCATGCTCTCCCTTTCTCTCTCTCTCTCAAAATAAAATAAAATAAAATAAAATAAAATAAAATAAAATGTAAAAAGTTGAAACTGGAGCCTTATTCTTTTTTTTTTTTTAATGATTATTTATTTATTCGACAGAGATAGAGACAGCCAGTGAGAGAGGGAACACAAGCAGGGGGAGTGGGAGAGGCAGAAGCAGGCTCATAGCGGAGGAGCCTGATGTGGGGCTCGATCCCACAACAACAGGATCACGCCCTGAGCCGAAGGCAGACGCTTAACCGCTGTGCCACCCAGGCGCCCCTGGAGCCTTATTCTTATTCAGCATTTACTGTTATCAAATGTGTGTGAGACAAAGAAGTATGGCAAGAACTGTAATTTCCCCATCTATTTTCTCACTGAGCTTACATTCCAGTGAAATAATCAAATATTAAACCTATTTTGAAGTGTATATTTTGGTATTTAGTTCTAATTTTCCAGGGAATTTGATTAGTTTTTTAAAAAAAATTCCAAGAATACAATATAGGCTTAAATTGTAAAAGCCATTTTGACTATCTTTAGACTTTCTCATCTTAATTATCTCCTTGAGCCAATCACTTACAAAGCTATTCCACAATACAGTTTCCAATTCTGTCTTCACAACATTTGTTCAGTGTCCTTCCCTATTCTTCAGAAAAGAATCTTATTGTAATTGTTCACATGTCTCCCTCTATCTGGGTCATATTTTCTATGGGAGCAGTGGGCCATGGAATTAGTTTCATGGAATTACCAATTGTGGCATGGACTTCAAGAAAACAAATGGTTTCACTAAATGAAATTATAGAAATATGATTCATCCATGACTTAGGGCCCAAATGCAATGATAATTTCTCCTGTTGAAAGAGTAAGTTCTACGTGGGAAATAAAACTTGGGTCGTGTTCACAAAATGAAGTCACATTCTCTGCTGCTTAAAAAAAAAAAAATCATCGGCTATTCAATGAGTCAGTTGGCTCAATATTTGCATGTAATCTGATTACCTGAAATATACTCTTCACTTCTCTTCATAAATACGTTGTGTTGCTGTATTGGCAAATTTTAATTTCTCTAGTTCATGGGACAGACATTCCATATGGAGAAAGCATCCGTGGATATTTGAAGAGCCAGCATATGTTATTTCAAATGTTTTCAGAATAGAAAAAGAGAAAAAAAAAAAGGAAAAAAAAAAAAGAACTTAAGGTAACATTATTTTTTTCAAACCTCAGTGTGGAATAGCCTGACCCACATTATTAAAAGTGTTTATCGATCTTTCTTAGAGAGACAACCTGACTAAAAATTTCATTCACAACATTTTAAAGCACAGGAGTTTCCCTTGCAACATAATGCCTTCGAGAGTTTTAAAGACTCTTCCCAAAGGTTGTGGCAGAAAGCATGAAACCAAAACAAACATCCTGAGATTTTCTAAAAGTCATCCATCATTCCCACTATTCATTATTATTCATTATGTTCTCTACTACGAGTGTTTTTCTTGACTTTATTTTTCAACCACCCTAAAAATGACTTGAGGATAAATATTATATTAATAATAATAGTAATAATAAAATAAAATAAAAATTATCCTCACTATTTTCATGAAATAGAGTGTGTCTAGTTCTCTGGCTGTATCAGTTTTGATATTTTTAATGGCATTTATTTCTTCTTTATTTTGCAAAAAGCATAGCCAAACCATACAGGCCATATCAACAGTTTATCACTTGTCATCGACCTAATGATTACAGTGCTAGAATCAGAAAAACAGTAAAATAACTTAAATTAATGGGCTGCACTAAAGGATTATACATTTCACTCAACACATATAAACTGGGTATAATTACTTTATCAACAAGATGACAAAATACAGGTCATATCACGTGTTCTGCATGGAATGTACAGAACCACTCTTAAGTCTATAAATGCCTCTATTTCCTTTTCCTTTAGAATTTATTATTATTTTTTATTTTTTTATTTTTCACCTACTGCTAATCCTTGTACTTCCAAATTGGAATAATCATAAAACCAACCCATGTAATCTTTATCAGTTCTTGAATCTTCTCTGCAATATTTCTGCCAAAAGACTGATGATAAACTATATCCCAAATGTAGTAATATTTTTTGTTTCTCTGAATTAAAATGTATCTTATAGAGTCAAAATCTGAGTCTCCTTAATTGTATTCAGTAGTTGAGCTCATTTGCCTATATTTTGTTTTATTTATTCTTTAAAAATATAAGGCTAATTACTAAGACCTGGAACCATATTGCTGAACAAGACAGACTGGGTTCCTATTCCCCTGGAGATGTAGGTCTAGTGAGAAAGTATTGATCAAGTAAATCACAAAGGAATGAGAAATTATGATTCAGATAAATGCTGTGAAGAAATAGTTTAGATGTTAGGAGCTTTATAAATTGAAGAGAAGTTGACATAGTGAATGAGAAAAGACACTGCAAAGAAACAGCATTTATGAAGTTCCTTATTGGGTGAGAGGTGACAGTGAATAGATTAGAAACCGTTATGAGATAAAAGTATGCATGGGGAAGGGTCATGAAGAAGAATCAAAGGTAATTTCAAGTTTCTGTTTGGTGAAACAGAATGGAGAGTATCGTAGCATCGCACGAATAGATAAATACCAAAAAATTGTAAAGAAAAATAATAAAGATAAAGTTAGAGGTCAATGCAAGATGAAATTTAAGAAGCATATGGGGCACCTGGGTGGTGCAGTGGATTGAGCATGTGACTCTTGGTTTCATCTCAGGTCATGATCTCAGGTTGTGAGATGGAGCCGTATGTCTGGCTCTGCCCTAAGTGTGGAGTCTGCTTGGGAGACTCTCATTCTCCCTCTGCTTCTCCCTCTCTCTCTTCAAAAATAAATAAATAAATCTTTTTAAAAAATCTTTAAAAAATCTTTTAAAATCTTTGGGAAAAAAAAAAAAGCACAGAAAGGATTAACCAAGGCAAAGTTGATTTTTTTTGGCAGGACTAAAAACAATGGACAAATGTCTGAAAACACCAACCAAGGAAAAGAAAAAGAGAATTCACAAGTCAGTTGCATTATGAGTAAAAAGGAAATCAACTATGGTTTAGCCCACATCATAAGGATAGTAAAAGAATACTATCAATAACTTCTGGCAATAAATATGATAAATTACATAAAATAAAAAGTTATAAGAAAATCAAACTTGCTAGCGTTTAATCTGACTTAAGATGAAATGGATGGCCTAAGTAATATTGCTATCTGTATTCAACATATTGAAGTCATATCTTAACATCTTTCTACACGGGAAACAACAAGCCCTGGCTGTAAAGAATATTTCTGCCAAATTTTCAAGGTAGATATCAATTTGATCTTTTTCAGAAAAAGAATGAATGCTCTGTATCTCATTTTATGGTTTAATATATAACCTCGTTTACCAATACTGGACAAAGAAAGTGTGAGAAATCATAATTATAGGTCACCTTGATTCATGAATATAGATGCATACCTCCTACATAAATTCAGTAAAACTTCCAAGAACACAAATTAGAAAACCAAGGCAACTGGTGAGTTAATCCCATCCTTACAGTGAGCTCTCTCTTTGTGAACAAAAGAATGTTAAAACTTGGGAATGTCCAGGTGGCTCAGTCGGTTAAGTGTCTTACTTCGACTCAGGTCATGATCTCAGGGTCCTGGGATTGAGCCCCACTTTGAGCCTGTGTGGAGCCCCACATGAGCCCCACATAGAACTCCATACCAGTGGGGAGTCTGTTTCTCCCTCTTCCTCTGCTCCCCGCCCCCACTCATGCTCTCTCTCTTTCTCTCTCTCAAATAAATACATAAAATCTGAAAAAAAAAAAAAAAGAAAGTTAAAACTATCTTAGTAAAGAGGAAGAGGAAAATGGCTTACTGGACAAATGGTACACAATCTTACCTTGAGGAACATGGGTATAGAGATTAGGCCTTTCTGTTCTTAGAGTTTTCCCAGCTCAAGACTTTTAATTAGTCTAATAATGGCTTTAACAAACCAGGCTATTTCAGAAATGTTAGATATTGTTCTGGAAGTCCAAGAGTTTGTCATTTTTAAATGACAGAAATCACACATGTGTGCATACATACACACACATTAAAACCTAAGAATAAAACAACTATCATGTGGTACCAGTGGATTTGGGACTGCATTGAAATGATGCTGGAAGATCCCTCTGTGATCCTCTGTTCAGATATGTTTGTGTCATTTCCTCAATTTCATTGTAATAGCAACTTGAATTTTGCAATGTATTTTTAAAAATTCAAAATTCAACACTTACCATGCTGGGATTCTCTTACATATGCAAAGATGTTTAAATATTGTATTTTTAAATATCATTAAGTCCATTACAAGATTAAAGGGAAAAAATATAATCATCTCAATAGATACAGAAAAAGGTTTTCATAAAATTTAATAAGTATTCATAATTAGGAGAAACAAACAAACAAAAACTATTAGTGATCTAGGAGCTCTAGAATGAAAGTTTCATGAAGACAGGGAATTTGCCTTATTCTCTTTATTGATGTATCTCAGGCACCTAGAACAGCTCCTCACACATAGAAAACAATCAATAAATTAACTATTTACTGAAGAAATAAACTTTTAAATTAGATAAATAGTATCTATAAAACTTAAAATATTAATTAGCAACAACTTAAATAGGTGAATGTTAGAAGCTTTGCTTTAAAGCAGAAGTAATATCCTCTGTCTCTCCCTCTATTCTGTTTCACACTGAAGGTTTTACATGTCCAATAAGAAAATAAAATTAAATAAATACATAGGAAATTGAAAGAGGAAAATAAAACTGTCATTATTTGTCATTATTGATTTTCTACAGAGAAACACAAACAGATAGGTGGACAATTTATTATAAATAATTGAGAATATTAGAAGGCTCACAATATGACTTAAAAAGCCAATTTTATTTCTTAACATGAGCAATGAATAGATGAACAACTGGTTATATAATTTACAATAGCAATAAAGCTATATTTTATTTGGCAATACATTTAGCAAATAATATACAAGAATTTTTTGTAATGAATAATGAAACTGTAATAAAGGGCATTAGAGAAGACTTCGGAAAATGGAGAGATATCCCATGTTCAGAAGACCTCATGCTATGTAGTATCATTTTCCCCGACTGATCATAGAATACCCTAAGTGATCAATAAAATACCTCCAATAAATATTCCCGGAGAGATTTTTGTGACATTTCACAAAGTGCCATACATTTTTATTTTTTTTAAAGTATACAACTTTTTTAAGATAGCTTGAAAAAAGACCAAAAAAACAGAGATGCATTACCAAGTTATCAGGTTGACTCTTCTTTTTTAAAATATTCTTTCAATAGGCATTCTTTTTTTCTTTAATTTTTTAAATTAACATATAATGTAATATTTGTTTCAGGGGTACAGGTCTGTGATTCATCAGTTTTATATAATACCCAGAGCTCACCGCAACACATACTCTCCCCAATGTCCATCACCCAGCCACCCCATCCCTCCACCCCCTCATCTCCAACAACCCTCAGTTTGTTTCCTGTCAGGTTGACTTAAAGTAGCATAACATGTATTGGTATAAGGATAGAATAACTGACCAAGGGAAGGGAAACAGACCTACACATATATAGAAATCTGATAGACGATAGGTGATATGTATATAATCAGGAAAAGAACAGCTATTGAATGAAGAGAATTTTAGCCAATAGTTATTCGGGGGGAGGGGGGATGGAATTGGAAGGCTGTTATTACACATTGTAAGTAGATTTTTCATATGTTGTTGGGGAGTTTCTGTGTTTCCTATTGTGCTCCATTGGTCTATATATTTGCTGGTCTTACACTCTTGTTTGGAATATTTTTATGTTTTGATATCATGTCTTAACCCTTATTCAAATTCCTTGGCTTCTTTTCATCATTTTGCTACTCTGATTGGTCTGCAATAGTGAAAAGCATAACTTTCAAGGCAGCATGTTTTACTAGAATAGCATTAAATTTGTGTTTCAATTCTTGTGCAGCATGCAATAAGTAACATAATAGAAGAGTAATAAGCTAAAGTTTGTGAATTCATCAGATCTGAGAGTCAGTGAACCCTATGAAATTGGGTGAAAGTTCTTTTACATGACTATGTATATTTTTCAAGGAGACACAATATATTTTTAGTGTATATATGAGCTATTTGGATGTTATTTTCTCATTCTGCATTAGAATATTTTAGGGCAGATACTCTTTTCCTGGGTCTTCTAACTGCTGTCACATTTTTTTTTAATGAAAATTTAACATTTTTATTCACCCTCATGTAAAACCAGCTCCTCAGAAGGTTTATTGTCCCTGCTTTCAAAGATAAAGAAGTAAAATGGTGGCCTCAATGAGAGGGTGAAACTATCTTTGCTAGTTTTGTGTCTCTAACATTTGGCTTCTTGGTTGTAAATTCAGTGTTTATTCCTCATGAGATTATTTGCATTTGCTTTAATAAGTGATTCCTGTTAAAATCAGTAATATACATCGTTAAAAAGGTAAAATCATAGGTTAGTAGCTCTTCTGTTACCTAATGATTTTTAAACAGGAAGTAGGACCAATAAAGCTAATAATGAATATTCTCCAGCAATGCCTTTATTGCAGTTTATAAAGTTATAGCTCTGACACCATGTTTCACAAGAAAAATGCATTTCAACATAGTCATCATAAAATATCTATTTTTGTGGCATGCACATAGAGGCATAGAATTTTTGTAGAGATTCATAGGTCTTTCAAATCCTATGGAATGAGAGTAAATACTAGATTTAAACAACCTTACATTTATTAATAAAAGTTTGTTAACTTTGAAAAATTCACAGTTTCATGAACTTTTGAGATCAGTAAGTCTTTCTACAGTTAATCTATTTCCATAATGTGTCTAAGAAGCAAACAGAATTTTTTTTCTCTGCTAATTATTTAAAAAGAAACATCATAAACTTTTGAGTATTAGTTTCATAAAATATTAGATGTTTGTGTCCAGGTTGCTTTAGACAGATGTCAACTTCAGAGTCCATAAATGTATTTGAGAGTTGGCAGGTAATTTCATATGAAGGGACATTCCCATTATATTTGAGAATGAAACAACACAACCAATCGGCAGCTCTGAAGACAATAATCTCTATGAAGACCAATTAGTGAGCTATCTGCCATATTATAGATCTTGATGAAGAAGGAAATCCTTGATGATATTTTTCAGATCTTGTATCTTAAAACAGGCTGCAAATTATGCCATTTTTTAGTGTGGTGATTTAACACAAAGCAATTCTGTACATGGGAAATTGTTCAAAGTCTATCCAAAAGGTTGTGACACGCTTGATGCCAAGGCAAATTTGGATACTTACAACAAGGATTGCTTTACCAACGTAGGGAGATCGTCTTTCATTTGGAATTGTGTAATAGAGCATAAGCCATTATTGCTCATCTCACATTTTAAGTTTGTACCAAATAAAATACATCTTAATTCTTTTTTTCTGGGTTTTGAAGATGCACAGACATGAAAACAAAGTCTAAAGCTCTAGGCTCTATTGCAACTTTCACTTGAATTAAAGACCACAAGTGAGATGTGGAAAAATTCTATCTGTGACGTAAACAGAAGTTTATCAATGACTCTGACATACACTCATTTTGGGAAGCTATTTAAACAGAAATTATCTCAGAATCATTCATTCTATTTCTTCATTTTAAAGGTGAAGGAAGTTTTACCCTTGTTCCTCTCTTGTATCCTTCTCTGCCCTATAGACAATTAAATGCAAAGTATGTTGCACTGAGACCTCCAAGACCACACACTCTGCTTCATCCCTTCACGTACTTAGCGACATTTCACCCCTTAGAGGGAATTATTTCTCGAGCTTGTTGGTCCACACTGCAGATTTGGTCTTGCCAGTCATCATAATTTAATAAACTAATTCTTTGTAGACAATTATATATAGATGATAGATAGATGATAGATAGATAGATAGATAGATAGATAGATAGATAGATAGATGTAGATATATACAGTTCTGTTTCTCTGGAGAACCATGACTAATACAACCTCTCTTAATTGCTGTAGTGCAAAATAAATATTCTTACAACATTTGCCATGATCTTGCAACATTTGACCTAGTCAGTAATCTTGAATTAGACAATTTAAACTTTACCATCATTCTGTCCTCGGACGACAACGCAAGCTCAGAAAATTTATTCCATACTATTATGTTGGATTTTCATTGTACAATTTATAAACATTACAAATTTATCTGAATATTCTTTTTTCCTCTACAGCAGCCCCCCTCCCACCACCTCTACTGATCCAGAAAGGATATGTTCCAGGCCTCCCAGTAGATGCCTAAGACCATAGATAGTACTGAACACTATATATACTATATTTTCCCTATACATACATAAGTATGATAAAGATTAATTTATGATTAGGCACAGTAAGAAATTAACAATATCTAATAATAAAATGGAAGAATTATAACAATATACTGTAATAGAAGTTATGTGAATGTGGTCTCTCTCTTGCTCAAAATATCTTAATATACTCTACCACCCTTCTTGCAGTGATGTGAGATCATAAAAACCCCATGTGATGAGCTGATGTGAGGTGACAGATGCAGGCACTGTGACATAGAAATAGGCTACTATTGAACTTCTGGCAATACTTCAGAAGAAGGATCATTTACTTCCAAACCACAGTTAACCATGGGGAACTGAAATCACATATGTGGGAATTAATTGCTAATGTTAGGTAATTTGCAGACCATGGTAAAACAATAATAATCATAATGGATTGAAAGTATGGCAGTTTTCACAGGCCAGGCTTTTAAAATACTTTTTCAACTTAACATAAAATAAGGCTAGTTTATTGAGATTGTGCTGCCCATTTTAATCTCTCAGTTGTTTCATCAATCAATAGCATTTTATGTTATTACAGCAGATTAAACCCATTGCTAGGCACTGGCCATGTTTAAAGAATTTTTATATGACTTTATGTATAGAAAAGGGCTAAGGGAAGCTGTTGGTTGACATATGGTTAGTTAAGAAGAAGAAATGCAATATGATTTCATTTAGACGTTGGAACATTATGGGGAATACCAAAAATAAAGTAAAATCATGGCATTCTAAATTTAAGTTATTGAAAGTTTTATCTTCTATTTTGGAGATTTTTACCTACTCATTTGTTGTCATACTCAATTTTATTTGCCAAGAAAAATCAGTAACATTCTGAGAGAATCGTTACACTTTAAAAATCCTAACAATACTCAGCCTAACTTCCAACAAATAACTTCCTGGACAAAATGGAGGCCGAAACTTAAGAAATATTTGTTGAATATAACAATGGAAGTTATATCTTTGGCCTTTTAAGGCCATACCTTAAGACATGTACTTCTCCCTTGTTTACTCTCTAACTCACAGTCACAATCATAAATGTGAGAAAATATCATACTTTAGTTAGGACCCATGTCATAACTCTTAATGTCTCCATAAATTCTGTAAATAAAATATTAGAATTCATAAATAATAGGTTACAGAGAAAATTAAAACAAAATAAGAGATATGTTAGTGTGGTAAAATAAAAATATTATAAATGGAAATTAACAAGAAGAAAACATAAGTAGATATATAATCTCATGATATGGAAATAATTATTAATCATAGAAAGTTAATATAAATGAGAAAGAAAAAATGAGAACATTTGAGTATATATACATTACAAGTTATGTGTATCTTGAAAATATAAATAATATTAACAGTCAAATGGCAAACTTGCAAACAATATGCTATCCATGTGACTTAGAAATTAAATTCTTACATCAATAAATAAGAAAAATAGGCAATGAGCAAATTACCACTTGGAGCAACTCCACCCATGAAAATAATCTCAACAGCTACAAATGGTTAATAAATGCATTAAAATATTCAACATGACTTATAATTAAAGAAATGCAAATGGGTAGTCTAATGTGCTGCTTGTGGGAATACAAATGTATGGAAACTTTCTGGAGGGCAACTTGGCAACATTTATCCAAATCATTAAAATACCCATACTCTTTGACCCAATTATTCCATTTTAGGAATATATCCTAAGGAAATAATCAGAGAAGTGAGCATGAATTATGCATAAGAATGTTTATTGCAGCATTATTTATGGTAGCAAAATCCTGAGACCAGGCACACCGTCTAATATTAGAGGAATAATTTAGTAAATTACTACAAAATAAGAGAACCCAGTAATACAACCAATATTATGCATTCTGCACAAGTTTTTACATACTAAAAATGGTATAAAATTCATGAAAAAGAAAATATGCAATAAAAACTATCAAATACATATCTTAACTTTCTTTAATTATGTATGTATACACAGAGACATGTGTGCACACATATTCCTGGAAAAAATACACTAAAATTTAATATTTTAATTAACATGTACTGTGATTATGGATGATGCCTTTCTCTTTGCTCATTTCTGCCTTTTATACAGCTTGTGCATTAAACTTATATTAATTCTATTAGGAAAAGCAATACATGTTAAAGAAATGTCTGTTTGCTTTCACTTTCTGAATATGTTAAGCAAAAATAATTACCATCCTGAGACTAGTGAAATACAAAAATGATATTAATAGCGTACAAAGTGGAATGAACTATTTTTTATTGTTATTGTATTGAAGAAAGTACAAATCACAACCTGATTACTCATTTATGGATAATTACAAAAAGCAATGCTTTTAGAAATGTAGATGAAATTGCCAATACAATTGTAGTAAGATCAGCAAACTTAGAGTTAGGAAATCCATCTAATCATGTAATAATAAGATGGTCATGATTTTAATAACATACCTAATGTGATATTTATATCCTATATTGAGTTATATATTTTAAAATCACAACTGTTCAAGTATCCAAAAAACATTTATCAGTATCTATTATATATATGTTAAATAATTGAAAAAAGATAAATTGATAAAGATGGAATTCTCTAAAACTGATGCACTAAAACCTATATTTTTAAGTGAATTTAAAACTCATCACTTGAGGGGCGCCTGGGTGACTCAGTCATTAAGCGTCTGCCTTCGGCTCAGGGCGTGATCCCGGGGTTCTGGGATCCAGGCCCACATCAGGCTCCTCCGCTGGGAGCCTGCTTCTTCCTCACCCACTCCCCCTGCTTGTGTTCCCTCTCTCGCTGGCTCTCTCTCACTGTCAAATATATAAATAAAAATCTATAAATAAATAAATAAATAAATAAAATATTTTTAAAAACCTCATCACTTGAGAACTTAAACACATATTCTGAAGTAATAATTGTTTCAAGAATAAAATCAAGTTTGTTTAGTAAAATAATTAAAATACAAGATTTAAAAGTTCAATATGACAAAGAGAACAGTCTTACTCATATCAGTGCCACTCAGCAAGCACATCTTTGAAAAAAAACTTATGGGTCATTAATTGTATTGTTTTTAATTGTATATATATTTTTTCAGAGTAAGGGATTTCAGCATATACACATGCGATGTTCAGTATGTGTTGGACCTTTTTCCAGTCAACAAGTAGAGAAGACTAAAGTACAATAAAGGAAGAAGTAGAGACTTGAAAGGTGTAGAGATATCTGGAACAAGACTCTTGGGCAGAGAAAAGTGCAAAAGGCTCTAAGTTGAGAACTGATTGGTGTGTTTTAGGAAATGCAAAGAGACAAATATTAGTAAAGCCTCATGGAGAAGGGAAAAAGGGGAAAGATAGTTCAGAAAACCATCAAGCAGCTAGATAACTTGGGATCTTATATTTAAGATCTCTTTTCTCTGAGATGGAAAGCCATGGAAATTATTTAGGTATTAGACATAATAAATTTCAGAAGACTGACTCCACTGGCTGGACTATGTAGACTGCATAATGACCATCTATGTTTATTATAATTATTATTATTTGGGCAGAATATGGTTGCTTGGGCCAAGGTGTTAGTTGTAGAAGAGCTGAAAATGGTCATAGTGCGTCTATTTCAAAGGTAGACTCAATAGGTTTAACTGATGGTTTCAAAGTAAAGTGTATGACTTATCATGATGAGCCCTGAGTAATGTATAGAATTGTTAAATCTCTATATTATACACCTGAAACTAATCTAACACTGTATGTTAACAATACTGGATTTTTAAAGAATAGTAAACTGTATGAGGATAAAATGATAAAGTACACCTGGATTTGCCTGGAGCTACTATATATCAAAATGGAAAAGACTGTGGGTGAAATAGATTCAATATGAAACAAATATTTTGTTAGCTCTACTCTTGAAAGGTGGACTGTAAGTCTCCTTCCCTTGAGTTTGGGCAAGTCTCTATGACTTGATTGAATGTTAAAATGTGATGGAAGTAGTGTTTGGGAATTCTCAGGCTAGATAGTAAGAAGTCTTGTTGCTCCCACCTGAGACTCTTGGGACACTTATCTTGGAGTTGCCAGTCATCATGCAAGATGTCCAACTACACAGAGACCTCTTGAATGTAAGGAAGCCATATAGAGAGAATATATGGAAAGAGAGAAGCCAAAGAGCCCATAGACGGCAACTATTTCAATTCAGGCGCCACAAATATATGAATGAGGAAGCCGTCAAATGTCTCCTCCTTAGACACCATTTTTCTGAAACCACGTGAAAGTTTCGAGTGAAAATATCCAGCTGAGACTAATCAACTCACAAAGCCATGGGAAAACAAACAAATAAATAAATGTTATTTTAAGCCTTTAAGTGTTGGCACAGCTTGTTAGACAGCAATAGAGAACCAGAGCAGTGGGAGAAACAGGGTTAGAGGAAAATTGAAAGTTTTATTTTTCACATGTTAAACACCAGATAGCCATTAACCAGCCAAGTGAAAATGTTAAGTAGTCTGACAACCCTGGAATTCACAGATTTTTAGATTTGATCACTAGTCCATGAAGGCATTTATGTTTAAAGCCCTTAGGGCAAATGTTGAATTATTATGATGGTGAATACTGCCTCTTGTTTCTTATTTGATGTGAGAGTTTCTACTTTTTCATTGTTAGGAACCATGTCTGCTATGAATTTCTGAGGGGTAAGCTCTATTTATGAGGTTTCTTCCTCTCCTTATTGACTAAGGGTTTTCTTTCACATTGTGAATGAATGTTGATATTTATCAATGCTTTTTATGTATCTAGTGATAGGATCATATAGTTTTATTTACATGCTGAATTGTCTGTTATCAATGAAGCATCACCATCATACCATGCTAAGATCTCTTTTGCCTCACAAAGGACAAACTATTAAGTCCCAGAATCCTCTTCACCTAGGTTTCTCCGAGTTAAAAGCTGATGATGATTTCATAGGAGATCTTGAAGCCACAAGAAAGACCATTATTCTGAGTAGGTATTTATGGACAGACACATGCTTATATGGTGAACAACTTTCAGGTGAAATTCTTGAGTGTTACATAATACATCTGAAATTAAATAGAAGAGCTTCTCAACAGTTCTTTAGATTTCCTAGAGTAGGTCATCAGTAAATTCATGAAAACCACCTGATGCAATAGCATTTGCTGTGATTTTTGGTGGAGCAGTCTCTGACCTTAACTGTATCAGCCATTCCAATAACTATAAAAGCTTCCAATTTCCAGTATTAGACCATTTTTCATTTGGAAAGCAGAAAGGCTTCTGTGTTCTATACAGAGTCCTGACTAATACACTGATGGATTTTTATACAGCCAAACCATGTTTACATTGCTGAGATAAATCTTACTTTGTAATTGTAACAATCTTCACCAATTCTTTCGTTATCATTCTCCCCCTTTTGGACACCTGGATTAATTGCACTTCTGGGTGCTCTGATTTGGTGGGGCCATAGAACTCATTCTAGCCAACACATTGTGAGCAGATGGGAAGTGTCACTTGCAGGCCAAGCATTAAATTGCTGGCACAAGACCTCGGATTGTTTTTTCTTCTGCTCCCACCATTAGCAATGGCGGTGACTGGTCTCTCCATCTGAGATGTGAAATAAGGATACAGAGCACAGCCTCCAGCAGATTCACCACGGATATATGTGACATCATCAATAAATAAACATCTGTCATTTTGTTAGCCGCGGTCATTGATAGGTTATTACTTCAGCATAACCAAGGCCATTCTGACTGGTACAGTAATTGATACCAGAATCAGGTTAATGCTTTCATGTAAACACTAAAATATTTTGTATTAGTTTAAGGAACGGGAGGGAGACAGGAAGGAAACTGTTATCAGAGCCTGGAAGGATGTTGATGAAAATTCTATATTGGTGAAACATTTGGTAAAATTGTCACCTTAATGAACTTATATTTTGAAGGAAGATGTTCCAGAACAGAATGTTGGAAGTATTTGACATTCATTGTAGGCTGTACGTGGGAAGTATTATTAGAAACTGAGCTCAGAAAAGAATTAGTTCTTTTGAAGCAAGCAACAGAAGTGTAGTTCATGAATTTCGGAATCTTTTAGGTTGGAAACGCAACTGTTTCTTTATCCCAAACAGTCAAAGATAAAATGAAATATGTCTTTCACATAAAAAGCAAATTCTAATTGGTCTTTGAACAAAGATTAAATACACAGTAGGGATTTTACAACCAGTAGCAAAATCCTTTAATGAGTTTGGCATCCACGAGATACTCCCAGTTAGACAAAACAGCTAAGAAAAGGCAGAGTAAGCATGCGCCAGCCTAAGTTGCCCTAGTTACTTATGATTTGGCTAGGAGAAAACAGAAACCTGAAGGTAATGAAACAGAGAAACATCAAATCTAAGAAGAATGTCTGGAAAACAACTGTCGATACGGATGTTTGCACATCGAGTTGATAGGTATCAACCGGCACCGACAGGAATCAAATACATAGAAACCAACCAAGTTTATTAGATCTATACCACTAAAGAAACCAAAAATCTAAGCATAGAAATTTTGTGAGAGTTGAGGATTTAAAACAGCCTACTGTTTACAACTGAAAATGACTCCAGGGCTCCCAGATTTTGCCTTTATCAGATATTCTCTAAGTACGATAATGCATATGGAAAACTTCCCAGAAGAGGAAGCAACAGGTTCAGGACATCGATGGAATGGGTGTTCTCTCACGGAGGAGAATGAAGACGTAATCAAGCATTCCCCTTCCCTGAGTGATGGGGCTTTTGTAATGCCTGTCCAAAGTATTGAGGTTTCTGTAAACCAGCTTACCATTCTTTTGTTTTCAAATAGCAACGTGTATTGTACTTATTCTACTCCTGGGATTGAGAGGGGTGCAGACATTCTCAACAAGAATATGGCTGCTACCTAGTTGAATTTAGTATGTGCACAGCTATGATCTAAAAGTTCTGCCCATGCGAACATAACCTTAATAAATAAATGTTTAACAGTGTTCATTGCAACATTATTGGCCATAGGAAGGACCTGGAGGCAACTTGCTTATGGCACATTGGACACAAACCGTGGTTAAATTTAATTGTAAAAGAAGGGAGTGGCCTGTAAAATTTGATAGAATCATACCATGGAATTTTATAAAACAGAAGGGAAAAATTGATATGTATTGAACTAAATGGATAGGTCTGAAACTCATTCTGATGAGTGGTAAAAGTAAGCAATACATGAGACCTATAATAGGAACAATTTATTTATATACAACATATTGACACAAACCAGATTACACAATAATAACACAATTTAATTAAACATATTGTTTCTGGGGAAGGAGGGGGAAAAGAAAAGAGACATACCGAAGAAAATGAACATGAATAAAGAACAATAGTATCATATGAATCAATGATTATAATGAACCATGAATTTGGGAATCTAATGACCTCAATCTTGGGTACCTGTGTGTGCCAAACAAAACTCCATAAAATTTAAAAGTAAACCATCTGGTTTGCATAAAAGACACATAAGATTAAAAATCAATTAGTCTTCATCAATAACAAGGGAATAAAATGAAAATTCCTGCAAAGATAGGAGACAAGCCTCTTTATTTACTGGAGGGGAAAACATCATTTAGAACCATGAGGTCTGTTTTCAAGGCTTTCTTCCACTAGCTACGGGTTGAGTAGCAAATGCTTTAGTTTCATGATCATTGGTAAGTAACTTATACTGTATATAGTTATTGCATGAAATTAAACTAAACTACGAAGCACCATGGATATGCTAAGCAGCTTGCTACAATTTCTGCTATCGGGTTGCTAAAGATCTAGTAGGGAAGACAAACAAACGATAGGCACATATATGCTATTCTGGAGTGTGATAGTGCCACTGAAGTCCCCACTAAGGAACTAATCCAGTCTTCAACAGGAAATGGCAGCTGTCTAAAGAGAAGGGCTCTAAGCTGAGTTGCAGAGAATGAGTACAAGTAATACAACTGAGGATGTGGGGTGAGTGTGTGTGCATGTGTGTTGTGTGTGAGAGAGAGAGACCCATGGGGAGAGTTAATTCAAAAGAGAAAATAAAATAAGGATGCTTTGCAAGCAGAAATGTGACACTAAGGGATGCCTGGGTAGCTCCGTAAGTTAAGTGTCGAACTCTTGATTTCAGCTCAGAGTTGTGAGATCAAGTCCCACATTGGGTTCTGTGCCGAGCACGGAGCCTGCTTGTGATTCTTTTTCTCCCTCTCCGTCTGTCCCTCCCCCCACTAGCACTCTCTTTCTTTCAAAAGTTAAAATTAAAAAAAAATGTGACATTAAAATTTCTGTGGCTATTATTAAAATTATTAGTATCAACAGCAGAGGCAGTGAGAGTTAGGAATTAGTAGCAAGACCAAGGAGGATTTGTATGCCTTCTATTCCTGAAAGGCCACATTCCTGTTTCCCTCTTGGATAATAATAGATGGATATAGCATCCCAATAATCCCTCCTTCATGATTTGTTTTTGTTTAATCCACAACTCAGTTTCCATGTCTACAAATTGTCATGCTATGTCACCCAATCAAAAAAAGATGAGTTTTTTGAGTTGTTTACATTGGAATGAGTTACGCTTTGAAAACAAAACAAGACATATGACTTGCAAAGAGTTCCACTAACAATGGATGCATGCTGTGTTTGTGTGTTTGCAGACACCCGTATGTGTGCACGTGTGTTTATTTTTCTCTCTTATCCTAAGAGAGAATCTACAACTTGGGAATTATGTAGTTCAACATATTTTTACATTCCAATTCTCTGGAGGTTTCTTATCGAGGAAATTCAAATCTACAGACGCATGCATTGCACTAAACATCAAACCGTCATGTAATTTCTTATTTCTGTCATCACAGATGCTACTGTAAAACCAGAGATATCAATGGCAATAGGCATCATACTTTTTATAAATTTTAAAGTAGCATTCATCTTGTGCTTATGGTGCTTTAAATATAAAGCATATAAGAAATTACCTCATGCAATAACACATAATGAAATAAGAAAATGCAACATGTGGAGTGTTTTATTATAATTGGTACTATAATGCAGATTAATATGTGTCACATTAAAATTTAAAATTTCAGAAATAAAGTATATCAAGTGGAATATTGTTTTAATAAACTCTTGATTAAACATGTTCTTCAAAATGACACATTTTAAGAGCAAAACTACTTTAAGAAACTTAAATTATGCATCTGCAGCCTGTACAGAGTATATCTGAGTTTTTAAAAACTACCTAACCCTGAACTTTAATTTGCTTCATTTCACCCTTTGTTTTGTGCATGGGATATTAAAACCCAATGCAGAACCATTCTCTACCCCTTCCTCTCCACCACTTTTCTACTCTTTCTAACCAAATCAAACCCTTAGATATTATAACTTCTAAACGCAGAGTGCGGTAGAATCACTAAAAGGCAGGGGCATTCAGCATGAGTTTCAGGCACTCAGAACGTTTGGAGCAGGGTATTACTGAACCACCACGAACAGATATCTGTTCTATTTCCAGCTCTTGTATAAAATCCCTCGTGCTCCTTCTCAGTATCCTGTCCAGCATTTCAGTCACTGTGATTAGAACCCCAATGCTTCTAGACTTCTCAAAATGTGTTTCTTATAGTACCTCCATCAAAATCACTTGAGATGCTTATTCAAAATTCAAATTACAAAGGCCCCATCCTAGTTTTACTAAGTCAAAATCTCTGGTGATTGGATAAAATAATCTGCTATTTAATAAGCTCCCTAGATGATTGTTATGCATGCAAAAGTTTGGGGAAAATGCTGTTCTGGAGGTATGCAATCATATTCCATTCTGCTTCATCTCTTCCTTCCTCTCAACCCACCCTTTGAATACATGTCCCGGGAAATGATCTACTGTGTGTGCAAGTGCTATTTAATTAGTAAGCAAATTTTCATTGTGAAGAATCTATGTGCTGGTGAATTCGTAAGGAGGTAAGCATGGTATAGAGCAGTGTTTTCATTTTTAATTTTAGTTGTTTTAATGAAAAGCTTTGAAATGTTTAAATGAGAATAAGAAATATTTAGATGCCAATAATTCAAGCATTTTATTTATTTTTTATTTTTTTTAAAGATTTTATTTATTTATTTGACAGAGATAGAGACAGCCAGCGAGAGAGGGAACACAAGCAGGGGGAGTGGGAGAGGAAGAAGCAGGCTTATAGCAGAGGAACCTGATGTGGGGCTCGATCCCATAACGCCGGGATCACGCCCTGAGCCGAAGGCAGGCGCTCAACCGCTGTGCCACCCTGGCGCCCCAATTCAAGCATTTTAAAATGGAACAGACAAAATATTTTCAAAGTCTTCATGCTGGTTTTGCAAAGTTAGCCCTAATAAGAAATTTGTCCCGGGCTGCTTCGGCCGTACATATCAGAGTTATGTAGCACATCCCACTGTATGAGGCTTCAAGGCCAGGGTTCACCTTTCCACGGCATGTTATCACCAGACTTCTGCCTGTAGTAAGTATACTTACTCTATTCAATATGAATGGTACACAAATAAGTGTAGGTGTTTTACGTCTAGTATGGCAGCATGAGGAGATCCCTGGAAACACTCCCTAGCAAAACAAGCAAAACTAGTGAACGTTATCTAAAAAATTCATTTAAAGACTGGGATTTGTGCTAAGACTTTATAGTAAAGGAATAATGTATTCAAGATAATCTAAAGCATGGTAAGAATACCATGAGTTTTTGGCATTTGACCAATGATCTATTTCTACCCTTTCTGCTTCCAGTTCAACTGAAATTAAGTTCTGCTCTAGGACAATATAGACAAGAAAACTGAACTTTATCTCCCCTCAGCTCAAAATCAAAGGTTATATTTTCTCACCAGGAGACGGAGGCCATCAGCATTTCTCATCCTCTCAAACTCTGAATGGAACAAGCGGACTTTCTGAGTACAGCAGAGGTCAGAAGCTCCCTTCCTCCACCCACCCCCACACATCAGAAGGGAGGCTCTACCACAGTCATGGCAGCCTGAGAATACCTGATCCTTGACCCCAGCTCTGTCCTACGGTAGATGCTCCATAGTTGGTGAGGCAACCCCAGAAACACAAGGCTACCACTCTGCCCAGTGCCCGGATAAGTGACTCAGAGACTTTTTTCGGGGGTAGAGGCAGCCCATAACAAGAGAGATCTCAATCTCTCTTGGCCAAGGCAAGAGGAGGAAGAGTGATCATTGTAAAATGGACCCAGAGCATTTTTCATAACAAAGGGCTATTCTATAGAAGAAAGCATTTTGCAAAAGCCTTATCCCAATACGGGAAATAACTTCCTCCAATCCAGCACCCTTCTGTCTTATCTAGGGGAGGGACATAGCAATAAGGGGTGTGAACATCAGGGACATAAATTTAGAATGGTGGAATGAGGTATGAATATAGGGGACAGGGAGAAAAAAGCTACAGTGTCAGTGAAACACTTGTGAAAGTAACAACCCTGAGACACAGGCCCACTAATGTCTGAGATTTAATACAGCTATTTATAGGATGATCTGTCTCCCATGCCTTACCACTATACCAGCAGGGTTCCGGGATGTTGTGAGTTTTAGCTGAAAGAGCTATAACACAGAACATCTCCATAAGAAGTAGGTAGGGTTACCCAAAGTCAAAAAAGGAGACAAGGGCAAAAACACTAGAGGAATTCAAAGCCTCTTGCACCAATAGCTATGACAAACATTAAATATCCCAATTCACAGTCAAAGTAACATAAATCTTCACACTTAAATATCTATTTACCTCAGTTCCTATTACCCAATACAATGTCTGCCTTTTATCAAAAAATTGTAAGACAAAAAGAAAGGGAAAAAAAGAGTCTGAAGAGAAATAGCAATCATCAGAAATATGTTGAGATATTAAAAATGTTGTAAAAATCACACAGAAATTTTAAAACAACTAGGATTGATACGTTAAGGGTTCAAATGGTAAAAGTAAGCACCATGTAACAACAGATGGGCAATGTAGACAGAAAGAAGGAAACTCCAAGAAAAATCAAAAGGAAATGCTAGATATTAAAAAAGAAAACTGAGGGGCGCCTGGGTGGCTCAGTCATTAAACATCTGCCTTCGGCTAGGGTCACGATCCCAGTGTCCTGGGATTGAGCTCCACATAGGGCTCCCTGCTCAACGGGAAGCCAGCTTCTCCCTCTCCCACTCCCCCTGCTTGTGTTCCCTCTCTCGCTGTGTCTCTCTCCGTCAAATAAATAAAATCTCAAAAAAAACAAAAATGAAAAGAGTTGAAGACTGTCTTTGATTATTGGACTAAACATGGCTGAGGGAAGAATTAGTAAGCTTTAAAATAGGTCAATAAACAATTCTAAACCAAAAGGCAAAAGGAAAAGAATAAAGAAAAAGAAATCCAAGAACTACGGGACAATTTCAAAAGTTTTAGCATACATCATTGGAATACCGGACAGAGGCAACATTGAGAACAGAGCAGAAGAAATATTTGAAGTTATAGTGACAGAATATTTTAAAACTAATGATAGATCCCAAACCATGGATCAAGGAAACTCAGAGAATGCCAAGCCTACTCCCATCCCCAAGCAACGACAAAAACAAACTAAGCATGTCCTATTCAAACCACAGATGACCAAAGACCTGGAGAAAATCAGGAAACAACAAAGGTGTCAGGACATCTTACCTATAAGGGAAAAAGGATAAGAATTATATTGGACTCCTTATCAGAAACCATGAAAAAAGAGTATAGTGAAGTATTTAGACTGATGAGAGAAAATCACCAAGCTAGAATTCTACATCCAGCAAAATTATCTTTCAAATGTAAAGGAGAACTAAAGACTTTCTTAGATGAAGAACAACTAAAGAAATTAATCGCTGGAAAATCTTTTCTGCAAGAAATGTTAAAAGAATTCATCAGGGAGAAGGAAAGTGATCCAGGTCACAAATTTGGATTTGCATAAAGAAAGGGCATGAGGGAAGGAATTGAAGGAAACCACAATATGTCACCTCAAAATATGCCTTTTTGATATAAAAATTATTTTGAGCTCAAGGAAATTAAGAAGTAACAATCCTAAGAAAAGCTCTCTCTACTCTTCCCTTCTCTGCTTAAAGGCAGGGGACGAAATCTCCTTTTACTGGAGACGCACTCTTAAGAGCCTAGAGGTGGCACCAGAGGAGAAAACAAACACCTTGCTCCATGAGTTTCCCGCCTTATAGCTATTTTCCCATTAATTTGCTGTCCTTGGAAACCTTAAACTGTCCTTTCTCCATAAAGTTATTGTTCTTTGTTGAAGATTCTAAATAAAGCAAAATTCCAAGTCACTATTACGAGTTAGAATAGTTATAAATGGATATTGCAAAGTCCAGAGCAATCACTAATTTTGTTTTTCAAAACGTGATTTCTATGAGAAGAAATAAATTGGAATCACATAAAATCTTCAATTAAAACTGGAGAAAGAAAAAAGACTTTAAAAAGCAAAGAATAGCTTTATTTTTAATGTCCTGAGGAACCTCCATACTGTTTTCCAGAGGGGCTGTACCAGCTTGCATTCCCACCAACAGTGTAAGAATATTCCCCTTTGTCTGCATCCTCACCAACATTTGTTGTTCCCTGTCTTGATTGTAACCATTCTGACTGGTGTAAGGAAGAAATCAGAGAGGGAGACAAACCGTGTGAGACTCTTGACTCTGGGAAGCAAACAGGGTCACAGAAAGGGAGGTGGGTAGGGGGATGGAGTAACTGGGTAATGGGCATTAAGAAGGGCATGTGATGTGATGAGTGCTGGGTGTTATACTGAACTGATGAATCATTGAACATTATATCAAAAACCAATGATGCACTATACCTTGGCTAATTGAATTTAAATTTAAAAAAAAAAACAAAGAATAAGTGCAATGAATAGAAAAAATAGAAACACAGATATTAATCCAACTGTATCAATAATCATTACAAATGTGAATGGCCTACATCAATCAAAAGGCAGATATTGTTAGAATGGATTAAAAAGAAGAGCCCAAACTATACATTGTCTACAAGAAACCCACTTTAATTATAAAGTTTCAGATAGACTAAATGGAATGGAATGTAAAAGGAGGCACAATGTATGTAATAAAAAGAAAGCTGGTGTAACTATTAATTTCAGACAAAGCAGACCTTAGAATAAGGAAGATTATCAGGCATAATGAGTGGTGCTACAAAGTGTTAAAGGGGCAGAAGAAAAGGAATAATAAAAACAGAGCAGAAATCAATGAAATTGAAATATAGTGAAATTGAATAAAATCTAAAGCTGGTTCTTTAAAAAGATCAATAAAGTTTATAGACATCTAGTAGCCAGGCTAATCCAAAATTTTTTTAAAAAGGACACAAAATTACAAATATTGGAAATGAAAAGAGTAGCCAATAGACATTAAATTGAATCTATAGACATTAAAATAGTAATAATACTTTGAACAAATCTATGTCCACAAAATGTCATAATTTTCTGAAATGTAGCAATTCCTTGAAAGATACAAACTACCAAAACTCACACAAAGTTCAATGGACAACATATTAAAATAATTTAATGTCTATTAAAGAAACTGAGTCATAATTAATAGGATTAATTAATCTTCTCCAAAAGAGAAGTCACCAGGCCAATTAAAAAAAAGACAAAAGACTTGAACAAATACCTCACCAAAGAAGATATAGAGATGGCAAATAAATACATGGAAGGATACTCAACATCATTTGTCTTTAGAAAAATGCAAATTGAGACAAGTATGAGATACCAATACACACCAATCAGAATGGGCATAATCCAAAACTAACAACAGTAATTGCTGGAGGTGATGTCGAGCAACCAGAACTCACATTCATTGTGGGTAGGAATAAAAAAATAAAAACTAAAAAACTTTGAAATACAGTTTAGTAGTTTCTTAAAATCCTAAACAGTTTGATCCAGGATGTGTGCTCCTAGATATTACCCAATGATTTGAAAATCTGCACCCACACTGAAACCTACATGCAAACATTTATCATACTTATTCGTAATTTCCAAAATCTGGAAAAATCCAAGGTGTCCTTCAATCGGTGAATGAATAAACAACTGGTGGTACAGCCATACAACAGAATACTATTTTTTTTAAAGACTTATTTATTTATTTGAGAGATAGAGAGTGAGAGAGTGTCCACAAGTTGGGGGAGGTGCAGAAAGAGAAGGAGAGAAATCCTCAAGCAGAGTCCTCACTGAGCGCAGAGCCCAATGCAGGGCTGGATCCCAGGACCCTGAGATCACGGCCTGAGCCGAAATCAAGAGTGGTCACTTAGCCGACTGAACCATCCAGGTGCCCCTATAATAGAATACTATTCAGGGACGAGAGAATAGTGCTAACTGAAATAATCAAGGCACAAAACAATACACACAATATGATTACATTGATGTGAACTTCAAAAATAGGGAAAAGGATCCTATGGTGTTAGAAGGTAGTGTTTGTCCTTAGAGATGAGAGAAGTTGTAGAGATTGCATAAGACACAAGGGGTCAAAAGAGTTTCTTGTCGGATTCTTTCTTTTGTCCTAGGGTGTGCTTCCATGAATGTGTTCATTTTGCAAGAATTAATTTAGCTTCATACTTATAATTTTCTAATTTTCTATATGCAAATTTTACCCCTATAAAAAGTTAAAAGCTTTTTTGTTTACTGACTTTACATCCTTGGGCGATTTGCTTAACCTCTGTGAGTGTAGATTTGTTTGATATATAAAATTGCTATGATAACATAAAGTTGTTTTGAGAATTAATTAAATATGAAGTATTTGACACAAACTTTAGCAAATACAAAAATGCTAAATAAATCAGAGCTACAGTTGAAAACTGAAAAGGTTATTGTAACTATAAACATTTCTTTAAAATCTTATTTTTCTAATGAATTTAATGGTTTAGATTCAAATGGAATAGGTGCCACTTAAATGACAATTCTGTAATCAAAAAAGAAACATTTATTCCACAAATACTTACTAGGGATGTACTATGTCAACGGAATTATTCTGTGTACTCGGGAAACATTAGTTACCAGAGCCATCAACAGTCCTGGTCTCTTTGGAGCTTAAATTCATATACGAAATAGATACATTACATCTTATAAGGAAAACAAAAAAATTACTACTAATTAAAGCACAAGATAAGGTACATTCACTTCTCAAAAGTGAAAATGAACCACAATTCTAATAGAAAGGACAGGGAAGCATTATGTTGAAAAGAGAGAAATTTTTCCAAAACTTTGAATGAGGTAAGAAATAACAGGAAAAAGCAATTTAGTCCAAGAGGACAACTGAAAAAGCCTGAAACTCATAGGATATCCTGATGGATTACATGTGTGGTAGGGAACCAAACCATGAGTGAAGGATGTCGCTGAAGGTTTTGGCCTGAGAAACTGCAAGAATGAAGTTGGTATTGGGGCACCTGGGTGGCGCAGTCGTTAAGCGTCTGCCTTCAGCTCAGGGCGTGATCCCGGCATTTGGCATTTCGGGATCGAGCCCCACATCGGGCTCCTCCGCTGGAAGCCTGCTTCTTCCTCTCCCACTCCCCCTGCTTGTGTTCTTTCTCACTGCCTGTCTGTCTCTGTCAAATAAATGAATAGAAATCTTAAAAAAAAAAAAAAAGAATGCAGTTGCTATTAATTGAATTGGAAAGGGATAGGCCAGTGATGGGTATTGAGGAGGGCACATATTGCATGGTTCACTGGGTGTTATACACAAGTAATGAATCATGGAATATTGCATCAAAAACTGGGGATGTACTGTATGGTGACTAATATAACAAAATAAAAATTATAAAAAAAGAGAAAGAAAGGGGTGGGGAAAAGCTTCTCCATCCTTACGGTGCTCAAATTCAAACAAAATTTTGAGGTTATGGTGAAGAAAACTCTGCTTACCAATGCCTTATTTTGCTGTTTCACTTTTGGTGAAGGATTAGATTTACACTTTCACCTGAATGCTAATATTTTAAACCAAAGTGAGGAAGTGGGCTGGATTGGAGGGATGACCATGGAGTCTCCATCGTCATCAGTAAAACTCTTATTCCCAAGTTTGTATCATGGCCCCCATGAAAAATCAGGTCTTGCTTTCCCCAATCTGAGGATACTTTGTTTTATCTAAGTAAAAGACTACACCTTGAGTACCTTGTCAAGTGTGTACGTGTGTAAGTAGGCAGGAGTTGGGGGGGGGGAGGGGCACTGCTACTCCGTGAGGGTGGGGGAGGAGAAGGGGCTTGAATATTATACCAATTTCTTTCCTTCCTCCTTCCTCTCTCCCTTCCTCCCTCCCTCCCTCCCTTTCTTTCTTTCTTTCTTTCTTTCTTTCTTTCTTTCTTTCTTTCTTTCT
>NW_024426996.1:60276057-60300596 GCF_017311325.1 Ursus maritimus
TAATTAAAGCACAAGATAAGGTACATTCACTTCTCAAAAGTGAAAATGAACCACAATTCTAATAGAAAGGACAGGGAAGCATTATGTTGAAAAGAGAGAAATTTTTCCAAAACTTTGAATGAGGTAAGAAATAACAGGAAAAAGCAATTTAGTCCAAGAGGACAACTGAAAAAGCCTGAAACTCATAGGATATCCTGATGGATTACATGTGTGGTAGGGAACCAAACCATGAGTGAAGGATGTCGCTGAAGGTTTTGGCCTGAGAAACTGCAAGAATGAAGTTGGTATTGGGGCACCTGGGTGGCGCAGTCGTTAAGCGTCTGCCTTCAGCTCAGGGCGTGATCCCGGCATTTGGCATTTCGGGATCGAGCCCCACATCGGGCTCCTCCGCTGGAAGCCTGCTTCTTCCTCTCCCACTCCCCCTGCTTGTGTTCTTTCTCACTGCCTGTCTGTCTCTGTCAAATAAATGAATAGAAATCTTAAAAAAAAAAAAAAAGAATGCAGTTGCTATTAATTGAATTGGAAAGGGATAGGCCAGTGATGGGTATTGAGGAGGGCACATATTGCATGGTTCACTGGGTGTTATACACAAGTAATGAATCATGGAATATTGCATCAAAAACTGGGGATGTACTGTATGGTGACTAATATAACAAAATAAAAATTATAAAAAAAGAGAAAGAAAGGGGTGGGGAAAAGCTTCTCCATCCTTACGGTGCTCAAATTCAAACAAAATTTTGAGGTTATGGTGAAGAAAACTCTGCTTACCAATGCCTTATTTTGCTGTTTCACTTTTGGTGAAGGATTAGATTTACACTTTCACCTGAATGCTAATATTTTAAACCAAAGTGAGGAAGTGGGCTGGATTGGAGGGATGACCATGGAGTCTCCATCGTCATCAGTAAACTCTTATTCCCAAGTTTGTATCATGGCCCCCATGAAAAATCAGGTCTTGCTTTCCCCAATCTGAGGATACTTTGTTTTATCTAAGTAAAAGACTACACCTTGAGTACCTTGTCAAGTGTGTACGTGTGTAAGTAGGCAGGAGTTGGGGGGGGGGAGGGGCACTGCTACTCCGTGAGGGTGGGGGAGGAGAAGGGGCTTGAATATTATACCAATTTCTTTCCTTCCTCCTTCCTCTCTCCCTTCCTCCCTCCCTCCCTCCCTTTCTTTCTTTCTTTCTTTCTTTCTTTCTTTCTTTCTTTCTTTCTTTCTTTCTTTCATTTTTGTTGTAGGTTATATTTTGAAATAGTTTCAAACCTACAGTAAACTTGCTAGAATTATACCAGGATGTCTTATATACCCTTTATATGCCTTCTTCAGATTCAACAATCATTAGATTTAGGACCATTCACTTTACCATTACTTCTGTATTTTAATTTTATACATATGTAAATAGTATTATTTGTCTGAACCATAGTAAGTTGAAAGCAACATACCTCCTTAACCCTAAGTAATGTGTGTTTCTTAAGAAAAAGAACACATTCTTATCAAACCACAATTCAGTTTTAAAAATTAGGAAATTATCTCATCCACAGACAATATTCAGATTTAATTCATTTTCACAATAATGTCCTTCATAGTGATTTATGTTCCTTTTCCAGGATCAAATACAGATCACAAAATGCATTCAGTTGTCACATCTCTTTAGTGGCAGTCTCTCTTTATGTTTATTGACTTTAACCTCTCTGAAGAGGGTGAGTTATTTTGTAGAATGTCTCCCAAAGTAAGTCTTTCTGATGCCTCTTCGTGATTAGATTCATAGGGGTGAAGGTCTTTCTTTTTCAGAGCATCTTATTTGACACACGATGCTTTTTTTTTTTTTTTTTTTTTTTGGTCCCAATTTTGGTGATGCTAGGCTTGGTGTCATGGTTCAGGTGGTATTCCATACATTTCTCAGTGCTGGTATTACTATTTTTTTCCTCTGAAACTAGTAGCCTGTGGAGAGATATTTTGAAACTAGGTAAGCCTCCTGTACCTAGTCAAACATTTGCCCTTTAGCTTTAGTATCCAGTGGTGATTTACCACTCCCGCTATTATTTGTCATTATACTGTAAGGGATAATTATTTATTCATGTATATATATATATCAGCATGGACTCATGGATTATTTTATTTAATAGTTCTTAATCCACTCCTTTCATTATTTACTTTGAGACTTAAATAATCCCAAATATAAATGTAGGGAGCTCTGTCAAACTGGCTTGTGTCATATTGACATATTTTCATGATTCTTTGAGTTCCCCTTGTGTTTTGCAATAGTATGTTCTGGGTTCATATTGCTTTTTCCAGTCCTGGAAATAATAATCATTTCTCCTGAATGCCCTCCAACCTTTTAGGGGAAAAAAAACAAAATCTGAATAAGGAATAAGTGTACTTATTCCTTTTTTTTCTCTTGTTCTTATTACTGTCTCCTCCCAGCCCAATGTGTGTGTGTGTGTGTGTGTGTGTGTGTGTGTATAAATAAAATATGGATATGTATTGACACTTCCAATTCCAAGTTAACATCACATAGTACATACCAATGTTCCCTTCCCAGTTTTGAAACTCTGCCTTCACAGTGAGAAACATGATCTCATTGTCTTCAGTATATTAACTAGAGTCTACAATTTGTTTATTTCTTTTACAAGGCAAAATTTACATATTGATATTCAGAAACTGAGGCTATGATTTAATGCATTTTAAGTGAATATACTCATTCAATGAATATCATATACCCAGCTCCCGCAAACCAAAAGGCCCCCCTACATGCCTCACCAGTCAGTCACAGTGGCCTATCTGCCCCCACCCAGAAGCAACAGCAGTTCAGATTTTATTTCAATGGGTATTAGTTTTGCCTACTTTAAAACTTCCTATGAAAGAAATCATGTCACATGTACTCTATTTCTAGTTTATTTTGTTCATCAAAATATCTTTGAGATTTGTACATGTTGTTAAAGAATCAGGGTTTGTTTTTTTTTTAGCTGAACAATATTCCATTGTACGAATGTAGAGTGTGCATCTATGTCCCTGTTGATAGAATTTTGTTATTTCTAGTTTTGAGATATTATAAATAAATCTCCTCTAATGAATGCATCTCGTTTTGGTGGGCATACATTTTTTTTTTTTCTTGCTTAAGTCCTGAAAGATGTAACTGCTAGGTCAAAGGGGAGCTGTATGTTCAACTTGATAGTAAACTGCCAAATATTTTACAGAATAGTTGTGCTTTTTACATTGCAACCAGCAATCTGTGAGAATTCAGGTTTTTCAGCATCCATGCCAATATTTGGCGTTGCCAGTCTTTTTAAAATTTTGGTCATTAGTGGGGCGCCTGGCTGGCTCAGTCAGTAGAGCATGGGCCTCTTGATCTCGGAGTCATGAGCTTGAGTCCCACACTGGGTGAACAGATTACTTAAAAAAAAAAGGTCATTAAAGTGAAAATATAGTTGTGTCTCATTGTAATTATAATTTGTATTTCCCCATTTACTAATAACGTTAAACACATTTTCATGAACTTTCTGTTCATTTAGGTATTTCCCTTTTAGTTGTGTTTGTTCAAGACTTCCTGCCCATTTAGTTATTGGACTCTTTGAACTTTAACTCTTGAGTTGTAGGTTTTTAAAATATATTCTGGATATGTCTGTTATCAGATGATGTATGTTTACCATCTGTGGCTTGCCTTCTAATTTTTTAATGGTGTCTTCTGATGATCAGAAATTTCTAATTTCAAAATACACTTTATAATGTTTTGGCGGTAATTGTTTTATTCTAAGAATTCACTTACCTTCAGGTCAACTTTGAGCCATTTGCTGTCATTTAGACTTTATAGTTTTAACTTTTACAATTAGCTCCTGATTCATTGTGAATTAAGTTTGTGTGTGATGTTAAATATAAATCAAGTTTGATTGACTTTTCCATATGAATGTCCACTTTTTCCACCACCATTGGTTGCAAAGTCTTTGCATTTCCCACTGAATTGCTTTGGAACTTTTATTGAAAAATCAATTGAACTTATAAGTGTTAGTTTACATCTAGATGCTCTATTCTGTTCCATTGATCTGTTTGTCTATACTGACTCCACTACCGCTGTGTCTGTAGCTTTATTGTCAGCTGTGAAATCTGGTAGTATACATCTTCCAATCATGTACTATTTTTTTTTCCAAAATGGTTACACCATTTTAAATATTTTGCATTTATTAATTTAGAATTATCTCATCACTTCTACCAAAAGCCTGATGAGATTTTGACTTAGATTTTGGTGACCGCATAGACCAATTTGAGAGAGTTCTCATTTTAACAACATTGAGTGGTCTTGTCTTTCTGGGTGACCATATTTCTTCACTTATTTGATCCTTTTTATTTTAGTCTCATAAATATTTTGTAGTTTGCAGAATAGATGTCTCTCACTGTTAAATTTTTCCCTAAGTATTTTAGGTTTGTTGGCACTATTGAAAATGAACATTTTAATTTGATTCCCTAGTTGTTTATAACCAGTGTATAGAAAAACTATCGATTCTTGATACAGACCCCATGTTTTGGGAGCTTATTAGATGTGTTTATCAGAACTAGTAGAATTTGTGTTTGTTTTGTTAGATTCTGTAGGATTTTTCAACATGAAAAAAAATCTTTTCTAAGAATATTGGCAGTTTGACTTCTTTCCAATCCTTACATCTTTTTTTTTCTTGCTTTCTTGCACTAGATAAGACATCCAGTACAATGCTGAAAAGAAGTTTTGAAAGGTAGCATCTGTGCATTTTTCTGTCTAGAGAGAAAGTATTCGGCCTTTTGTAACTAGATACAATGTTATTTGTAGGATTCATCAGAGATGATCTTTATTAAATTGAAGAGGTATCAATATATATATTTGTACTTAGCTATAAGTTTTACCACAAACGGATAATCATTAAGTTGAGTTGTTTGCATGATTTACTCCTTTATTCTGGTAATATAGTTAATTAATTTAACTGGTCTTAAATGATATGTCAGCATTGAATTTCTGAGATATATTACTCAATTAAATCTATGATGTCTATATCTATGAAGAATACCAGTTCATAATTTTCTTTTCTTTCAATGTCTTTGTCAGGTTGTGACATCCGGGAAACACTGGTTGTATAAAAGAAATTGGGGAGTCTTTCTTTTTCTTTACAATTCATAGGTTTATTTCAGAAGAATTGACATTCTCATGACGGTATATTACTCTGTACTGAAAACAGGTTTTCCTTTAATTTAGGTAGAAAGCATTTTAATGAACCTTTATTGTATTTTTGGTAAAGTCCAGTGCACCTTTTTTTAGACTTATTCTTAGTTACTTGACATTCTGTGATATTGCATTAAACTATAAAAAATTATTCTTAGTTGTTACTGATATAAAGAAATTCATTTGAATTTTTCCTATTATCTGCTATCTACATATACTCTACAATTATGTATAACAATGCACCTACTTATTTTTTCTAAGTAGATCACCATGTAACATACCAACAATGTCAGTTTATTACTTCTTTTCCAGTCCTCATGCGTCTTATTCCTTTTTAGCGTATTATGACACATGCTTGGGTGACCAAAGAATTTATGATTTAAAGTTGTGAAAATATGCTTCCTTCTACTATTCTTGATTTTAAATTGGAGGCTCTTTACATTGACTCATTTAGAATAATATTTGTTGATTTTCAAAGATAATATTTATTGCACAAATAAGTTCCCTCCTATTTCTAATATCCTGAGTGTTTTTATCATGGATTTATGGTAAAATGTATCAAGTATATTTTACATCTATGTATAGATTTTTAAGTAAGATACCTTCTTTGTATACATAGGATAAGATCAATAAGATCATGGTATCTTATCTTTTTAAACCCTATTATATTTGCTTGTATAGCTAGATAAAAAATGCTAAATTCTATGTACAACTTCTCTAATATTTGAAAAAATATTATTCCATTATCTTCTTATGTCCAGTGGTGTGGTCAAAAAAAAAAAAAAAATCTGATGTTGGGGCTCCTGGGTGGCTCAGTTAGCTAAGCATCTGACTCTTGATTTTAGCTCAGGTCATGATCTCAGGGTCCTGGGATTGAGACCCTCATTGGGCTCCAAGCACAGTGGGGAGTCTGCTTGAGATCCTCTCCCTCTCCCCCTGCCCTGCCACCCTGCTCGCACTGGTTCTCTCTAAGAAATAAATAAATCTTAAAAAAATATCTGATGTAGATCTGACCCTTGTTTCTTTGTAAATGATATTATGTGTCTCTGAGGAAATTTCATTTTAAAATTGCTTTACTATTTTCTTGTAGATTTTAAAATATCACTCTAACATCTAGATCCAAGTTTTTTCTCATCTCCTTTTTAGCACACTATTAACTTTCAGCTTAAGATCTTTCACCCTTATTTCTAGTATATTATCTCCGTTATGTCTCCAAATATTTCCACTGCTATATTTTGGGTAAATTTATTGTGAATGCCTTTGAATTTAACTGCTTTTATTTTTATTTTTCTTTAAAATTTTTATTTATTTATTTGCAGAGAGAGAGCACAAGCAGAGGGAGCTGCAGGCACAGGGAGAAGATGACTCCCTGCTGAGCAGGGATCCTGATGTGGGGCTCGATCTCAGGACCCTGGGATCATGACCTGAGTTGAAGGCAAACACNNTAACTGCTGAACCACCCAGGGGCCCCATGAACTTAATTGCTTTTAGAGCAAAGTATTTGATTTCAATTTTTTAGTATTTTTGAGATTTCATTGGAGTCTAGTATTTTATAAAATATATGTGTTCCAAGATTTTAAAACACTTTCGTTTTCTAATTATTGGATACTGAGCTCTGTAATTGGTATTTAGATCTGTTATGACAACTATGTATTTGAAAGCATCTATTCTCATACTTGTTTTAAAAATCTGGTTGAGGGATGCCTGGGTGGCTCAGTAGGTTAAGCATCTGCCTTTGGCTCAGGTCATGATTCCAGGGTTCTGGGATGGAGCCCCGCATCAAGCTTCTTGCTCAGCTTCCTCTGTCTGCCGCTTCCCCTGCTTGTGCTTTCTCTCTTCCTCTCTCTGTCAAATAAAAAAAAAAAAAAATCTGTTTGATCTACCAATTACTTAAAGAGTGGCTTATTCCCCACTATATCTATTGATAAATCTTTCTCTTCTTGTAATAATTTCATATACCTATTTTTAAATATTTTCAATTTAGACTTGTATATATCTACCTGGTAAATTGTGCATTTAGGAATATGTGACTTAAAAAAAAAGAAATATGTGACATTTTATTCTAATATTGCATTTTGCTCTTCAGTCTATTCTCTGAAATAAATTTCCAGAGCAAATCTTATTTAGTACTTGCTATGTCACAAGCATTCTGATAGGATTCTTAGTATGAGGGAGAAAGCCCTGGTCTATGTCCTCCAAGGTTCTAGATACACAAAAATCAATCTGTGCATTTGGGGCTATCTATTTATATCTGAAAGCTTGAACAAGAAAAAAAGGAGAACATAGATATATGCCATTTGCCATATAACAATGTCATGTAATGAGGGTCATAAAAATCTTAAACGTAGATGTCCATATAATTACCAATCTCTTTTTTTTTTCTTGCTTTTTTTTAAATTCATTTTAGTTTGTTAACACACAGTGCAATATTGGTTTCTGGAGTAGAATTCAGTGACTCATCACTTAAACACACCACCCAGTGCTCATCACATCAAGTGCCATCCTTAATACCCATCACCCGTCTAGCCCATCCCCCACCCACATCCCTCTATCAACCCTCAGTTTGTCCTCTATCGTTAAGATTCTCTTATGGCTTGTTTCCCCCTCTCTCTCTCTCTCTCTTTTTTTCCTTTTTCCTTTTTGCCTGTGTTCATCGTTTTTTTTCTTATATTCCACATGAGTGAGATCATATGCTATTTGTCTTTCTACCAATCTCTTTTATGTGGGAAAAATAATAATATTATATTTCAGTAATAAAGTTCTATTTCTCTTCTGAATTCACCATCAATATTCAAAAATATAAATTGATATGGATACCCATTCTGGTTAGCTTAATGTACTTAGACTTTAAGTATTCAAAATATTCTGTGCATATACAAAATGTGAGAAGATTCATTTTATTAGATTTTAATACTTTAATCTTGGGCTTATTATTCCCTCTTTGATTTTTTTATATCCAAATCTCACTTACGGTGTGGAAACATAAATATATGATCTTGCACACACATACGCATAATAATAAAGAGCTTGTCTCATTTCAATGGGCACACTCAAGGTCATAAAAACATAATTATTTTTGTAGGGTTTTTTTAAACAGTTAATCTGAAAAATCTCTCAAATTAGTGAGAGGAATATCAGCAAGGGGAAAAAAAAATCACTTCTCAGAGCTCTTATTACAAATAATGTAAGATCTCTCACATATTTTTGTATTCTCTCAAACTGCTTATGTAGGCCCTACAGTGATCTATTATGGAGAGAACTCACTAGTTACTTACACAGACCCAAGACAAAACAGAAGTCCTTTCTACTATAATGAAATGCATTGGAAGAGTAAGTGCATTTTCAACAATGAATTGGGATTAAAGCAAGACTCCATCCTGATCTCATATATTCATACAGAGATACCATCTCTTATAAAGAATGTTTTAAAATGTTTTCTTTATGAAATACCATAGCAGACAACTACATGCTAAAACAGGAGGTGAAAAACAGAGTAATTGTCCAGGAGTTTTTATATAATGTCATTTCAAAAAAAAAAAAAAAAAGATATCCTAAGACAAACTCACCATACTCTTCTAAAACATATTTTAAAAAAACATAATAATCCCACCCCCTATTGATTTTCTTAAAGGAATAAAAAGTTATCAGATTGTTCTTTAAACTAACAAGTAAGAAATGGGTATTGGAGGATAGGAGACAAGGTGAGGTACTGATAAGTTGCTTTAATTGTTAGTGTATTAAATTATATATGCCACATGAACGCTTCTGTTTATTCATATACAAACTAAACCTGATGTCTAATAAGCCTTTTTCATATGGACCAACCCAAAAATTACTAATGAAAACACATGACTTTTTTTTAATGAATGCAAAACAATAAGATGATGATAAGTTGTTCTTAAATAGAAAATACTATTATTTATTTCACCAACTAACAATGTCCCTATAGTATTATCATTTTAATATATATTTAAATAAAGGTTTTCCTGACCTATTTCCTCTTTGATGTATACGATGGTGATTTCTTCGTATCATTTGTTTGTTCATGCTATTGCTTGGTGTGGAACTTGTCCTTTTTCTGTCTTTCATTATGAACTACCTCTTCCACCCTTAAATCCAGCACAAATTCAGCCTGTTCCACACTATGTCTGCCTTTCTGTGCAATTTTTTTCTTTCCTGTAAGCTAAAAGTCATTTCTTCTTTCTGTGATTTTTTTTAAAAAGCTATGTTGTCATAAGTCTTACAATCCTTAACCAAGATCTGGTGTTGACCTTTCTGAATTACTACCCAGACTGAAAGTCCCTTGAGAGCAAACACAGGTCTGATTTATCATTAAATTCAGTTATGCAGGAACAAAAACCTCCAGCTGCGCAATTAGCAGGCCCCAAAAGGATCAATGCTTTGTGTCACAAAGGAAAATGTGGATGCTAATACTGTGTAACTAACATCAGAATTTCACACAGGCTCATTGTTCCAGAATGTCTGCTTTCTGTTAACAGTGGACTAGCAGTCAGAATTATTCAGCTCCTGCTGCTAGAAAATCCTCAAATTATGATTAATAGTCAAGTTCTATCAAATACAATTTCCTTCCAGGAATTATAGTATATATTTCCTTCTCCAAAAAAGGAGAACCTTTCCTCCTGGCATAATAAAGAGAAATGCAATTCTCAAAGCCTGATTTCAAAAGGTTAAGCATTTTAGCTGAGAAAGAAAAGTGCATGATCAAGTAAAAGTTTATCATAACAAAGCTATTTTTGAGATTTTTTAATTCATACACATTTACATGCATGCACATGATTCTTCCTCCCCCCTCTTTTTTTTTTTTTTTTTTACAAATTCGGGGTTATGATTTACAATAAACTCTAATTCTTTAGGACCTTAAATACATAGTCCTCTTTAAAAATGCTGCATTTAATTACTATAAACTTCCCTACCTAATTAGCAGAAAACAGTATTCTGAGGGATAAAATAATGATAATTCCCATTTTTAACATATTACTAAAGTTTCTTGGTATAACTCAGCATCTTGCATGCCAATGTGCATGGAAAAGTCCCTATTCCAAAGCTCAAAAATGCTAGATATTCTTTTTGTGATAAAATTAATTAACAATGAAATTTCTTTTTGCCTTCAGTGCTCGAGGTATGCTAGCCCATAACTGTTAATGCTTGAATCTATTTTTAGGAGTACTTATTCTTTCTTTAGGGAATGAAGAAGCTCTATTTGAAGATTGCATCTATTGATAGTGTAATCAACACAGTACTCTTTATTTTCAGGAACATATCCCAACCAAGAATTCACTGTAAATCCACTTCTTTGCAAAAATCTACTTTTCCTTCCTCTTCCATCTCATTTCTTAGAAGATCCAAAAAGGGGAAGTAAACTTACATATGGACAATTTTGCTTAAGAAGAAAACATTCTTTTAAAATGTCACAGATTCAATGGGGCACCTGGGTGGCTCAGTCAGTTAAGCATCTGCCTTCAGCTCAGGTCATGATCTCAGTGTCTTGGGATCAAGCCAGGCATCAGGGGAGTCTGCTTCTCCCACTGCCTCTCCCCACCCCCCGCTCATGCTCCCTCTCTATATATCTCAAATAAATACATAAAAGTCTTCATAAAAAAAGTCAGATTCAAAATCAAGTTTAAGTACGACTTGTTCTTGGGAAGTCTAGGAAGCATAACTCATTTAAGTTTTTCAATACTTTGAAAGAGTTTCAAACTGATGTTGAGTATACAAGAAAACAATGTATACCCTTCAACATTTAAAAAATGCATACTTTAAAAATTGACCTCCCCCAAAACAGTGATTTCTAACTATCTCTAAATCTGACATTCAAATTTAAATGTTCTACTGAATGGACTCTGGCAATAATTTGCAAACTCAGAGAAATGTTATATTAACTGGTAAGTATTTTACATAATCTAAGAATAAGTAAATTTAGAGAAAAATTTCTTATGGATAAGGTATATGAAAAATGCAAACAATGTAATTTGGTGATTAAATTTGTAAATTGTATAAACTAATTTGACAGCATAGTTTTTTTTTTTATCTTGTTTGTATTTGTTCTATATTCAAAATAGCTAGGATTATTGGTAGGCAAAATTCAAATCATCCTTAAAATTTGCTTTAAGATATCCCTAAAAGAATTTTGAAAAAATGATTGCTTCATTGTAATTTTTAAAAAATCACTTCGGGGCACCTGGGTGACTCAGTTGATTAAGTGTCTGACTTTTGATTTCGACTCAGGTCATGATCTCAGGGTGATGGTATTGAGCCCCATGTCAGGCTCCACGTTCAGTGAGGAGTCTGCTGGAGATTCTCTCTTTTCTTCTCCCTCTGTTTCTCTCCTCCCTTCTTTCTCTTTCTCTAATAAATAAATAAGTCTTTTAAAAAATCACTTCTACAATATAATTTTAAAAATGACTAGATTACGTAGCAGATTATTATGTAGATTATGCAGGCTTCTTTTAATATTTATCATCTTGATGAAACAACATGCTACCACGTTCAATATGTTTAATATCCCTGTTGCTGCTTTGGTCTCAGAGGAACAACGTCTTATTTCCCTTTCTTCCTCTTTTTCTTTTTCTTAGTAAGACCAAATGAAAAAAGTGACTTTCTTAAATAAAAACTGTCATTATTTCTGTCACTCATTTTATAATTCAGAATGTCTACGCACAGGTCAAAATACACAGTTTTTAACATCACACTTCAGAATTTTCAGAAATACGTTTGAATCCTGAAGCTCAACTCTGGGTTTGTGTTGCCTTGTTGAAGGATGCTTTGTGGACACACCAAGCTTTGCGCCATATCTGTTATATGAAGAGTTCATGGGGAAGTGGAGAACCTAGAAGCTGGTTTTCCTAAAAGNNNNGGTTCTAGTTGGGAGAAAACTGATCTCCCTCCCAGGAGACGTTGGGAAATATAGAGAAACATTTTTGTGCGTCACAGCTTGGGGTGGAGTCCGGTGGGTAAAGGCCAGGATGTTGCTAAATACCCAGTGTACAGGCAGCACCTTCCAACAAAGACAATGCAGCAAAAAATTTCAACAGGGCTCAGATCAAAAAGCCCTGTTCTAAAATAATCTTTTCTTTTTTTAAGTTTTTGTATGTACTCAGAGGTCCATAAATCTCATTTTGAAGACTTATCTTGGCCTACTCTACCAGTTCACTCTCAACAGTTCATTGCTTTCTAGTTGGGAGTGAAGGAAAACTAGTTGCATTGCTGAACATTAGAACTTAGAAGTTAGAAGAACTTAGAGCTTAGAAGTTACATATAATACATCAAAAGAAAAAGTATCCACGATGCAATACCATTTATTTTTATATAGAAACACACATACTGTATATCACAAAATGCTTTGTAAAGAGTTAGTCACAGCAAAAAGAAAAAAAAAAAGAGGAATTTTATAGTGGGATAAAAAAACAGCACTTGGTGATTCTGTGCCCTAATATAGTTTCAATGAAAGTAAAAACTAAGGAAAACTTTTCAAGCTTTTGGAGTCTAGGGAAGATTTTCATCTTGCTAAATCCAAAATCCTCTTGAATTTCTTCTAAGTTTCGTGTTATTCTTTAGTTATTACAGAGTCTTATGAAGATTAAGAAGAGAAAGCAAAATAACTCTTCTTCTTTGAATATACTTTTTAAACCACTCCCAGTGACAGTATTCAAAAAACTGAGCTCTCGTAGTGCCATGGATGACACTAATTTTGTTAGAAGTTGACACCAATCTCTTACTTAGATAATTCAAATGGCTGATGTGGCAGCAAAGTGGTAAATAGATGAGGTAGGAGGTTTCATATTTCCACCCAAATTAATACAACTTTATTTCAATTTCCATAAGTTTGCAAAAAATAAATCAGGTTTTAAATTATTATTTGTGCAGTTAATACTTAAACATTCTCATTTACAAGATCATAAAACCATACTTATTAAATATTCAGACATTTAATTGACACCTACAGACTCCATGGAATCTAAGAAGAAGATAGGTAATTATAAAGACTTTCTTCTTTACACTGTTTTTGTATTCCAACACAGCTGAATAAAGGACAAATTCCCTAGGATTACTGTGAGGAGTAAGTGGAGTAAGCAAGGAGTCAGTGGTCCCTGGCTCACCCTTCAGTCTCTATGCTCATAAATCCTCACTATTCTTACACACTCACCTCACACTCACCCTGGCCTTCGTTCTGAGCCCCTCTGATTCTTACTCTTGGTAACCTTTCTATGATAGCCAGCACCCATGCCTATGTCACCTGCTCTTAAACTCTCAATAAAGTATCCCCATCACTCTGTATCCATTGACCTTCTTAAGTTTTCTTCATGTCCCTCGTAATTACTTCTCTATTTTATCTTTCTCCATCTATTTCTTCATTGTCTGTTCTCTCACTAGAATATAAAAGTAAGAGAGTAGAGTTTGGGGTGTTTTGCTTAGAACAGTATTCCTGGCACCTAGAAAGTACAGGAACATTAGGAACTCAATGAATATTTATAGAATAAATAAAGAAATCAATCAAACTAATAAGCAATTTGGTATATAAATTCATATGTAAAATAACCGTGTAATCGCTTTTTGCTTGTTTGTTTGCTTTTGTTGTTGTTGCTGTGCGTATGACATTCTGACATCAAATGGATTGGAAATAGTTAAAATCAGCCCAGCACATATTATAAATCTGAGAAATGTGCTGCAGATAATGTATCAACCAGAAGGGGCAATAAAACGACTTTAGGTGCAGGTACTTGAAATATCACAGGCTCCAGATCATATAATCAGCTAGCAAATCCAACCCTTAATATCTTTTTGTTTTCTTTTAAAACAAACAATACATAGACATAAACAAACCCCAAATTCTTTCAATGATACCTTGTTGCTTTTACTAACTTGCTTTTTTTTTTTTAAACAATTTTTGAAAAGAAATTTTTATGATGGCTTCCTATCTCCAGTGTCATTTTTTTCTTTTTCTTCTTATTTTTCTGGACTTTGTTAAATACTTTTTAATTGTGTCTTTCAAGATTTTTGAACGTAATAAATACAATAAATCTCCAGGCCTGCTGCTTCTGTTCCGAAAATAACTTTTAACATATTTCTTCCTTTTTATTTGTACCTTATCACCAATAACAACAATTTCCTTGTTTTTCACATCTAGTCTTTACATGAAATAATCATCTCCAATAATCCGTAGTCTTAAACCTATTGATATACAATATTCCTCCGTTATATCTGGGGGGTAATGCTTGTTAGCTGGTTTTAGCACAGACGCTTGCTTTCAGTTTTTAAGGGTACAACACGTTACTATACAATGTTGTACAGATCCCTAGAATTTACTCAGATTTCTTAACTGAATCTTTATACCTGTGGATCAGTAACTTCCCATTTCCTTGCCCCCCCATAGCCCCTGGCAACCAGCATTCCATTGTTTGATTCTATGAATGTGACTCTTTTAGATACTTCCTGTAAGTGGAATTATGCCGTGTTTGTCTTACTGCGACTTGTTTATTTCACTCAACATAATGTCTTCAAGATTCATTTTTGTTGCCATATATTGCAGAATTTCTTTTCCTTTTTTAAAGTTTAATTGCATTCTCTCTGTGTATATATGTGTGTATCTATATGTAAGTAGAAATAAATCAATGATAGGTGATAAGTAGATGATAGATAAATAAATAATAGATAAATAGGTAGAGAATAAGTCATATTTTATTTATCTGTCATTTGTCATTAGACATTAGAAACCTTGGGTATTATGAATACTGCTGCAATGAATAAGGGAGTGCTAAAACATCTGAGATCCTGATTTCAATGCTGTTGGATAAATAGAAAAAGGATTGCTGGATCATATGGTTGTTCTATTTTTAATTTTTTGAAGACTCTCCGTGCCGTTTTCTATAGAAGCTTCACCATTTTGCATCCCCATTAATGGTGCGCAAGGGTTCCAATTTAGAAAACATGGATTCTAGTTATTCTAGCAAACATTTGGTGGCTTTTTTTTTTTTTAATAACAGCCCTCCTGACAAGTATTAGATGAAATCTCATGATTTTGATTTGCATTTCCTTGGTTAGTGAAGAACATTTTTTCATATACCCGGTGGCTATTTGTATGTCTTATTTGGAGAAATATCTATTCTAGTCTTTATCCAATTTTTAATTGGGATACCAGATTTATTGCTATTGAATTGTAGGAGTTCCTAATACATTTTGGAGATTAACTGTTTGTCAGATATACGGCTCACCAATATTTTCTCCCATTTTGTTGTTGCCTTTCACTCTATTATTATTTCCTTTTCTATGCAGAAGTTCTTAGTTTGATGTAGTCCTACTTATTTATTTTTGGATTTGTCCCCTAGGTTTTGATGTTGTGTCCAAGAAATAATTGCTAAGATCAGTTTATCATATATGTCTGGATTTATTTTTAAGCTCTCTACGTTTCTTTGGTCCATAGGTTTTCTTTATACCGATATCATACTGTTTTGATTAATATAGATTTATAATACAGTTTGAATTCAGGAAGTGTAATGCCTCCAGCTGGTTTTTTTTTTTTCTTTTTTCTTTTTTCCTTCAGATTGTTTTGACTATTCATGGTCTTTTGTGGTTCCATATGAATTGTGAATTGTTTGTTTGTTTGTTTGTTTGTTTGTTTTATTCCTGGAGAAAATGCTGTTGGGATTTTGACAGGGATCGCATTGAGCAATATGAATATTTTAACAATATTAAGCCTTCCAATCCATAAACTTAAACGTCTTTTCATTTATTTGTGTCTTCTTTAATTCTTTTCATCAACATTTTGTAATTTTCTTATTATTTATTTATTTATTTATTTATTTATTTATTTATATTATATTCAGTTATCAAAACATAGTTTGGTACTTTTCATTCCCATAGTTAAGTTTATTACTCATTATTTTATCCTTTGGGTGTTCTTTTAAATGGGATTATTTTGAGTTCCTTTTCAAATAGCTTTTTTTTTTTTTTTAAAGATTTTATTTATTTATTTGACAGAGATAGAGACAGCCAGCGAGAGAGGGAACACAAGCAGGGGGAGTGGTAGAGGAAGAAGCAGGCTCATAGCAGAAGAGCCTGATGTGGGGCTCGATCCCACAACGCCGGGATCACGCCCTGAGCCGAAGGTAGACGCTTAACTGCTGTGCCACCCAGGCGCCCCTTCAAATAGCTTTTTGAACAGCTTTAGTGTTTTGTTTTGTTTTCCCTTGAACTTCTTTTGCCAAGGCCAGGACATATTTTCTGTTTTCCATGTTTAATGTATACTTTCTTAGTTCTGGTCTTAGAATACTCCTCTCAGCTGTACTACTGCAAATCTTTCTTCTTAGCTATTCTTTTATTTTATTTACCAACATCTTTCAGTTATTTCATAATGTTATACCTAATGGGTTATATTCCTACAATCCCTTTTACATGTCTCTCTTTGCTAAGAAAGCTATTTTGGGTTATTTTTTCATATAAGACTAAATTCTTTCTCATGGGAATTCATCTATGCCCATAAATTCATCTATCACTTTGATGACACCTCCCTAAATTACATACCCTGGATGAATCTCTCTCCTAAAATCAGAGTAGTATACCTAATAACCTGATGGACACTACCCCCGAATAACCCAAGATCCACAGTTGAAAATGTAATGCATCTTCTCTTACTAAATTCAATTACTTTGAAGATTAGTTCCACCATCTTGCAAGAAGAATAAGCTTGAAATTCTAGGCTGTGTTGACATGACAAAAATGCTCAATTAATATTTCTTAAGGATTAAACATTCCCCACTCCTACACCTATTACTTACATATCCTCTTACTCCTCCAGCTTAGATGTACTGGAGAGCTGTAATTTTATAGCCATCAAACCAATGTCTCCGGGGTGAGTTGATTGGATTCAAATTCGGTATCCACTATCCAATATTATGTGATCTGAGAAATGTGACCTAAATGCCTCTGCTTTCCTCTTCTCATCTAGGAATTGGGAATAATAATAAGAGCACTCATTCGGTTGGACTAAATGAGATAATACAGATAAAGCACTTAAAGCAGTGCCTAGCACGAAGTTACTCTTAGTAAATGGCATATATTATTATTTCTGAAATTAAAATTCTCCTTATCTGCCAGTGTACTGACCAATTCTAACTTTCATCTGAAAATATTTTTATAGGTAGAAGTATACCTTCTAATTCACTGTGGGATTGGGGAGACTTAGTAACATGGAAATCTGTTTATCATTATGATACTAAATAATTTTCACTGACTTCTTAATCCCATCAAGACAATGGTTCATCTCATTGACATTGTTCAAAATGCCTTTTGTAAACTTTTCCATACCTGTTTCTCCAGGCCAGATCTCTTACAAATCAATCACAGATTCAAGTGGATAAAATAATATGGGTAGGTTAACACATTATAATTAAATATTAAGGGAATTTTTTAAATTTGACATCAGAAAATTTTTTGGAGAAAGTATTTTTGATAATACTTTATTCCATAATTAAATACTGCTTCCACATTTTGTTCTCTCTTTAAGTAAATCTTACTAATTCATATTTTCTGGAGAGTTACCTATTTATTAAAAATATACTAGCCTAATTTAACAGATAAATTACATACTATTTATATTTCCTCAGAGCATAAAACAAATGCCTTTTTTTCATTAAGTTAATTCATTCCCAATAACAAACATGCTAAATATAACACGGGAAGACTCAGAAACCAATATTAAGGCTATGGACTTTTTAAAATCTCTAAATAAAACATGAGATAAGCAAAATCCAATAGTATCTTAAACAGGATGGCATTATGTGCCTCTGAAACTCAGGGAGGATTTCAGGGTTGGAAAGTAAACTAGAAAGACATAAAACCTTGAGATTGCATAAAATCACTGAAAACAGAATAGTGAAAGGGAGAGTAGAAACCTTTAGCATTCCAATAATTAGAATTCTAAGGAAGATGGTAAGAAAAGACAGATAATGGAAAGCCAATGTGGTTGAAGTCCAATTAAGTAAGTGAGGTATAATGGAAATTTAATTTGCCCTACAATGCAGCTAAGATGTTACAATGAGCACATAAAATTGTCATATGGGTTCTGAAGGATGTGGCCCTTGGTATTATTTATAAGATCGTGAAGGCCATTTTTGTGGAGTTGTGGGGATTAAAGACTGATTGGTTAGGTCTCATTTACAGACAAATATTGCATAAAAGCAAAGCTGAAACCTAGACTTTGTCTAGTAGGGAAGTAAGACATCTGCATCCTTTCTTATTTTAAGATGACTGAGGCTATTAAAAATATATAAATTTATATATATATTATATTACATAAATATTATATTATATAAAATATAAATAATAATATAATTTCCAAATATTACATTATTTAATATAAGTATGTTAGACAATATTAACAATGGTATTCTTTATATAAGGAGGTGAAGGTAAAGGAGCAAAAAACAGGTCATCCATACAGATACCAAAGAGTCTTTGATGGTATTTGAGATCTATTTTCTGATTGATAAGTCATCGTGGTAAACTTTTCTAGGAAATCTCTATAATATATGAGTTGTCCACAGACTAATATCTAAATTTAATGTATTCTAATTAAAAATCTCAATATCTTGCTGTAACTAGGCCAAGCAATATTTGAATTCATGTGAGAAAAAATTTCCATCACAAATGTCAAGAAAATTATAAAAGTGAACAGCAGTGAGAAGGGATTTGTATGATCTGGATATAATAGTATATTAAACTATATTACATGGTGAAGAATACATAAGTAGATTTTTAAACAGAATGGTAAGCTTCTTAAAAGATTTTGTGTGAGAAAACCTGTACATAATTTTGTTTATATGTGTTTATTCATACACAACATGGTGGTGTTTCAAGATTGTGTGAAAAGGTAGAATACTAACCAAATGATATGTGGACATTTGGCTTGTTGTTTTGTGTAAAATTAAGTAAAAATTTATCCCTCAGAAACAAATTTTTTAAATATAAAAGAACAGCATTATATTCTCTGATACTGGCCATTGCAACTTTTTTCTGATAGGTTCCCTAAGGCAAGGGAAATAAAAGCATAAATAGACTATTGGGGCTACATCAAAATAAAAAAGCTTCTGCACAACAAAGGAAACAATCGAGAAAACTAAAAGGCAACCTATTGAATGGGAGAAGATATTTGCAAATGACATATCTCATAAAGGGTTAATATCTAAAATATATAAAGAACTTATAAAACTCAACATCCAAAAAACAAAATTAAAAAATGGGCAGAAAACATGAACAGACATTTCTCCCAAGAAGACATACCTCTGGCCAACAGACACCTGAAAATATATTCATAGTCAGTCATCATCAGGGAACTGCAAATCAAGATTACAATGAGCTTTCACCTCACACCTGTCAGAATGGCCAAAATCAAAAACACAAGAAACAACAGGTGCTGGCAAGAGGAGAAAAATGACCCCTCTTGCACCGTTGGTGGGAATGCAAACTGGTGTAGCCACTGTGGAAAACAGTACAGAAGTTCCTCAAAAACTTAAAAATAGAACTGTCATATGATCCAGCAATCACACTACTGTGTATTAACCCCCAAAATACAAAAACATTAATTCAAAGGGATACATGTACCCCTAAGTTTATAGCAGCATTATTTACAATAGCCAAGATATGGAAGCAACCTAAGAGTCATCTACTGACACATGGATAAAGAAGAAGTGATGCACACACACACACATATACGCACATGTATATACATATACATATATACATACATATACATAATGTACATATATACATATATATGTGTATATAGATACGTATACATAATACTAAGTGACAGAAGTCAGAGAAAAAATACCAAATGATTTCACACATATGTGGAATTTAAGAAACAAAACAAATGAACAAAGGGGTAAAAAAAGAGAGAAAGAAGCCAACTCTTAACCATAGAGAAGAAACTGATGGTTACTAAAGGGGAGGTGGATGGGAATGGGTGAAATAGATGATGGAGACTAAGGAGCGCACTTGCCCTGATGATCCCCAAGTGATTAAAATAACTTAAAAATTTTTTAAAAAAAGAACAAAACTATAATTAGAAAATTAGCCCAAAATATAGGTGTGCGTTTATCTCATATAACAGGGGAGACTTCTTGCACAATGCCTAAAAGAAAATTTTGCAACACTTGGTCATGTTAATATTTCAATGTGCATATTAAAAAGCAGGATAGAGACGGGAGAGTGAAAGCAAGCAAAAAATGAGCATTTACTTCACATATACATATCTTGCTTAATACACCTACTAGTAAAAAACTAGAAATCAAAAAGAAAAAGACAAAGAAACTGATAAATTTGGGCAAAACATATTAACAGGCAATTTATAAAATAGATGTACAGATGCCAAGAGATATTTCCTATTCAATTTGCAAAAATGAAAACAGTCATAAGTTCCAATAATAGTGTGCAAGGAAAAATCAGCAATTCTCTCTCTGCTGCTACTGTTAGTGCAGAATGGGGTAATATTTCAGGATCCCTTGAAATAAACTTGGCAGTTTACATTAAGGAAAGATTCTTTTTCCCACTTATTCTACATTTAGGAATTTTTTCTTTTACGGTACCCATAAGAGTTATTTAAATAAGACAAGTATTAGAAAGAATTATTTAAATAGTTATTTTTTATTTTTAATTTTAATTATTTTTAGATAATTAAAAAGTTATTTAAATAAGACAAGTATTAGAAAGAATTAAAAATTTGGCAATAGACTTCAACAGATGACTGGATTAAGAAGTTGTGGTCCATATATACAATGGAATATTACTCAGCTATCAGAAAGAACGAGTTCTCAACATTTGCTGCAACATGGATGGCACTGGAGGAGATAATGCTAAGTGAAATAAGTCAAGCAGAGAAAGACAATTATCATATGATTTCTCTCATCTATGGAACATAAGAACTAGGAAGATCGGTAGGGGAAGAAAGGGATAAAGAAAGGGGGGTAATCAGAAGGGGGAATGAAGCATGAGAGACTATGGACTATGAGAAACAAACGAGGACCTCAGAGGGGAGGGGGGGTGGGGGAATGGGATAGACTGGTGATGGGTAGTAAGGAGGGCACGTATTGCATGGTGCACTGGGTGTTATACGCAACTAATGAATCATCGAACTTTACATCAGAAACCAGGGATGTACTGTATGGTGACTAACATAATATAATAAAAAAAAATTAAAATAAAAATAAATAAATAAATAAAATTTGGCAATAGGAAAGTGCTTAAAAATGGGGTTATCTGTAGGATAAATTGGTAGAAGTAAATGTAAAATGCAGGGGATATTGAATCATGAACATGAATAATGCCTCTAAATATCAGTAAATTTGGCAATGTTTAATTTACATTCATATTCATGTGTTTGCACATGTGCTCATGCACGTACCAGAAACAAAGCTTCTAATTTACAATTCCTGTTTTGATTAAAGACTCACTTTAATTTCTTTGGTGAGATTTTCTGCATTACTTGAATTTTTATAATAAATATATTCTAATTTTATAAGAAAACATTAAAAGCTCATTCAAAATATTAAAAATATTAATTTGAGATTTGCTTTTCTTCTCTCAGCATGCAAATCTATTCTTTCATTATTTTTTTCTTTTCATGCCTCTATATAATGTTTATTTCAGCATGTATTCATACCTGTTTGTGTGTCTGTGGTGTGTGCGTGTGTATGTGTATCAAGTGAGCTGAAGTTGAAGGGAGAAACTGCCCTTTGTAATAGATTTCCGACTTCCATGTTTCTTAGAAATCATTCTAGAATCTGCAAGCCAGCAAGCAGGTCCTTATAAATAGCTATCCTCTAAATTCTTCATAAGTCTTTTTACAATTACTACATTGTTAGAGGTATCACACTAAATTCAGAGGTACGTTTTTTTCTTTTAAATGGAATTGAAGATCATATAAAATTGGGCTGTCCCTGTTTCTAGAAGGCGAAAGCAATAGGTAATCCTGTACTCATGACTGACTTCCTGAATTGCCAAGTTCCTGGTCAGAGAACAAATTGCTATGCATCCCGTTTCTATATTTGCATGTGATCAGTTTGAAAATATTCTAAGAGTTAGTTGCATACAACTTTCTCTCTCAAGAAAGTCGGAACTTAAAAAATTAGACATATTTTTCAAGTGTCAATTCAGGGTTTTTCCAGGGAAAACCTCTGGAAATTGGATCTTCGCTTATTTTGAATTAGGTGTACAAGAGATAAGATGGATGTACCTAGCCAACAGAGTCAAGAAACAGGATTTGAATGCCTAAAACTAATCTTAAAAAAAGAAAAGAAGGAAAAAGAAAAGAATGAAAAGAAAACAAAAATATTAGAACAGAAGATAACTACTTTGGATATAAGCTGGAAACAAAATTTCTCTCATTCTAAGTTTTGTCAGATAAAGTCAACTCATTCAGCCACTGAAAAGACCAAAATTAAAAACAAAGAAGAAAAATAACTAATAGAAAATATTATTAATGTGAAAATATAAAGTGTTCTCAGACTTTATCAAATAAATTTTGAGGAATATGATGTGCAGAGTCGATGTTATTACTTGGTACTTCCTGTATATTATCTTGTTTATTTGAACATTTTCTATTCTCCCTCATTAGCATGCAAATTCTATGAGGCAGTGAACTTGCCAGTCTCTTAGTGATTAGCAAATGTATACTGAATGGCATAATTTACATATCTATATTCTAACTTGCTTTATTCCCAGTGCAAATAATTTTCTAAGTTTTATTCTCACGGACTTAAAACAAATCTCTTTTTGTGAGACCAGCTCACCCTAACCTCCAAATTTCTTACCAAAAAAATGTATTTTTTCTTTACGAACTGATTGTTCACAGAAATAAAGACGGTCAGGTCAAAGTTCAAAGTTTTAAAGGATGATCTTAACTCACTTATTCAAGACACTTCGAATATACTAATTAATTACAACAATCTATTGTAAAACTAGTAAGCAAACTCCTTGCTGATCGGAAGATTCTCTTATTCTGTGCCAGAGCTTCCCCAAACTTTTTTTCTGTTTATTTCCAATGTACTCCCAGGAAAAGCGTGCACCGGATGCCAGTCAGATCAGCCCAAGGAGCATCCTGGCACAGACGCACAACTCTTGGCATTTTTCTCTGAATTGAAAAGGTTAGGGAGCCCTGGTGGATGATATTCTGCTACCATTATTAACAAGCCAAATAAGGCACATCAGGCAAGAGTTGTTCTTAGATATTCCAAGCAGCAACCTTTTGATCATTTTTTAAGTATTTAGTTCCCCAAATCTTCTCTTGGACAAGTGCGGCATTGGGTTTTTGGCGTTGGTTATGACATTATAAGCTAATCCAGGGTGCTGGCCTGGCTTCCAAATATGGAAGAAAAAGAAACCTCAAAATGTGGTTGGGGGACAACAAAGCCAGGTGCCCACGCACACACAGGGAGTCTAAAGAAGAAAGTGCTAGAGTGCCCGGAAGAAAATGCAGATGAGATTGGAGAGGGATTTGATTTCTGGCTCTAGGACATTAGGCTGGGCTTCTCATCCTTGAAGATCCTGGATACTGTCTTGTTCTGATAGACGCAAGTCAGTGGCTTAGTTTTGCTTCTTCCCACCTTTCCTCCAGGAACATATTCAGAAGGATAAGGAGAATGAAACTTCTAGAGCCAGCTGGGAGAGAACACAAACATAAATTCTAAGCTGTACGTACATGTAACCAGAAGCGGCAGAGACAGAAATGAAGCAGGAAGAGGTGGCAGGGCAGCCATGAAAGGAATGAGAAAAAGGGCAGAGATTAGAGAGGCTTGAACGTATTCAGTCCCAAAGGGCAGAGCTCCACCCAGGGCCCAGGATGGGGAGGACCAGAGTCTTTGCTGTGTCATTTTGTTGGTGGACAGTGTATTGTTTTTTTCTGTTTCATTTTCTCCCTGAAAGGATAGAACCTTAGCCTGGCTAAGAAAAAGGGTTAATTTCCAACTCCCTTCTCTGTATGGCTAAACACTTTGTCTCCTCTCTTTTTGTGTCCAGTTTATTACCTTCATGTTCAAATTGTGTTCTGTTTTAGGATCCTGAGGTGAGTTTTTACTTCCTTATAAGCTCAGACTTTCATTTTAAAATATTGTTGTGATATTTAAGAATCATGCGTCTAAGTGTCTTCCCTCATTTTTTTTTCTTAACTGTAAGGATTGAATAGGTTCACATAGTGCAAAGACCCTAGATGCCATACAGCTCACTAGGAGAAATTATCTGTTGGGGTTAATGTAGAGCGTGAAATCAGCCGTAATAGCTGGCTTGCTACAATGTAACACAGAGGCCACTGAGGGCAGGGACAGTTTCAGAGAAGGGTCTAGGCCTTTGG
>NW_024426996.1:60300602-60358102 GCF_017311325.1 Ursus maritimus
ATGCCGAGGCCTACGTGACCACTATGCAGTTGGAATGCCCTGGGGAGTTGCCTTCCTGAAACTTTCCAAGCCCAAAACAGCCGCCCTGTGATCTCAGTGATGTGGGCATTGTCCCTTAGGCTATGCTTAGCAGAACACGCAAATTACCATATTGTATCTTTCCTGTAAACAGATCCTCCCTGTTTCAGTAAGACCCTCTGTCACACAGCCTGTGCTTCAGAAACAGTGATAAGGATTTGTGATTATCCCAAAGAACCAATAAAAGTGGGAGCAAAGAAGGGCAAACGGTCTTTGCCTCTGAGCGTTGACCCTCTTGCCCTCTCCTCTCCTTCACTGGCAAAGTTTGGAGTCATCTTTCATCCATCGGTACAGGGATTTCTGGCCATTCCCAGCAATTATCGAAACAAAATCTAGAACAGAATATTAGAAATAAATGGCTTAGAAAGAAGGGAGAGAAAAATTTAGAAGAAAAAAAGGGCAAACATTTCCAGCAAACAATATTATGCCTACATGTGGTAGAGAAGGAAAGGGCTTAGCTTAAAAAAAAATGGTACAGCTCTTTCAAAAATCAATTCAACCTTCTCGAAAGTATAGGAGAACACCAGAGAGAAATTAGATACTAAAGGTATATCTTATTTAGTGTTTATATAATATATATATCATAGTGATATCTATTTATATCTATTTCTATAGATATGAATGTATCTATCACTATGATGTATATTTCAAAAACAAATGCTGTTCAAGATCTTGAACCTTTACTATCTGAGGAAAGAATCAATGTTTGGGGAACAAATGGCAGATACACTTGTCCTGACCAGGCTATCAGAGTCACAGTTTTCAGGATCATCAATAACAGACGAAGTTTAGGAACCTGTCAAGGACAATTCTCCACTTGCTTTCACAGGAGATGGGTTTTCCAGGCTTAAGCAATTCTATAGCAGGAGCCAGCAAAAAAGCAAATATGCCCCAGGACTGGAAATGCCTATTCATAAGGAATAGTCAAGGATATAGCATTACAGGTGCCTTCTTTAAAGCAAGAACTGCAGAAGCAACAGAGTGGCAGCTATCTGTGAGGTACTATTGTATACGTACAGCTCCCATCCCATTGTATCCTCACAACTACCTCATAAGCAGATGCTACTAGTGAACCATTTGAAGAAGAGGTGAGTGAGTGACACCGAGGTTAAGTAGTGTTTCATTTTTTTTTTATTTTTTATTATATTATGTTAGTCACCATACAGTACATCCCCGGTTTCCGATGTAAGGCTCGATGATTCATTAGTTGCGTATAACACCCAGTGCACCATGCAATACGTGCCCTCCTTACTACCCATCACCAGCCTATCCCATTCCCCCACCCCCCTCCCCTCTGAGGCCCTCAGTTTGTTTCTCATAGTCCATAGTCTCTCATGTTTCATTCCCCCTTCTGATTACCTCCCCTTTCTTTATCCCTTTCTTCCCCTACCGATCATCCTAGTTCTTATGTTCCATAGATGAGAGAAATCATATGATAGTTGTTTTCAGATTGTGGCTAGTAAAGAGCTCATATGTAATCCCGTACAATGGGACTTCAGAATGAAGTCCTTAATGCAATATTCAGAGTAATACACTATCACCGAGTCAACCACTGAATGTGCATTTGTATGAATCCACTTATCTCCTTATGGTTTAATTTAGTTACTTTAGTTAGTTTCGCTGCTGTGATCAATTCTCTACACTGATCTCGACCCTCTTGTATGACTCTGTAGATGTATTTAAAATACAAACATAGAATGAGCTATGCTTCTAACAAATGCAAAAGTATTTACCAGGCAACACATGATTAGTGTCAACTGTTCCTAATGCTTCTGACAAATAGCAAATTACTTGCTAACAAGCAGATGCTTCAAACTAGACCTGTGACAAATGATAAATGACAAAAATCTAGGAGCAAATCATGCCCAATCTCTCACCTGCTGTTAAGTCAGCCCTGAATTAGTGAGTCAAAGTTTTGCAAAAAGAAAACGGAAGACCTATGCTCTTTGTGTCATTCTATCAATTTAACAATGGACACCAAACTGTGAGTTCTTTTCGCTTTCACCTACTTCTCCCAGGTTTCCTGGAATAATATACCTAACGATAAAAAGACAAAAAACAGAACTCAATTTGGATTAGTGCACTGAACTCCCATTCATTGCACTAAGTTTCATCATTCTTGTTCTATAACTAGATATTTCAATGTCTCTATCCCTCACTATGGTTTAAATTCCACAGCAGAAGACTGGTTTTTTCATTGTTTTCTTTTTTATGTCTAGCATAACACTTAACACATAGTAGTTGATCAGTAAATATTTGTTGAATGAAAGAATACAGGAGTCATAGGAGTGAAATAAATATTTGCTAAATGGATGCATAAATATTAAAAAGAAAAGTGTTCTACTACAAATCAGGAAGATTTCCAACATTTAAAAAATTTTTTCAATTAATCATAAATTTACATAAAATCTGAATAACCAAAATAAGGACTCATCATTATCAATGTTTCTGATTTCAACAGAATTTCTTTCAACTTATCGTCTTGTTTCTTTGTCCTCATGCCTTGAAGTTGTTTCCCCCTCGTTCTTCTACCTGGCACTTTAAGACTTATTTAGAATGCTTTTCTTTGTTTTTGAGCCTAATCAAAATCACATGAATGTGTTAGAGCAATAACAAGCAATTCAGTACGAAAATAAATAAAAGTAATCCTTTTGGTGTTGTACAACACAAAGGACCAACACAAAATTTCTTTTTTTTTTTTTAAAGATTTTATTTATTTATTCGACAGAGATAGAGACAGCCAGTGAGAGAGGGAACACAATCAGGGGGAGTGGGAGAGGAAGAAGCAGGCTCACAGCGGAGGAGCCTGATGTGGGGCTCGATCCCATAACACCAGGATCATGCCCTGAGCCGAAGGCAGACGCTTAACCGCTGTGCCACCCAGGCGCCCCAACACAAAATTTCTGATATGGTTTGTTTTAAAGTGAAATAAGACAATGTAGAGGGATTCTCTACATAAACTATCATATAAATGGACAGGTGTAAAAATGAGCATCTCAAGATGGTGGCATAGAAGAGCCTTCACTCCCCTCTTCCCACAGACACATCAAATATACAGCTACATATGAAACAAGTCCTGCCACAATAAAAGATAGAAGGGTCACATCGAGACAGGTAGGAGAGAGAGAGACATAGTCTCATCAAAACTCCTCCCCCAGCACTGCAACCAACAATCTAGAAGGATCTCACAAATATGGAGCTTTTCCCTGAGTGACAGATTTGGGTCCCACATCAGGCCCCAGGCCTTGGCACTTGTACCAGAGAAATGAACCCCCAAAACTCTGACTTTGAAAAACAACAAGGCTTATGTCCAAGAGACCCAAAGAACTGTAGGGAACTGAGACTCCATTCTTAAAGGGCTTGGACATTCACTTCAGATTCCCAGAAAAAATAAATAAATAAATAACAAAAAAAACAGCAGTTTGAAAAGTACCTAGACCATATGTGAAAGGGACTTGTCAGCTAATCTTAAAGCATCTGCCAGAGGGACAGGGGCCTGTTAGAACTCTCCCCAGGCTGGAGGTCGTGGACACCCTTTGTGTGTGTGTGTGTGTGTGTGTGTGTGTGTGTGTGTGTGTGCTCTCCCTTTACCTTGCAAGCATGGGCAGGTATATGCAGTCACAATCCTCTCCCCTGTTCCACTAAACCTATTCCATTAAAATGGGCATGTCCTGCACTCTCCCGCTTCCTTGCTGAAACCTATGGACACGTCCTGGCCTTACAGTCTCCTGCCGTCTTGCTAACGCTGGCTGATGGGCAGTTTACACAGGCATGACGCTTGAGCACCTGGCTTTGACAGTCAGTGAGGCTTGCATTTCTGGACCCCGTGGAATTGAAACAGTCAGAGAGAGAGAACTTAGTAGGCTCCAGACCATAGGGCACTGCACAGACTGTGTTGAAACATACTTCTAGTCTACCTCTGAAAAAGGCCATTTATCTGGGCCTTAGCCTGGAGGGAAAGCTTCAGGTTTGTCCCCCATTTAGAACCTATGGAGGTGCTTCCAAGGAATGCAGGCCATCTTTGTGCTCTCTCTTGGCCTTGCTACAACTCCCTGGTATCTCCAGAAAGGAGCTTATACACTTTTCTAGAGACCTGATTTTGCAACTGTGGCCAAGGGACATCTCAATATCGTCAGGTCTGGAGGTCAGCAGGGTTTGCAATTGTGGTCCCACAGGACGGTATATATTAGCATACTTTAAAAGCTGCTACCCACAGGTCTGGTTTCCAATGAGCCTCAATCTAGGTGCTGACTGAAATCTCTCCCTTTAGAATACTGGCCAATCTTGGTACATCAACAACAACTGGGAGCTATCAGGAATAAATCAGATTGCTTAGACAATCACAAAATTTCAAGGGACAACCAAGAGGTAGGGCAAGGTTGAAGTTTCATTTTCTACAAAAGGCCACTCATTCAGGACAGGGAAAAGTAGCTGTTTTGCCTGATACATTGAAATAAACACTGATACTTAAGCAAAATGAGGAAACAGGAATATATTCCAAGTAGAAGAGCAAGGTAAAACCTCAGAAAAAAAATACCTTGATAAAATGATAAGTAATTTACCTGTTAAAGAGTTCAAGGTAAAGTTCATAAAGATGATCACCAAACTCAGGAAAAGAATGGGTGAACACAGTGAGAACTTCAACAAAGAGATAGAAAATATAAGAAGTGCCAAACAGAAGTCACAGAGCTGCAGAATATAATAACTGAACTGAAAAATACACTAGGCAGGTTCGACAACAGATTCGATGAAGCAGTAAAACAGACCAGCGAGTCGGAAGACAAAGCAAGGAAACTCACCTAGACAGAGCAGGAAAAATAAAACCCCATAATTTAAAAAAGTAAAGATAACTTAAAGGACCTATAGGTCTCAAGTGGTTAACATTTGTGGAACAGGGGTCCCAGAAGAAGAGGGAGAAAAGGGTAGAAAAGTTATCTGAAAAAATAATAGCTGAAACCTTCCCTTACCTGGGGGAAGAAACACATCTAGATCTAGATAGTTCCAAATAAGATGATCTCAAAGAAATCCACACCAAGATATATTATAACTAAAATGTCAAAAATAAAGAATCTTAAAAGCAGCAAGAGAAAAACAGTTTATTACATATAAGTGTACCCCCCCAAAGTCTATCAGCAGATTTTTAGGCAGTTCAGAAAGAAGTGGCATGATATATCCAAGTACTAAAGGGAAAAATCTTTCAGCTAATATATTCTACCCCACGTAGTTATTATTCAGAATTGAAGGAGAGATACGAGTTTTCCATAGAAGCAAAAGCTAGAGGAGTTCAGCACCACTAACCAGGCCTTATACAAAATGTTAAAGGGACTTCTTCAAGTGGAAAAGAAAGGTCACCTATCAGTAAGAAGAAAACATATGAAAGTAAAAATCTCACTAGAAAAAGGTAAATATATAGTAAATATAGTGGATTAATCACTGTTAAGAGCTAATATAAAGGTTAAAAGACAAAAATAGCAAAAATAATTATATATATATATACAGTAATTAGATAAGGAGCACACAAAATAAATATATGTAAAATATGACATGAAAAATATAAAATGTGGGAAGAGTAAACATATGGAGGTTTAGAATGCACTCAAACTTAACTTGCTATCAACTTAAAAAATACTATTATATGTGAGCCTCTTGGAAATCACAAAGCAAAAACCTATCGTAGACACAAAAAGATACTGAGAAAGGAATCTTTGCATAACAGTAAAGAAAATCATCAAACCAGAAGGGCACTGGGTGTTATACATCACTAATGAATCATTAAACACAACATCAAAAACTAGTGATGTGCTATACAGTGGCTAGCTGAACATAATAATATTAATCAAAAGAAAAGAAAACAAAACAAAAACAGAAGGGCAGAAAGCAAAAGAAGAAAGGAACAGAGAAGAATACAAAACAGCCAGAAAACAATTAACAAAATGCCAATTAGTGTGTATCTGTCAATTATTACTTTAAATGTAAATGAACTAAATTGACCAATCAAAAGACATAGAGTGACTGAATAAATAAAATAATGATAATAACGATGATGATATAATGATAACAAACATCTGGATGCTGCCTACAAAAGATTCATTTCAGATAAGGACACACAGACTGAAAGTAGAAGAATGAAAAAGGTGTTTCACACAAACAGAAACCAAAAGAAAGCTGGAGTAGCCATGCTTATATCAGACAAAATAGACGTTAGAATAAAGACTGTAATAAAAGACAAAAATAGTCATTACATAATGATAAAAAGGTCACTCCAACAGGACAGAACATTTGTAAATATTTATGCACCAAACATAGATGCAGCTAGATATAGTAAAGCAAATATTAACACACCTAAATGAAGAAATTGACAGCAATACAATAACAGTAGGAGACTTTAATACCCGACCTACATCAATGATAGACCATCCAGACAGAAAATCAAAAAGGAAACATTGATCTTAAATGAAAAATTAGACCACATGGATTTAATCAATATATATAAAACATTCCATTCAAAAGTAGCAGAGTACATATTCTTCTCAAGTGCACATAAAATATTTTCTAGGATAGATCATATGTTAGACCACAAAACAAGTCTCCATAAATTTAGGAAGATTGAAATTATATTAAGCATCTTTTCTGACCGTAATGATATGAAACTAGAAATCAGTTATAAGGAGAAACAGGAAAAATTACTAATGTGTGAAGATTAAACAACATGCCATTGAACAACCAATGAGTCAATTAAGAAATCAAAAGAAAAAAAATTTAAAAATACCCTGAGACAAGTGAAAATGGAAATACAACATACCAAAATCTATGAGATTTAGCCAAAATTCTGAGGGAAGTTCATAGTAATACAGGACTATCTCAAGAAATGAGAAAAATCCTAAATAAACAACCTAACTTTGCATCTACAGGAACTAGAAAAAAACAAACACACACAAAAAAAAAACAAATGAAGCTTGAAATTAGTAGAAGACATAATAAAGAGTAGAAATAAATGGAACAGAGACTTAAAAAGACACTAGAGAAGATAATGAAACTAAGAGCTAGTTCTTTGAAGGATAAACAAAACTGACAAACCTTTAGCTAGACTCACTATGAAAAAAAGAGAGAAGACTAAAAAATAAAAGCATAAATAAGAGATACTGTAAAAGTCATAAGATAAAGGTCATGTCTATTAACCAGTTATATGCCAACAAATTGGACAACCTAGAATAAATGGGTAAATTCCTAGAAACATACATTCGTCTAAGACTAAATCATGAAGAAACTGAATATCTGAATAGAACAATTGCTCGTAAGGAAATTGAATCAGTAATCAAAAACCTCCCAACAAACAAAAAAAGAAAAGGAAAATGTGTTATATAGGGAGAATGGAGCACCACTTAGTCATAAGAATGAATGAAATCTTGCCATTTCCAACATGTATGGACCTTGAGGATATGCTGAGTGATACGTCAAAGATAAATACCGTATGATTTCACTTATACGTAGTATCTAAACAAACAAATGAACAAACTAAACATAACAAAACAAAATTCAATAGATACAAAGAACAAATCAGTGTTGCCAGAGGGGAAGGAGGTGGGGGTGGGTTAAAGGGGTCAAAAGAAACCAACTTTCAGTTTCAAAATAAGTAGGTCATGGGATGTAATGTATAGCACAGTGACTATGGTCAATAGTATTGTACTGCATATTTGAAAGTTGCTAATAAAGTAAATCTTAAAAGTTCTCATCATAAGAGAAAAGTTATAACTATATGGAGATGGATGGCAACTATACTTACTGTGCTAATCATTTTGCAGCGCATACAAATATTGAATCATTATCTTGTACACCTGAAACTAGTATGTTATATATCAACTATATCTCAAGAAAAAAAGGAATGATTGACTGCTTAGTTATTAATTGATCATCTATCAGTACATTTGGTTGCAATTAAATGTACTTCACCATGCTCCTTTTCAACTTTTCTGATCCCAGCTTTTAGTTTTCCATTAAAAGAAAGTCGTAAAAAGTCAGGGTGAAAGGTTAAGATGAAAGGCATATAAATGAAAGAGCATCAGTGAATTGTAATCTGCATAGATTTTTATGTAGAAATACATAATAGTTAAAACCATGTTAAATGAGTATTAGAACCTATATTCTTTCATGAACTTGAGTAAATTAATTTGCCCCCATCTCAGCCTTCTCATCTGTAAGATGAGAATTATGATAAACATTTTACCCTTCACATGGTTTTTTGAAGGAAGAAGATACTATAAAAATGCAATGTATATGCCCCAAATTTTCAGTCAATTGTTGTGAACAGAAGTGAACTTACCACTTCTATTTTTTTCTTCTATTTAAAACCATTCTAATCACTTTGGTTTGGATTTTGTCAGTATTCACCATTGTTTTTCTTTTCTCTATTTCATTGATTTCTGCTCCAGTCTTATTTCTTTTCTTTTGCTTGCTTTAGATTTACCTTTCTCTCCCTTTTTTTCCCCAGTGAATTAACTTTTGTTATTTAAGATGACTTGTCATGCTTAGTATAGACCTTACAGCTATAAATTTCCATCTAATCACTGCTTTATATTGTATCCCTTATATACATCTGCCTTTTAACTCATCTCAAGTTAGTTTCTAATTTCCCTAGCAATTTCTTCTTTAGCTCATTGGTCTTTATTCATAAGTTGTTTATTTCCTCATATTTGTTCCTCATATTTCCTCATATTTGTTCCTCATATTTCCCATTTTTCTGTATTGATTTCTAAATTCCATTTCATTCTGTGTAGAGGACATACTTCGTATAATTTTAAGAAATTGATTTTATTAAAAAGTGTTTCATGGCCTTGCCTACGGTCTATCTTGCAGAAGATTGATGTACACTTGAGAGAATATATATCATGCCATTGTTGGATGGAGTGTTCTATAAATCTTTTAGAATACTTGTTGTATAATGTCATTGAAATCTTAACTTATTATCGTATTTCTGTCCATGTTTCTATCCATTATTGAAAGTGGGACATTGAAGCCTCTATTATTATTGAATTGCCTATTTCTCCAAGTTTTTCGGTTTGGGCTTCATGTATTTTGGGACCATATTGTTAAGTGATCTATGCTTGTAACTGCTATAGCTACCTGATGGATTATATCAATTATATAACAAAATAAAAATTATATAATTTTTATCATTATAAAATGTTCCTCCTTATTTCTAGCAACATTGTTTTCTTTGAAACCTATTCTATTTTAAATTAGAATAGCCACTCTAACTTTCTAATGTCTGCTGTTTGTATGATACATTTTTTTCATCTTTTTCTTTTATTTTGTTTTACTTTAAACTTATTTTTTTTTTAATCTAAAGTGTGTCTCCTAAAGACAGAATATAGGTGTAACTTTTTCTAAAAAAAACCTGGGTGGCTCAATCGATTAAATGGCCTACTCTTGTTTTCGGCTCAGGTCATGATCTCAGGGTTGTGAGATGGGGCCCCCACATTAGCCTTCATGCTCAGCAGGGAGTCTGCTTAAGATTCTCTCCTTCTGCCTCTGCTCCTCCCCCTGCTTGTGTGTGCACATTCTCTCTCTCTCTCTAAAATGAATAAATCTTAAAAAAAAAAAAAGAAAAAGTAAAAAGTAATAAATAAATCTGGTCTGATTAGTTTTCTCCCATTCCTTTCAAGCTTTCTGTCTTTGTCTTTCAATCTTTTTATAGTGATATGTCTAGTAGTAGATTTCTTTGCATTTATGCTGCTTGGATTTTGTTACATTTCTTGGCAGGGGAGATTAAAGTTCTTAATCAAATTTTGGATGTTTTCAGCTATTCCTCAAATTTTTTTTTTCTATCACTTTGTAGGCAGAATAATGCCCCTCCCCAAATATGCTGATGTCCTAATTGCCAGGACTTGTGAATAGCTACCTTAACATGACAAAATAAACTTTGCAGATATGATTAGGTTCAGGAATTTGAAATGCATAATTACTCTAGATTATCTGAGTGGCATCCGTGTAATCACAGGGTTATTATAGGTGAAAGGAGGGGAGAGACACAGAGTCAGGGAAGGAGATGTGACAATGAAAGCAGAAGTCTGAGGAATGTGATTGCTGAATTTGGCTCATCAGCCAAGGAATGCAGGATCTTTTAGGATATGGAAAACACACACACACACCAACAACAAAAAAACTCCAAGAAAACAGGTTCTCTTGTGGGCCTCCACCCTGCTGACACCTTGAATTTAGTCTCAAAAGACCTATGTTAGACTTCTAACCTCCAGAAATGTAAAATTATAAATTTGTCGGTTTTTTAAGTCACTCCGTTTGTGGTGATCTGTTATAGCTGCAATGGGAATGAATATAGTCCATCTTACTCTCTCCTTTCCTTCTGAATTTCAATAAATAGTATATAGGTATTTAATGTTTGCACTTGCATAAGAAAGTAGAAATTAAAAAAAAGATATTTCTTACAAAGAACAAACTCTTCTTAAGGGGAAATATATAGTAATTATTTTCAAAGTGTCTGTTGAAATACCAGAGTACAGAACTAAAAAAAATCAAAAATTTGAAAAAATTTGAGCATAATAAGTCAATTACTTTTGCAGAGCCATCAAATGTGTTTACCCCTGGATGCCCGTTCTTTTTTAAACATATTTTCCAATATTTTATTATTTCAGCTGATTTAGAAATAAGCATATTTTGTTGAAGAATTATAATTAGATAAAAGAACAGAAATTATGGTTGATAAAATAATTGTTTTTCTGAAAGAAAAATAAAGTGTTTTACATTCTGAACCAGTACAATCAATTAGTATATCAATTAGGGGCATTTTTCATCTATTATAAAATCTCATTATTTCATTTCCTAATGCTTTTTAATAAGTCACTTTTAAAAGAACTACTTGAAAAAATTTTTTAAAATGGAACTTATTACAGGTTTTTTTTTTTTTTGAGAAATGTGAGTTAAAACTATTTATTTTGCTTAAAGTTTACTTTTTAATAAAAATACCCAAAGTATATCCAGGTTGAAATTTTAAAACGTAGAAAAACCAGCCAAGTATCATTTATATTCTTATTTTTAAAAAACTAGAAGTCATGAGGACTTCTAATATTGACACTAATAAAGGGTGGGCTAAATTCCTCGGCTAAACAAAATATTAAGCGTGGTTGTTGCTTTTAAAATAACTGTGCCAGGCAGAAAAACAAAGGTGTGTTACTATAGTCTACCATCGAGTTCCATACCTTCAAATTACCCGCCAGAGAGAAACTGGCTTGATTGCCTCTCTGACTGCAAACTCTTAGAATGCCAAGGAAATGTCCCCTGGCTATATTTGCTAAAAGCTGGACCATAAAACATGTACATTTAGAATGAACTCAAGGCTAAGAGATTGTTTAAGCCATTTGTCTCATTTTTAATGCAACTTGTAGTAGATTTGTGAGATTTGTTTGCCAGAAAACTTTTCATAGTCTTCAATATGGGATTTAACTATCACCTTAGAATCTATGGCCCAGACTATGATTTGATTCAGGTGAAAGGAGACTATAGTAAAGAGCATAAAGAGAGGACCAGATTCTTGAGAAAGCACTGAATGGAAAGAGGCTGGAAGTGAGCCTTCTGGATAAAAAGACAAACTTTCCATTTGGTCCCTGTCTCAAAGTCCATTTCTCATAACTTCAATTATAGACCAAATCAGGGCAAAAGTTCTTCCTTTATCCTCCTTTCATCCAATTAAAAATTTTTAATATTTTAAGTTTTCTAACTAGTTTGGTACTCCATCATCCACATTTTCTAAAAACCTGTCTTCATTGTTTAATATATTTATGACCTTGGGGCACATTGCTAGATACTGAAATTCATGGGTGAGTTTGGTGCATAAATATATGTGTGGTTTTGTGTGTGTATCAGAAAAGGGAAGGGTGAGTGGGAATATATACTAATGTAAGTCAAGAATTTGAGACCCGGCAACTAGAAAACTGCCATTCCATCTTCCAATTGTATCACTTACAGACACCCCAACTCTGCCCTCCCCCTATGCCCAGGATAAAATCACATTATCGATAAGAAACACAGACCATCTTCAGATAAGAACATATTATAATATACTGATTTTGGAATATTAGGCTCTCAATCTTTTATATATATAATTATATATATAAATTATATATATAAGATCATATAAAAGATATATAAGATCATATATAAAAAATACATAAGATCATTCATATATATATATGTATATATACATATATATATGTATATGTTCTTCCTTACAAAAAAAATGTTTTACAATCTTCACTTTAAAGTGGTTATGCTTTATTTCAGTTAATCGGGAAAATATTCATTGACCAAAATCCACACAAATAAAAGTTTTATTAAACAATATCATCTACAAATGATATATTTGTATTTGAAAAATATATTCATATATATACACACACATATATATATATATTGTGGTGGATGTGTTAATTGACCAGGTGTAAGGAGACTTTTCACTATGTATATCAAGTCATCACATGTACACTTAAATATCGTGTTATTTTGTCAGTTACACCTCAATAAAGGTTTTTAAAAAATATATATTACACATGTGTAGACTGCATGAGTTTTCTTTTAGTCTTCAGGCAACCCTTAGTGTGTTCATGGATTTCAAACTCCTGGAAATAAGTCTTTGCTCCCAGGTGTCCCTAGTGCACGGGATGGGAGCCATTGGATTAAATTGTGGTTTTAAAGCAATTTTGATACAAGAACTTTCCTTCAAAGGAAATTCTCAGATGAAAGTTCAATTTAAACAACAAATGGAGCTGGGTTTCCCTGTCTGGATTCTTGGATTTCTGTCCAGTTCACCTGACCCTCTCCCTTATGTACCATGCCCTTCCCCATCCCCTTCCTCTTGAGGTCCTCTTTGCTCACTAAGGGAAGAGCCATGAACCAACTTCAATGGTTTATAAAAGATTTTGTCCATGTAGGCATGATCAGAAAAAGGCATAATCAGATCAAAGGACTCTTTCTAAAGCATAAATGTTTAAATGACTAGATACGGAGCTACAACTTTAAACATATAGTTCAAAGAACTTGAATTTCTCTATCGAATTCTCCTTGGAATTCTTAAACAGTTTTTCTCAACAGTACCTGCAGGATTAGAAATCTATGGAATAGAATTGTTGTATGCTCTTTTGAACTGCATTTCATCATAGAACACACCGTAGTTGCTTACCTGACCTCGCATGGAAAACTTTGAGTTATTTTCAATTATTACTAGTCCATTATTCATTTTTTAAAGCAAAATGGATCCTTAGATTTTCCAATAATGTTTGCTCTTTTATTTATTCACTTTTCATTAGGTCTAACGTATAAGAAATTACATATTTGTTTTTCTATAGGTTACAAATTGGATTCAGAGAATTTATGTTTTTCATCCTGTTGGAAGCATAATTATGAATATTTATTAACATCGTTGGTTACATTACTGCCAGGTTTTTGTTTTGAGGCAATTTAATACTGTGCTCTGGGCTTTACATACATTATCCCATCTAGTTCTTCCAATAATCCTGTAAATTAGACATTATTCTAGCAGGCATTTTTAGATGAGGAAACTTAACATCCAGCAGGTAAAATAATTTACCCCAAGTCTCAGAGTGTTTGAAGTGAGAAGTTAGGTTCAAACTCAGACCTCACATCAGAGCCCTGATTCTTACTCATCTATCAAAATGTCTAACAATACAATTTTTAATCCATGTTTCTCCTAGGAGGATTTAAGGTTGAATAGCATTTACTACACATTTTTCCATAAAAGAATAATAAATACTTCGTATAAAAATACAAGACAGCAGAAAGAGAAATAAAATCAACCATTTTAATACTGCCTACATAAAAACACTATCGATTTTTCTTCTAATCTCATACAATATCTACCTAGCTATGATCATCCCACCTGTGAAATTTTATATGCGCTTTCTTAATTTCACCTAACATAAGCATTTTCATATTATTATGCCATATTTTAAAAATCACATTAAAAGACTTCCTAATATCTTATTAAAACAGTAAGTATTCAAGAATAGTTAGGCATTTAGGTGATTCAAACATGGTCTCTATTATAAATCTGTATTGGTCATAATAAACTTCAAAATTGTAATTGTTTTCTAAGGGAACATGTTTTAAAAGTGAAGTTACCATTTCTAGTGGCTAGAAACCCAGTTAAAGTTCATTTTGCACAGTGTCAACATCTTTTCCAAAGGCTTCTGGAAGTTAACCAAACAGAAGTGTGCAAATGTACACAGTTTACTCCATGTCACAACTCTGTAGACATTATGTCAAGCAACAAACCTGGAAGGTGCTGTAACTGAGAACCACATCTTATATTCAGCCCCTCTCTGTCCTTTAGAATTCCAGCAAAATAGATGGGAGGAAATGGATTTACATGTTTAAAGACATGAGAATAAAAGAAGAACAACTATCATAAAAACATAAAGAAAAAGAACAACACTAATAAAATAAAAGAAGATACAGAACACCCCCCAATCCTCTCCTGTAAATGACTTAAAATGTCTCAGTGATGCCACGCCCACACCCAAGACCCACACAATTCACTTCAGAAAACTCTCACCTTGGCAGAAGCAGACCAGAATATTTAAAAAGAATTTTCATAAAAAGGAGAATTTTCATGAAATGGTTTCCCTAAACTAAAGAAATGAAGTTCTATCCTTTTGGACACTGCTTTGTGTTATTCTCCTCATGGCCCTCACTCAATGGTCTTTCCCAGTAGGTCATCAAAGTTTCTTTTAGTTAAAAATTGTGAAGGTTACTTTTATGGGCCAGCTTGGTTGGGCGACAGGATGTCCAAATATCTAGTTAAACATTATTGTCGGGTGTTTTCGACAGGGTGTTTCAGGAAGAGATTAGTATTTGAATCAGTGGACCGAGTAAAGCAGATTGCTGTCCCCAATGTTAATGAGCATTATCCAAACTGCTGAGGGCCTGGAGAGAACAAAAAGAGTGAATTCACATGTCACCTCCATGCTTGATCTATGATTCAGTCTCATCCTGTACTCAGACTGGGAAGCACACCAGTGGCTCCCCTGGTTCTCAAGCCCTTGGACTCAGCCTAGAACTGTACCATCAGTTTTTCTGCTTGCCTCCAGGTCACAGACAGTAGGTTAAATCGTTTCCCAGCATCGTGACAAAAGCCAATTCTCTGCGATCTATAATCTATAAAATGACAAGGTCTCTCTCTCTCTCTCTCTCTCACACACACACACACTCCTGCTCTTTCCTATATCTACAGAAGGAAGATAAATCTATATCTCTATGTATATCTATGTATATCTATAATCCACTATCTTTTTCTGCTTCTTTGGAAAACTTTGACTTATACACAAGTATGTTCATTTCTTTCTCTCCTTAATAAATTATGATTTTATTATTTCCTATTAACTGTTATTTTAATGGCCATCCCAGACATTACAGCAGAATTCTTAACTTATCAAAAGTTTAATATAAATTAATAATTTAAATACTTCTCATTAAAACATTTTAACTCTACTTACCTTGCTGCTTTAATGCAGTAGTTGCTAGATATTTACTTCTATATATGTTACACACCCACACAGCATTATTATTGCTGTTTTTATATAGCCAGTATTACCTTCAATGAATGTTCATAGTTACATTTTTCATTGCTTTTTTTTTTTCCTTTTTCATTCCTGCTTCTCTGAGTTTCCATTTGGGATTACTTTCCTTTTCATAAATAAAATCATTTATTATTTTCTTCAGTGATGGTAACAAATTCCTTCTTTTTTTCTAGTAATGTTTTAATTATATTATTTTTGAAGAATTTGGGGGGAGTAGGATTCTGAGTTGGCAGTAACTGTTTTTGTTTTTTGGTTTTTTTCCCCCGCAGCTTCTTGAAGGAATCATTCTATTTTCTCCTGGCCTCTACTGTTTATTTTAATGTCTTCCGTCAGGGTATTATTGTTCCTTTGAAAGTAATAGGTTGTTTTCTCTGGCTATTTTTAATTTTTTCCCCCCTTGGGAGGATAGGTATCACATTTTTTTAAGAAATATTTATTTATTTGAGAGAGAGAGACAGAGGGAGCATTGGTGGGGGGAGGGAGAGAGATTCTTACGCAGACTCCAAGCAGGAAAATTAAAAATGTATTAGCAAAAATGATCATTATTGGTTAATAAAATAACCTTAGAAATGGAAAGAAAATAAAGCTATGGAAATAACAGTGTAGCAGAAATTTAAATTTGACTTTCAGATTTTTATTTTGTTCAAAATCATGGCCTTCTAATATTTCTCCAAAGCACTCATATAAAATCAAGCCTAAATTTCAGGTATATATGGTAATTAAAATTATCTAATCAATTATTTGTAAGTGCTTTGCTGTGCACAGGACATTATCACAGATTCAGTGAGAAATATAAAAATACTATGAAAATTTCTCTGCTCTTGATAAGCATAAAATCTGACTGAGGAGAGAGAGAGGAATTCACAGATGTAATAATGTGAAAATAAAACACAATGTAACTTGTTAAGCTTCATGATCTGTATCTATAAATAGTGAAGGAGCTCCATGTGAAAAGCTCTACAACTCAATTAAAGTAATTTGCATAAGAATAACAATAATGAATTTTTATTTTAGCAATGTCAATGCCACTCTTCACATTCATGTCAGTATTTTCTATTATAAAATTACCTTCCTATAATAAGATTACCTTTCTAAGTACAGGCATCAGAAGTTAAATCAAATTTATATTTGATTTGAAGTTTTCAAAAAACATTATAAGAACAATCTGTTCCCTTTATTGCCAATGAGCCAGACACATTATGGCAGAATAAAAAAAAAAATCTATGATTTGCTAATTGATGTATAGAATTTTTCTTCTGTGATTTACTTATAATTCTTTTATCCAGAGGAATAGAAATGGTCAAGTATCGTCCACAGCAATGCTTATAATACTTAAAGCTCTGTTCTACGTACTATAAATTTGAACTTGAAGAAAAATTTACAAACCTCTCATTCACTCAACACTAATTTCAGGTTGTCCTAAACTTTTCTTACTTTGTGGAAAACTTACAGATATACACATACAAAGGAAAATCCCTGCAAAATTGTGTAAATTGTATTTGAAATGAGTAGAGTATCTAGGTGTAGTCTACAATCAGGAGAATACAATAAAAATAGGGACGGGGCAGAGATAGGGGAAATTTAAATGAAAGAACATATAAGACACTCATGAATTTAATACAAAATAAACGGATTTAAGTAATTTTTGTGAAACACTATTCCATACTTGTGCTTCCAGAATATCAGAATGGAAAGCCAGTCAATTACCTAAATGGCTCAAAATGCATTTTTTAAGGTAGCCATGTTTGATAGAATGTGTAGCTAGTTATTCATCAACATCACTTAGGAAACTATATAATAATATAAGATTACAGACTTCTGGGTTTCATTCAAGTTAACTTATGTTTATTGAGTGCTTACAATATTACAGTCACTTTTCAAAAGCTAAATGATTGAATTCTCTTAGTATCTGTTTGAAGTAGGTTATATTTTATACATAAAGAACTTAAGTCTCAGCAGATTTAAATAACTGTAACCTACAGGAGAGAATTTCCATCTCCTTTACCAGAATCTCTTCTTCTTCCTTATCCTTACCTTTTGAAGTCACTCAGCCTGTTTCTATGACCTCTTTTATTTTTATCTGCAGCACTTTGATCTGTGTGACCTCCTCAAGTCACAAAGACATATCACGTACTATTTACTGGGCACTTTCAAATGTATACTTCTGGTAAAAATCATGAACACTTCTACAAATACTTTGATGGTCTCTTTTTGATAGGATAAATGGGTAGATTTTATAAATTAGCTACCATTCCTTTGTCAAAATATATTCCCAATCCAACCAAACATCTAGGTAATAGAGAAAATCAAATAATTGAAGCATCTCTTATTTAAGGCCTATCAAGTCTTGATACAGTTGATATATTCATAAAGTGGGTGTTTTTCCCACGATTTCAAGATCTATTCTGCCCACTGACATTGATGGTCTCTATTGAGTATCCCTATTCAAAACATCTTCCATCTTTTCAGTGTAGGTTTTTTTTTTTTTTTAAGCTTTTATTTATTTATTTGAGAGAGAGAGTTAGCGAGAGACAGCACATCAGTGGAGGAAGGAGCAAAGGGAAGGGAGAGGCAGGCTACCCATTGAGCAGGGAGCCCTATGATGTAATCAGTCCCAAGACCCTGGGATCAGGGCCTGAGCCTAAGGCAGACACTTAACCGACTGAGCCACCCAGGAGCCCCTTTTCAGTGTAGGTTTAAGATTACTTCTTCCAGACACATTGTATGAACGTATTGAAGGCCAAAGGAATTCAATAATCTTTTTAACATGTTTCTCTTTCTGGAATGTTTTCCTTCACTTTGAAGCATTCTAAATCATCTTCAAATGTTCTCGTGAATATGACCAAGTGCTTGAACTATTCTGAATTGAATTTTCTGTTCTCTGGATCTCATATGATTTTTTTACCTCTTTGATGGTATTTATATTGTTCCTTATGTTTCAGTAATAAAATTCAAATGCCAGGTGAGGTTATAAAATTCTTTCATATTTAAACAAAATCTATTCAAATCACCCTGTTGGAATAAACACTTTTTCACTTAACCACAAAATACCTGACTTCATACGTATCTCAAATTCTTCAGATGTTCTTGTCTCTCTAGTTTCAGTTTCAGAAGTAGGATATAGTTTACTTTGGTTGATTAACTCCACCTAACAAAAAATTTTAAAAAATAAGATAAAAATGTGCACACGTGAGATTCATGCACACAGAACTTAATACTGTTTTCAAGAATTTGGAGAAGGAGCAAGTTTGCATCACAGAAAAACAGATTAAAATGTAATATTTAAAAATTCTTGTTCAAAAAGGCATCTGCCAATTTATTACTGAAAATTTCTTTTTTGACCATGTTCCCACCACTCCAGACTCCAAATTCCAGTCATATTCTGTGGTTGCCATTTCTCCAATCCAATTTCCTTTCCTCCTTCTCCACATCCTCCAATCTCAAATTCATAGTCCTTAGTCTATCTTTTATTTTACTATTTCTTTCCAGATAATATCTTCTAGATATTAATATCTAAAATTAAAGAAAATTGGCAAGAAATTTTACTTAGAAAAGAAAGAAAGAAAGAAAGAAAGAAAGAAAGAAAAAGAAAGAAAGCCTGCCTCTTACCTAAGAAAATTCTGATACCAGGTGAGAAAGCAATTTTTTTACTCTATTAAGATTATTTATTCGAGCTTCTCTCTTAGGTCCTTTATCAGAGATGACAATGACTTCTTAACTGTAGAAATTGTTCTCTGTGTATCTCTTCAGTGAATTTTATATATACATAATAGGATATAATATATTATATTATAATGTATATATGTATATATACGTGTGCATATGTAATACACACATATATTACCATATTATAAGTCTTTTTATTACTATCTTCCTTCAAACTTCCTAACTCAAAAGGACCTTTACTTTTTAAAATAAAAATAATCATTAAAATACAGCCAAGTGTGGGGCGCCTGGGTGGCTCAGTCAGTTAAGCGTCTGCCTTCGGCTCAGGTCATGATCGCGGTTCTGGGATGGAGCCCCGCTTTGGGATCCCTGCTCAGGGGGGTGCCTGCTTCTCCTTCTCCCTCCACCCCTCCCTCCCATTCGTGCTCTCTCTCTCTGTCTCAAATGGATGAATAAAATCTTAAAAGAAATTAAAAAGTAAATAAAACACAGCCAAGTATACCTTATTGCCAACACAGTGTAAAATTTATAGATCACATTTGTCCCAGTTCCAGGCAAATAGCAATTGCATTTGGGATTAATAATCTATGCTTTGAGAGTCAAGTAATAATAGAATAAATAAGCAGAAACATTAAAAATGTATTTAGCAAAATGATCATTATTGGTTAATAAAATAATCTGAGAAATGGAAAGAAAATAAGGCTGTGGAAATAACAGTGTAGCAGAAATTTAAAATGATTTGGGGATGCTTTTGAATTTCAGTAGGGTGATAGTTAAACGGAAATGAAGCTATATTTTGGTATACAAACGCTGAAGTTTAATGTCAGTCCCAATTTATATAACTTTATACGAAAGATAATTCCTATTACTTATTTATATTTCTGACGTATAGCACAGGATGTGTGCCAATTTATAGTGACATGCATGATAAATAAATAAGAGATAATTGAAAAATCAAAACCAGTGCTCTTAGGAAAAGCAAATGTGTTAGCCATAAAGGTTAATCTTTCATTTGACTCTAAGCTTCCTGGAAGCTAAGAGCAAAACAGGAAAACCGTTCTGTACTTCCTAGAGAATACATAATGTGTCAGTTGCTTTCAAGAGACTAATCTAATAAATTCCCTAAAACTAGTCTCTGCATTTGTTTTCTCACTTACATGGTAGACATTATAAATATATTCCCCGATTACTTTCAAGACTCTTGGAAACTATGGATAAGACTGATTGAGCCAAGTGGGTTGTAACCTGCTCAGGATTACTCTCCTGCCCCACTCAACTTAGAGTCATGTCCCCAGTGACTAGATGGCCTTTACCATTGTGGTACCTGGATCCCAGCTCATCCAGTTGGATACTCATTATTGGGCAGGTGAAATTTTGACTGGGAGGCATCAAAAACTAGTAATCCCCAGACTGAGTTGTAGTAATGGCTACCTGAAAAGGTCAACAGACTTCTCCAAAATAGTTCGTTCAGTGCCGCTTGTTTAGCTCTGTCTTCACTTCGGTGAGTTACTTCTTCTCCTTCCTATTAATTCAGTCTACTACCGAACCTTAACGAATACAAAAACACAAATTAGATACAATTAAAGATTTGGTGTGGTGGGGAAAATGATACAATATGAGCATTTCTTATGAGGACTGGTAGACCAAGTTTCTCAATATTGATTTAATTTCTATGTGCTATTTTAGAGGTATCTATTCTTTCAGTATAGTTGAACAGGCACTAGGAATTCTAAATAAATAAAGCTTCTAAAGAAAATGTACTTACCAGTGTTTACAGCCACAGCAGTTCTATGGACATAAAAATTTGGTAGCCGTGAGAGAAAAAAATCAGCATTAATGAACAGTAATCATGGGAATCTTATCAGCTGGAGCATTTAAAACAAAGCGATTAAGAGACTTTCATTTCATTAAGCAACCACAATCTCTCTTAATATCATTTTGAGGCTTTAAAGAAAAGATTTCTCTATTTAACCTCAATTTAAATGAAAAGCTACACGTGATCTGAAAATGTTAATGGTTTTAAAGTATAATTTCATTTTGGGAATCTATGCTAAGGAATTGAACTAAGGAATTCATTTTGGGAATCTATGCTAAGGAATTGAACTAAACTAAGAAAAAAGATTTATGCTCAACAATATTAATCACAACATCATTTAACGGCAGAAAAAAAGTGGCATCTCCCTAGTTATAGAATGGTGTAATAAGGTAATATTTAGGTAAATTGTGGTGACTACATGCAATGGACCATCATGAAAACTTTAAAATTAGTTTAATGGTATGGGGAAGATGCTCCTGAAACGCTGAATGAAAAAAGGCAGTTTGTAAACATTCCAGTTTTACAATACTTCTAATGTTTTAGAATTTACATAACATAGACAAATTAAGGGGTTTCCTACTCCCTGGCAGTGCCTCGGATGGTCAACAAGCTCCTGTTGTTGATAATGACAGAAGTGCTGTCCCAAGATGGTAGCTCAGCTCTTTCTCCATTCTGTGGTTTACCCAGTCTCCTTCAAGAAATCCCTCCAAACCACAAATTTAAGTTAAAACATCAAATAGAGAGAGGGAAAAAAAAAAAAAAAAGCCCATATGGCCTCATCCAATTTGATTTTTAAAAAAAGTGTAAATCTATGTATGTACAGGGTAGGCAAGACAATGAATAGAACAAGAAGTGGAAGAATTCATAGTAAACGACAACCTACCATTTTGAGAAGGGAGAGTATAGAGAGGAGATAAGATCCTTTATGTCTTATGTTTTGTTGTTGCTTGTATTTTCATCAGTTATACAACTGATGAGTCTTTTATAATAAAACTGACGAAAATACAAGCAACAACAAAAATTAAGGAAAAATAGGAAATTGCAGCCAACTTTATGATAAGTCTATTTTCAAGAGGTGGTGGATACTAAGGTACTTTTAATTTTGGTTTTCTATCTGTGTGTGACTGTGTGTTAAAAACATAAGGTAATTTGTTTCTTGTAAGAACTACCAACCTTTATGTTATTTCCAGTCTCTAAGGGCCAAAGGCTGCTTGAAAGTGCATTTGAATTGTTGAAATGTGCTGAGCGGGATAGTGGAATTTTAGGTTTAATTTATTCTTAATAACACTTGATGGAGTTATCTGCTGCACATCAAAATGTCATTGAAAACTTTTCAGTAAATTGCCACAGCAAGTAGCTTCCACAGGTTCTGATTGGCTTTCAAGTCTCAGCGATTTCATCGGTGTTTTTCTCCAGCTATATGTAGAAACTGAGATCCGTCAAACTCTACTTTGTTTACTCAGCGCCTGTGAGGTGATCCCAACTGGAATGTTATCAAAGACATCCGTCTGGCTATAATGATAATCCTTTAGCATCTAGATTAGTTTTCTGTTTTATTCCACTAATGAATACTCTGGAGAAATATGGGTAATTTTACAGAACAAATTAACCTTAGAGCACAGCTACTTCTAATGTTCATTTTAGTGGACACCTACGAAGCAGAATAAATTTAAATACAGTTTAATCGACCCTTCCAGGCCTGGTAGAGATCAAACGGCTAGGACATAAATATAATGGTAATTAACCTAAATGGACGCTAAGATGTTTTTTTTACACATAAGTACTGAAAAATATCACATTTAGGATCCTAATTCCAAGCAAATAGAATATAGGAATCAGGCAACAACCTTGTACTACGTATCGCGTGTATTACAATAGTTCAGAGGTGGCTTTAGCTGGCAAGGAATCTGATTTTTAATTACGCCGTTGTGTCCAGCACAGAATGGCCATGACTTGCTCAACACGAGCACCACGATGTGAGCTGCATTTTGTTTCCCTCCTGCCTTCGTTTCACTGCAGAATTGACAAAATATAACTCTTCGTCCCACTAATAGGGCAGCATGAAAACTAATTGGTATTCTCTGTTTTCAAATATTTGTATCCTCCAGCCTCTCTGCCTAAAAAAGCCTGACAGAGCCTCTTCATTATCTCATTACGCTGTAATTATTGCGTACTCAATTGCCAGGGCCTGAGAGTAATTCATTTACGCTGCACATCAATATAAGCTTGTGCCTCTGGAACCAGATTTAACCAACTTTTAAAAACTCTCATTTAGATCACAGCACTATTTGTCTCCTGGTGATTCAAGACATAAATATTTTTTTTCTTTTTATTAAGAGAGGAAAAAAATTTCATCAATATACTAACTATTCAAGCTTTTAAAAGCTTTGTTGATATTTCTTTGCCATTTTCTTTCACCATACTCAGAAAGGACCAACAAGCATCTTTGGAGAGCCTTGTGCCCTTGTGCTCACCGTGGCCACACCCAGGTTGGCATTCTGTTCTCATTCTACAAACTCTTCTGAAATTCATACAGCTCTCTCTCCCTATTTTTGGTAGAGTGAGGATCACAGGAGCTATTCCTTACTCTACAGTTTTACTCCAGTTCATGAAATTTGATGCATTCAATTAAAAAACACCAACGACAAGCATCTATTTCATAATTCCCAGCAGAATGATTTGTGAATGGTACATCCTAAACATATGCTCATAAAATGGGCTTCTTCAGAGAGTTAAGTGTCTGTTCCCATTTCCTTGGGTGAGTAGTTTCACATTCCTTCTAATTTTTTTCACTCCCATCACCTTATTTTCCAGTACACATAATGCCATAAAACTCTTCAACACGTAAATACAACTATTTTAAGATCCTGAAACCTGACATTCCCATCAGAGAACCAAGGTCTTTTCCCTGTACCACAGAAACCCACTTCCTTTCCTGACTTTATCATATTCTCCAACATTTCAGATCTTCAAGTTTATTGTGCCCCTTGTGCTTCTATCCAATTTTGTCCATAGTCTGAACTTCTTCCTCAGACATCCAAGCCAAGTACTTCCTCATGCCACAGAGGTATCCAGAAAGGAAAATTCCACAAACAAATAAAAGTAATAATAACCACAAAGTAAAAACAAACAAAATATAACATTAAAAGAGGCCTCCCACGAGTAAATCAAGCCCATCTCAGCCTTCTTCATGAAATGCCTATCCTTGGGGCACCTGGGTGGCTCAGTCTTTAAGCGTCTGCCTTTGGCTCAGGGCGTGATCCCAGGGGAGCCTGCTTCTTCCTCTCCCACTCCCCCTGCTTGTGTTCCCTCTGTCGCTGGCTGTCTCTCTCTGTCAAATAAATAAAATCTTTAAAAAAAAAAAAGAAAAAGAAATGCCTATCCTTTTCTCTTAGTACAACCTTAACCCCCAATATCATTTCTTGATGGCTTCTCTGCTTCCAATGTGCCCCCTAATAATTATTCTCTGTACAATGATATTTTTAAAACACAAATTAGATCATGTTACCTTCTTGCTCAAAATATTCTAACAGTTTTCCATCATATTAAATACAAGTCAAACTCCTTGTCTTGGCTTCAGAAGCCAGGATACAGCCCATGGCTCCTTCTGAAGCTATAGATCTCATCAGTTGCCACTTTGCCCAGTGCCCTGAAGGAATGTTGGCCTTATAGCCCTTCTTTTAACACTCCCAAACTAGTCTAGCAATCTATTCAATTCTTGGAGTTGCATTTATTACTGGCTAACACTTTGTTTATCTACTGACATCTTTATCCCACTAAAGTTAACCTTCCCTGACATTTACACTGCTGTCTTCCCCAGTGCCTAGAAAATTGGCTAGGCACTCTATAAACAGTTGTTTCATGAACTAATGCAAGGATGATTCATTTATTGGTACTACATCCCAACTGGCAATGCAGAAATATCAACAAGGGCTTGAGGACAAAAGGTGGGATCAAGAATATTGGAGCAACTAACTTGCCATTCCTTTGTAACTAATGATATACTAAGAGCTCATATTTAAGCAAATTAGATTGCATGCTAGTTATTGTGGTAAAGCTTAGTAATATATATTTAATGTAATCTTTGAAATAATCTAATGAGTTAATGACTATTATAATACCCATTTTTAAAAGGGGAACTGAGGCAAACAGTGGGAAAGACAATTTTCCAAAGCTCTCTTGTAAGAACTGGGAATCTCAGACTTCAATATGACTTCAGAGCTCTTAAATGTAACAACTATGTTTAATATCTTTATTAGTCTGAAAATCCTGAGAAATGTAGTGCCTATCACCAGCTATCACAATGACACTAACGTAATAATCAGTGTTTTCTGACAAATTTTGGATGACATCTTAACCACAGCAAAGTTCCTATCTAAGTATTGATAATTTCAGAACTTTCTGTTCCACTTGTCTGTTTCTCCAGGTTTAAAGTAATATTTTAATCATACAACTTTTATTACAATTCCATTACTTTATTTTCAGTTGCGTATTTTACGTAATTTATATGCTGTTAAGTCTCCCTACCCATGGATTTAGGAAAGATTATTTCATGTAAGTCTAATCTGAAAACTCTTTAGTAAAATTTTCAAATCTCTTTGCAAAGCTCTGTACAGTCTTCTTTGGTTTACTCTTAAATTTTGCAGTCTATTATTGTGAAAGAAAACAGTTTTTCTGTTGTATTCCTGTATTTTCTAGTTTATCAAATAGGTAAACCATTTATATTTGTATTCTGTATATTCTTGTATAGAATGACCAAAATGGCCTTCACATTCCCCACAGCCTGACCAGACTTGCAGATTTCTCGACTCTATGTCCTGACCTGCCTTTTCTGAAAGCATTTAACTTTGAAGACTTGCAAATTCATTCTCTTTTTCTCTTTGAGATATGAATAATTTTTAAAACTTCTCGCCAGTGTTACAAGCCGGCAATGTCTTTCTCAATGACCTGGGAACCATCCCTTGGAAATATCATCATTGAGTAAGACAGTGCCCCCCTATGGCCACCTGTCTTTCAGTTTCATTGGGGAGATAGAAGCCTGACGTTTCCTACTGCTCTAAGTTGTTTTACAACCTCCCATCAGGGAGATACCAGATAGTTTACTTTTCTTTTGTGTAAGGCTAATTAGCAAGCACAGGGGGCCCAAGATTGCCCTAACCCTAAGTCTTAAAAACTCTCTCTCACTTTCTTTTCAGCCAATTTGAACTTAGACTGAGTTTTGGCCTCTCTTTCTCCCCTATTGCAATAGTCTCAAATAAACCTTCCTTGACTGTTAACTTAAAAAATATACAGGTGGTAATCTCTAAGAATATTGAATGTAAGAATAAAAAAAGGGACGGAAGGAAGCACTGGACATTTCTAAACCATTTGAAAGAAACTAAACTTTCTTCCTTCTCAATCCTTTAATTAAAGCAAATATGATAATAATGAAAGTAAAATTTATGTTAAAATCCATGGATGTAGGGGGCACCTGGGTGGCTCAGTCAGTTAAGCAACTGCCTTTGGCTCAGGCTGGGGTCCCAGGGTCCTGAGATCGAGCCCTGTCTGAAGGCTCCCTTCTCAGCGGGGAGTCTGCTTCTGCCTCTGACCCTCCCCTGCTGCACTCCCTCTTTCTCCCTCTGTCAAATAAATAAATAAATCTTTAAAAAAAATCCACAGATGTAGGCAAAGGTATATTCATAGCTCTAAAATCTCTTGTTGAATTTAAAAAAATAAAATTCAATTAATTACACATTTTACATTATACATTTATCTCTAAAAACAAGAGGAAAATACAATGAAGACCTATGCAAGTACTGAGTAACTCAGTATCCCAAATGCCCTTAGGAGTCTATATCTTCACAACATGCACTGAATAAATATGTATTTTACACGTGTAAAATTTGAATTATATAGAGAACTATTTTTGTGATTAACAAAATAAAACATAGCATAATTTCTTCAAGGATGAGCTTGGGAGTGAGAAAGATTTGAGTAAAATCTCAGCTCTACCTTTTGCTAGTATGACCATGATCAAATTACAGAATTTTTAAAGTCTCAAGTTTCAGTATCTGTTCAAGAGAGGTACCGAGATAGTCCTTTCTTGGTAAAAGGTTCTGAAGATTAAACAAAATAGTGTATATTTTGTGCTGGTCACGTGGTGAGTACTACTACATGTTGAATAATATTATTGTAGGTATTTTAAATAGTAGCTCTTCTTCTAATAAGACCAGTAAACTACATATGAGAAATCAAATAAATTAAAAGACACCAGCCTAAGTAAGATTTCATATAGGATTGAAAGATTCATTTAATGTGAGATAATATTTTATACACACACACACACACACACACATAACACGTGAATCAAGTGATGTTAAGAATTCTTAAGAAAGGAAGTCTTACCCCTAACTCAAGTGATTAAACACCATCTTTATTATATGAAAAATATGTCTATCTTAAACAGTAAACATTTTACTTAGTGACGAAATGTAGTGTCATTCTCATGAATGTAGCAGTGAGACAAGAGGTTCATCAACATTGTATTTCATGGTATTGGGCCAGAAAATTAGCCAAAGTAATAATACGGGATAGAAAAAATTAAGCTATAAACTTTGGAGAAAAGGTAGATCAAATGTTAAGACTAAATATGTAGAGAATATAAATAATTTTGAATAGGAAATTTATAAAGACATATATAAGAGTAAATAGTCTTTCTATATTTCCTTCTATCGCCACTTAGAAAATATGATGAAGATTCCTAATAATAGTGAAAAATATAAAGGTATGAAATATTAATATTCCTATTTTTAAAAGATCACTGCACCTAAAAATCTTATGATGGGACTAGCGTTAATAGTTTTTATTACAAACTGTTAACATTTAATGAATGCCTACAAAATGTTAGACACGTGATTAACCCCTCTCTTTACAACAATTTCTTCAATTCTCTTTAAAATCATGTGATGGCAGTACCATTATTTACCCCATTTGATGGAGGAAGAGCTAAGATTAAAGAGATGAAGCCACTTGAACAAAAAGACAGGCCTGGTGAATGCCAGAGCCGAGATGTGAACTCGTTTGATCTGGTCACCGTGCAATACTGACCTCCATAGCAGAAATGCCTAGTTGCCAACTCAATGCCCAATCTCTTTTTTTCTTTATGAACAGACACAGGATTCTGTTTGGGGTGAGAAGGTGTCTACTGGAAAAAATATATAAACAATATGGGCATACTCAGCTAATACATATATTTTATTTTCTTTCCCTGTCTCCTTCTAACTGCCCTAAATACAAATGGGATTTTAAAAGTGGAGCAGCTTTCCTGCAGCCATCAAACATGAGGACCCAAGCCCACCGCAATGGCAATATTCAATGCTAGAGGCAAGGATAGAGTGAGACGAGGATCCTCAGAGACTTCATTTGGGAGCAAGATGGTTACCAACTGTGCTGGAGGGCAATTTGGGACTGTAGACACGATATTTAAAATATTTTGCCTACTAGTACTCAAATTCTCAATAATAATACTATCCTTAATTAAATCACTGTGCACCCAAGTAATGAGATATCATATCAATATCTAAAAAATGTTTTTAAAGACTAATAAATTGCTTAAGGAACTATTTATACATTATTTGATAGAAAAATGCAAAACTGCTAACGGAGAGATACTAAACTATATTTTAAATATGTGTCTGTGTTTGAGCATTCCAATATAATATCATTTTTTAATGGTGATGGGGAATTTTTTTATATTTTTCAGTACCTTGAATGACTGCTAATAATCACACATGACTTTCATAATAGGTAAAATATATATATTTTAAATGTAGACTCTAAACTCATTAGATATTTCAATCAAAATATCTTTTGAAAGTTGTGAGGAAAATAAACCTAAAGTTAAAACATTCAGTTCACCAAATATTCTGAAAAGAGAATAAAAAAGGATGGTATCAAAATTACCAGTTGTACAAGGGTGCTGGCACCTGGCAACGTATACCATGTGATTGGCAGGTGTTTCCCACTTGAGTGTGGGGCACAGAATTGAGGGTGTCATGTGCCTGAATTGTGTTCTGAACTTGGGAATTATGAGAATAAGGACAAATGGAGGTTGCTTTTTATCTAGCTGGTCTAGACAAGATTGTTTATGCTATTTTCTACTGAACTCACGACAGTACGGAAAAACCATTCTTTTCATTCACACCAATGTTTTCATACTGAGAAAGAAGATTAGAATGGAAGCTCAACAAAATCCTATCAACCTCAATTGTCTGCCAACTCAGTGCCTAAGAACTTCCAGGAAAAAAAAAGATTTCAAAATATGAGTCACGAAATACAACTAAAATTTCCCTACTTCCAAAACAGCAGTGGCAAAGGTAGAATGGCATCATTTACATTGAAAAAAAGACATGTGGCAGCAAGATACAGTAGAGATCCCTCTAGAACGGGAGGCACAGCATTGGGCTCCGGGTCCCTGTTCTGCTACTAATTAGCTACTCAATTTTTGATAAGTAGCATATGTTTACTGAGCTTTATCTCCTCCTTATAATAAGGGAATAATGATAACTGCTTTATTTACATATTTCTTCCTTTATTATGAATACTAAATGAAACAATGTATATAACAGTACCACTTGGCATATAAATTATTTCAAATATAGTGTGTGATGATATATAGCACAGTATGGATGGCAAATACTCTTTAAGTTCTGCCGGCTCTCCCTACCACTCCATTGATTTACTATTGGATGGGTAAAATGTCTAAAATAGTTGAAAAGCCCTACTCAACATGTCCCTTACATCTCTGCCCATGTAGTCTATCACCTGATGGCTAGCTCTCTCCTCTCTGCTCGTGACCACCCTATCTCGATTCTTGAATGCACCACAGATATTGTTTTGGAATTTGCACTCAACCGTCTCCTCTAACTGAAACACTCATACCTCAGAAATCCAATGGCTACATCTTCCACACTTCCAAGTCTCTATTCTGACATTTTCTCATTACTGAGGTCTATCTTCATCATATTCATTAAAATGGCATCCTGCCTCTCAGTCATCTTGATCCCTTTCTATGCTTATTTTTTCCCCTCAATAGCAAATATTGTTAACCACCATTTTAACTGTTTTACATATTTGTTAATAGTCTGTCTCACACAACTACATTGTAAACTTTATAATAATAAGCTTTATAATGATGAAGATATACGTATGGCAGAATATCTAAACACTAAAAGTAAAAATAGGCTTGTGCTCACCAAAGACAAATCTGTTATCATCCAAATGGTGCAGCTTAAGTATTCTTTTTGACAATAATATTGAAAACATTACAACAAATGACAACAAGGTAAAAATCCTATAGGCAACGGGATCTTAATCACGTAAGAAAGGTCATATATGGAAGTTAAAGCACACAACTGACTGCTGAAGCTATTCCCTTCTCCATTCCCACCAATCAATGCTGTTAATGAACAGAATTTCCCTTAGGATGGTGTGGTGGAAAGAGCCCAGCCTCTGAAATCAAACCGACATGATTCAAATCTCTGCTTCTCCTTGCATTCATCAGACAGGGTTTTAGACATGTTCTTTTGCGTGTCTCCAGTTTAGCTCCTAAAAGCTGGGCATTATCATAACCACATTATAGGACAGCATGATTATTAAGCGATACAATGCATATAAATGTCTTATAACATCATCCTTGAAACAGTTGCCAGGGACTAGGATTCAGGGGAATTAGCGCCTGGTCAGTAACTTTGTTCTCCATTGACTATTTCTGTTGAGAGAAATGGCCTGAAGTTCTAAGTGTGATCCCAGGAGCCCTTCGAGGGTCCTTGAGACCCTTTCAGTGGGTCCGTAATGTTCTGCATTTTCCAACTGAATTATCGGTGTGAGGCCAGATTTTCTTCACACACTTCAACCAAAAGAATATATTGCAACAGACTGAATGAAAAAGCACATGAGAGTCCAGGAGTCTTTCATCCAGCCAGAAATTAAAAAGATTTGCAAAAACGTTGAAAACAAAAGGTCGCTATGGTCAATTTATTTTGTTTTTGTTTTGGGAAATGCACTTTCCAGAAAATGTGTTACAGGGATTCGTAGGTCAAATAATTATCATTTTAAAATAAATTAATAAATTAATGTTTTTAAATTTTTCTGTTTTAATATCTAACACAAAAAATAGTGATCTATGTAACCTTCATAAACAAAAACTACTGAGAATCTTCAATATTTTTTAGTATGGAGTCCTCAGACCAAAAAGTTTGAGAACTGCAGACCTAAATTGCTACTCTTAGACATTCACCACAACCATTTAAGATAAGCTTAAACTATCTCAATTTTCTTAAGCAAAAAAAATCCAAATTAAAGGTATACATATATACATTCAAAAATATATGATATGATACATAAATCACTAATTTGTTTGGTTAAGAATATTCTTCAAATTTAAATTCTATGTTTTTATGATATGAAATGGGCTTCACCGTGGAATCCCAAAGGAAAATTATGTGACTTTAACAATCTTATAGTACCATTAAAATTGTGCAACATAATCATGAAAATATATAGGTATTTGCTACCTGCCTCCTAACCTGTTCTGGACCTAAATATTGATAGTCCTGAGCCTCAATCAATAATGAAAATGTTTGCAAACCTGAATAATAAAGAGCAATATTGCACATAATTATAGCATAAGCTTCCATAATAAATACTGCTATATTAATACCAAAGGACCAAGAAAGTAAATGCTTATCAGCATATGAGAAACATAAAATTCTAAGAAAGTGGCCTGCCAGGGTAATTTAGCAACTACGTTTAAAATCTTCATGTGACTAGGAAAAAAATTGAACTTCATTTGCAAGTAGTTTTAGGTTAACAAGCAGTAAAATTAGTCCTGTATTATTTTTAGTCATAAAACATAAACCATACAAATTAAGTGACATATGCATGCATCTATGTCTTCTTTCTATCCAATTTGATTGATAACACAAGTTTCATTGTAAGCAGAAAAATAACGAAGTCACTTAGTACAAGAGTACCTTATAATTTCAAAATTATCCACAGGGCTGACTAATAATCTCCACTTTCCTATCAGATGCTTCCTCCAGACTTTCTCCTACACCTTGCTCTGGGCTGCAGGGGGTTCACTCCTATGAGCTGCATCATTCCCCCACACCCCAACTGCTCTATCTTCAGTTTTGTTTTGGCCAACAGGGGCAGTGGCAGAGAATCTGTGAGATGACAAGAAAGAGAGAAAGGAGGAAAGGGAGGAGGGAGAGAGAGAAGGGAGAGAGAGAGAATTGGTTCCTCCCTCTCCTTGTTGCCAGGCTGCAGTTTTTTACTGTGATTGTAATTGCTTTCCTCCACCTTGAAGATCAAACTCCCACAGCTGCTGCTCTCACCACGTGCCAGGTTCCATCCATTATCCATATCGCTTTGCTCCTTTGGGGGGACAGGTAGTAAAAGTGCCCAGAATTTATTGATGCCAAGATGCTCCACCATCCCTTGCTGGAGCCTTTAGTCCTACCCCTACCACCCTCCATTTCTGTCAATAGACTTTACATTGAAATTTCATTAGACTTTCTTGAGGTAATATTTTGGGTATGTCCTACTGATTGATTGTTTCAGAATGTTTCACAATTCAGTGTGATTTTCAGACACCATGGGAGAATTTCCATCGATGAGTTTGCTATTGGGTAAACCAAACCATTAATGAAACCTCATTAAGAGCCTCACTTATTCCCACTATAAGGAGACAGGTTTAGAATTTGTTGGAATAGCCAATAACACCATCCAACCAGGCTATTTTATATCATTCTATCAACAATATATAAAAAGGCAAAACTTTTGTTGAGTTTTAGATTTTACTGTATTTCAAACAAATTAAATATATGTAATGTTGAAATTACTATGAGCAGATTAGTTATCAAACAGTGAATGTCAGCTCATTTAATATGTATTTTTACCAAAGAGGTGAAATGACAAGGTGCATGGGTTCCTTGATGGTGCAAGCATCATCTCTAAGAAATTGAACAGGTATGGTGTCAAATACTGTTTAGTTTTTTAAAAATCTAACAACAACAGTAATATTCTAAGAACTTTATGTATATTGATTCATTTAACTTCTTAAAAATTCTATGAGTTAGGTGTTAGTCTTTCTCTATTTGGTAGGAAAGGGCTTGATTACAAGGAGATTGAGTAACTTGCCCCAAATCACACAGTAGATGGCTGAGCTGGAAATAGAACAAGGGTTAAAAGTAGTTACATTGGCCTTTGCATGTGTCCTTCACTTCTTTTAAGAAAATTAATAAACTTCTAAAGTGATTAAGAAATTGACCTTTAAGGTACAACTAAAATTGTATGACCTATATTGAGCAATTTTATTGTACTTTTACCCAATTATATTTTGGTTAAAGTAATTTTTACTACAAAAAGGTGCCTGGGAGGCTCAGTGGGTTAAGCAATTGCCTTTGGCTCAGGTCATAATCCCAGGGTCCTGGGATGGAGCCCCCCATTGGGCTCCCTGCTCAATGAGTAGTCTGCTTCTACCTCTCCCTCTGCTCCCCCTCCCCCCACTTAGGTGCTTTTTCTCAATAGAGATACTTTCAAATAAATAAAATATTTAAAAATTTTTATTATAATGTTATTTTTTTATATTAGTCACCATATAGTACATCATTAGTTTTTTATGTAGTGTTCCATGCTTCATTACTTGTGTATAACAACCAAGGCTCATTACAGCACATGCCCTCCTTAATACACATCACCGGGCTACCCCATGAAACCCTCAGATTGTTTCCTGGAGTCCATAATCTCTCATGGTTTGTCTCTGCCTCTGATTTCCCCCCTTTCAGTTTTCCCTTCCTTCCCCTAATGTCCTCTGTGCTATTCCTTATGTTCCACATATGAGTGAAACTATATGATATTTATATTTCTCTGCTTGACTTATTTCACTTAGCATAATCCCCTCCAGTTCCATCCATGTAGATGTGAGTGGTGGATAGTCATTCTTTCTGATGGGTGAGTAATATTCCATTGTTTATATGTACTACATCTTCTTTATCCATTCATCTGTTGTAGGGCATCTTGGCTCCTTCTGCCATTTGGCTATTGTTGCTATGAACATTGGGGTTCATGTGCCCCTTCTTTTCACTAAATCTGTATCTTTGGGGTAAATATCCAGTGGTGCAATTGCTGGGTCATAGGGACTCTCTATTTTTAACTTTTTGAGGAACCTCCATACTGTTTTTCAAAGTGGCTGTACCAGCCTGCATTCCCACTAGCAGTGTAAGAGGGTTCCCCTTTCTCCACATCCTCTTGAACATTTGTTGTTTCCTGTCATGTCGATTTTTGCTGTTCTAGCTGGTATAAGGTGGTGTCTCAATGTAGTTTTGATGTGAATTAGCCCATTCTCACCACTATTGCTCAACATAGAACTAGAAGTCCTAGCAACAGCAATCAGATAACAAAAAGAAATAAAAGGTATTCAAATTGTCAAAGAAGTCAAACTCTCTCTCTTCACAGATGACATGATACTTTATGTGGAAAGCCCAAAAGACTCCACCCCTAAATTATTAGAACTCATACAGCAATTCAGTAATGTGGCAGGATACAAAATCAAAGCACAGAAATCAGTTGCTTTTCTATACACTAACAATGTAACTGTAGAAAGAGAAATTAGGGAATTGATTCCATTTATAATAACACCAAAAACCACAAGATACCTAGGAATAAACCTAACCAAAGAGGTAAAGGATCTATCCTCAAGAAACTACAGAACACTTATGAAAAGACATTGAGGAAGACACAAAAAGATGGAAAAACATTCCATCCTCATGGATTGGAAGAATAAACACTGTTAAAATGTCTATGCTGCCCAGAGCAATCTACACTTTCAAAGCCACCCCTATTAAAACACCATTGGTGTTTTTCGAAGAGCTGGAACAAACAATCCTAAAATTTGTATGGAACCAGAAAAGACCCTAATTGCCAACAAAATGTTGAAAAAGAAAAAAAAAAAAAAAGCTGGGGGCATCACGTTGCCTGATTGCATGCTATATTACAAAGCTGTGATCACCAAGACAGTGAGGTATTGGCATAAAAACAGACACATAGATCAAAGGAACAGAATAGAGTCTCCAGAATTGGACCCTCAACTCTATGGTCAACTAATCTTTGACAAATTGGGAAAAAATATCCAATGGAAAAAAGACAGTCTCTTCAATAAATGGTGATGGGAAAATTGGACAGCTATATACAGAGGAATGAAACTCAACCATTCTCTTACATGATACACGAAGATAAGCTCTAAATGGATGAAAGACCTCAATGTGAGACAAGAATCCATCAAAATCATAGAGGAGAACATAGGCAGTAACCTCTTCGACATCAGCCACAGCAACTTCTTTCATGACACATCTCAAAAGACAAGAGAAACAAAAGAAAAAATGAACTTTTGGGACTTCATAAGATAAAAAGCTTTTGCACAGCAAAGGAAACAGTCAACAAAACTATGAGGTAACCCATGGAATGGGAGAAGATATTTTCAAATGACATTACATATAAAGGGCTGGTATCCAAGATCTATAAAGAACTTCTCAAACTCAACACCCAAAAAAACAAATAATCAAGTCAAAAAATGGGCAGAAGACATAAACAGACACTTCTCCAAAGAAGACATACAAGTGGCTAACAGACACATGAAAAAATGTTCAACATCATTAGCCATCAGGGAAATTCAAACTAGAATATTATTTTAATATGCTCTTATTTTATTTCATTCTAAGAGAACGGAAAAATAATTATCAAGGCAACCATATCACAATTAATGATAAAATTTTAAAAAGGAATCCTGTGATATCTATGAAATAGCTACATCACTAGTGTCTCTAATTCACCCTTTCTCCATTGTTGACTCTGTCGACTCACCAAATATTCAGAAGATGGCTAGGGTGTGTGGTACTGTCCTGTGCTCGTGTTATAAAGGGAACACCACACATACTCTTCCTGGCTCTCATGGACACATGATAAGGGGGGAATGTGAACAAAATTGTTCTATCTGTGATCATTGTTGTGAAAGAGGGACTTAAGATAAAATAAAAGTGAATGTTCCAAATCAAGAAAATGTAGCAGCATTTTTCTGGGTTAAATCTAGACCCAAAGAAGAAGAGATCTTGTCTAGATAATAGTGGGGTTGGCTAAGGGAGAAAACATTCCAAGGACAGAGTAAACTAGCAGAAAGAAAGCCTGCAGGGAGGGGAGTTCAGACTTTTCTGTGAAGTAAAAATTCATCATTTTCTCTGCAATTCAGAATGTTCTAGATACTGAGGCTTAGATCACATGTTTTCAGAAGGAAAGTAGATTATTTTGCATATTCAGTTTATGAGACAGAAATGTTAGAAACTCTCCTTCAAGTTTCTAGTGTCAAAGTCATGGTTCCAGCCTGTGTAAAGTCACTGACTGTCTTTCATTTTTCATATTCTTCTATTCCAGAGGGAGAATGCAAAACAAAGAGAACTGAGTGAAGCTGAAACAATGCGGCAAATTTACCTTAAAAATACTCTATGAAAGAACTGTCTCAAAAATTCCCCTCAGGAAATTTATCCATGGAAAAAAACAAGTAACAAATGGAGAATGGTGTACATTTAATCATGAAATGATAATGGTGTAATGAGAACTACAATTAATGAATATCTGGGGGCATTTTCACACCTTATAGCTAATCTTTACAAAATCCTTACACTTTCAGTACTTTTATCCACATTTATAGATGAGGAAACCAAAAACTTGTCCAAGTTTTACACTTTTACATAGCAGTGCTAGCATCATAAACATGACTAGTCTGACTTCAAAGTCCTTGCTCCTTCTGCTCTACCTCTCAGAGATGAAAAACTGATCTGATTTAGTGCTTACATGGGAAAGAAGTAGGAAGAGTTGTCAATTACAGATCTAAAATACATAGAAATGTATCATATTCAAATTTACTCTAGATTTTTCTTTTATTGGAGCTTTAAAATCTTGTCTAAGATTTACTGTTTTGAGGAGAAATGTTTTAATAAAAATATATAAATATATTTGTCTATAATAAGCTTATGGGGCAAGATTCAGTGAATTGTGGAAAACAGGGTAAACAAGAACATATATGTACCAACTTTTTGTCTCAGGGAATGACTGTTCCTTAAAAGCTGATTCCACATGGCTTTGACCACCTTTGTGAGAATATTATTGAATTTCTGAAGAAGGACTCAATTTTATAGCTTATACTATATACCAAGCAATTTTTTACCTACTATACACACATTATTCCAATTTAATACTGTTGAAAACCTAGAAACAGGCATTGTAATCTCTATTTACAAATGGGGAATCTGAGACTTAGTAAGATTATACAACTTTTAGTTAAGAATCCATTAGGAATATTTGTATGTCTAACCATAAAAGACTATTAGCTATAGAGAATAAACTGAGAGCTGCTGAAGGGGAGCTGGGTGGGAAGGTGGGTTAAATGCATGATGGGCATTAAGGAGAACACTTGTTGGGATGAGCACCGAGTGTTATACGTATGTGATGAATCACTAAATTCTACTCCTGAAACCAATACTACACTATGTGTTAACTAATTTGAATTTAAATTAAAAAAAAAAAAGAATAGGGGCACCTGGGTGGCTCATTCAGTTAAGCATCCTACTCTTGATTTTGTCTCAAATCATGATCTCAGGGTCATGAGATCGAACCCCTCATTGGGCTCCATGCTTGCTCAGCACGGAGTCTGCTTGAGATTCTCTCTCCCTCTCCCTCTGCCCCTTCCCTGCTTGTGTGCTCTCTATTAATAAAGAAAATAAATAAATAAAATCTTTTTTTAAAGAATATTTTTATGACATTATGATCTACCCGGGGATATGCTAAATGCTTTATATCTATGATCTCAAAAAATCCAACACTATTAGATAGGGATGATAATGATGATAGTGTTGATGATGGTGATGATGACTATGATAATATCCATTTTACAGTGCAGATGTGGGGTAAACATCTCCATCCACCACATCCTACATACTGAACAAACTAAGGTTTGAGGGATAATGCTGACACTCAGAATTTCCAGAATATTCACCTAGGAAATTATAAATTCAGCACATTTTAGCATAGGAATATTTTCTTGCTCCACTCTAGTGACCACCCAGAGAATACAAGAGAATATTATATTCATATTTGAAGCTTAAAAGACAGCTCTAAGTAATGGGGCCATGAGACCTGATTATCATCCATCTGTGGCAATTAGACTAATGGTTTCCATTCTAGGAAGAACTATTGCTTTGGCATCTCATTTATTTCATTACACAAGCTCATTTTTCCAGCTGTGATCATATGCTGACTGGGATATGCATAAATGAAAATCACAGAGTTCTAAATACCATAATATATGTATTGGTTTGAAATCTAACACCTTAGAGACTTCATGGGAAATTACTTCTGGTTCAGAAATATTTTAATGACCTTGGCCCTGAAATGTTCTTAGGTGGCCAATTCAAGCAAGAGCTGATGACATTAAATTAAAGAGCAAAAATTAATTGGCTTTGAGCATGAAAATGAGTAAATATAAATTTATAAATGGAATTTAAAATGTTTGGGATGTTAAACCAAAATGTAATACAGATGACAGTCCAGAAGTCCTGTGTTATTTCAACTTTTATGGGATCTTTATGTTTCCTTTGATCCGATCAGACTCTATCTCCTCTCCTTTTCTATTCTCTATGTAGCCTGCACCTGACATAAACTCATTCTTCACATGCCTGTCTTTACTAGAAAAGCACTGTAGACAATACATCTCCTTTCACTTAATCCACTGCTTTCACTTTACCACTCATTTCACATTATGATTTTAAAAATGTACACTTTGCTAAAAGTAATATAATTAAATCGATTACAGATAAAATGATTAAATTGATGCAGAGCTATAGATACAACATATATTAACAAATATAAATAGGAATATAAGAATTAGCATCAAGAAAACATCATTGATTTATTTCAGAAAAAGAAAATGAAAAGATTGAATTTATTTTCCACTTCTAAAGATTTAAAAAGAAGAAAATGTGATTGAATTTTGCAAGTGTATCTGAAGGCCACAGATCAGTTACTATGTATGTGGAAAGCTAGTTCAACCAAGACTTGTAATGACAATGCCTTATAATTTATACAAAAACACAGTTAGTCCTCGATTTCAGAAAGATAAATTAGGTAAATGTTAATTTTCCTGACTTATTTAACATATTAGGATAGCTATTCTCAATAAGATATGTACATACCCTCAAGGATTTATTAAAGAATTATGACCCATAAAGAATTTAAATATGCCTACTCTGGCCATCCTCTATTGGAAGCCACTATTGTTAAGAGCATGCCATGAGTTCAGAGGGGCATACCCAGTGAGGACATTAAGTGTGGAACTACTCAACTAAATCACATTTGAAAGAGGGAGACATTGTTGGCACCTGCCATCTTTTGGGATATTGTTGAAGAAATTGTTTCGAAATCGAAATGTGATGATGTTCATAAGGAGTAGTAAAGAGTTGCAACATCCCTATCCCCACAGAGGCTCAGATCAGGGGATCCAGCCACCATCCCGAAGGGATGCATGTCTGTTTTGAATGTGGACAAGAATGTCATGAACTTCATTAGAAAAAAAGGGGAGTTGACCTTTACTGATTTATGTTTAGTAGTCATGGGGATTCTGTTGTGATAGTGGTTGTTTTTCAATTATTTAAATGATAATTTAACAACTACTCAGGATAATTTTGTGTGTATATATTTATAATAAAGGGATGGGCAATGTTAGACAACAAATATGTGTTTACAAATATAAATGTACATACATTAATTTTTACAAATGATATCATACTGTAGAACTTATTTTGTGATTTGTTGTATGTGTGCATTTAACTTAACATGGCAGGGATGTCTCTTCATATCTGTACGTATAAAGCTGTCTTATTCTTTTTAATTTCAAAATAAATATTATTCTATAACATTTGATATACAATGGGAGGGAGGGCGTGTGGTTCTTAAGTGTGCAAACTGCTAACTTGAGTCTTAATCATTGACTCTTGAAGTAGGCGTTTTGCATTCAGTCACTTACTAGGTGTATCAGTTTAACCATTTTTAGGCTCTTCGTGCCTAGATTTTCTTATCTGTAAAATGGTAATAATGCAACTACATTATAACATTGTCTTGAGGATTAAATGATTAATTCATTCATCCAACGTATTCAACAAATATTTACTGAGCCCCTACTATGTGCAAGACAGATCTAGGAACTTTTGATCCTACACTGAACAAAGCTGACAATGATTTTTTCCTCTCTCATGGAACTTATACTGTAGCAAGGGGATACAGAAAATTAGGAGAGTAAAATAAATATGTAGGTTATAGAGCATGTTACAGTAAGTACCATGCACAACAGAAAAAGGAGAGCCCAGTAGAAGGCAGAGGACTCCCTGTAGGGGGAGAACTTTCAATTTAAATAGCTGCTTGGGACAGTCATCCTGGGGAAGATGGTATGAGTAAGACTTGAAGGTGGTGAGTTAGGAGAATATTAAGAGAAAAAGTTTACCAGCTAAATGGTACAGATAATGGAAAGTCTCAGTGTCGTTCTACCATAAACTGCCCAAGGAAGAACAAGGAGGGTGGAAGGCCAGAACACAGTGAGTGAAGAAGAAAGTAGTAGAAGATTAAGTTATAGAAATAAGGACAGGGAGGACCAATAAGGTAAGTCTTTGTAGAACACTATAAGTCTTGGACTTTTCTAGTTCATTGCAAAACACACCCCAGAGCAGTGACATTATCAGATTTACATTGTAAATGTTCCTTTGGCTGCTATATGGGTAATAGCAGGGAGAGTGGGGAACAAACTTAGAAACACAAAGCTAATTAGGAAGTTACTGCAATAATCAGGATTAGCACCAATGGTAGCTCAGACCAGGATATTTGCAGCGGACATGCTTGGAAGTTATTAAATTTGGATATAATTTAAAGGCCAAGAAAATAGGATATGCTGATAAATTGACTTCAGGGTATGGGAGAAAGCAAGTATTCAGGGATAACTTCAAGTATTTTGGCATTACTACCCAGAAGCATGGAACTCTCATCAGATGGAAAGGGGGAAAACTCTGGGAGAAGGAGATTTAGCAGAGAACGCCAGGAGTTAAATTTAGGGTATGTTAAATATGCAGTCTACCTAACATCCAACAGAGATATGAAGAATTCAGTTGTCAAATAACATAACTGACATTCGGAAATGGTTCCCAGAGACACTCTGATGTAAGCTAATTTCATTGGTTATGCAACAGGTTCCTAAGGAAGATAATTACGATGCCTCCTGAACACTGAGTACTAGGTTGGTTGATGTAAAATCTATGACCACATCTCTAGCTTCGAGCTGTATGTGCATTGCTGAAACAGAAATTGACAGGTTATTGAGTGCCCACACAAATGTAATGAGTGCCCACACAAATGCCATCTACTGCTTTATTAAATTCAGTCAGATCCATTAGATTCCTACCATGTCAAATGGCTAGGCCCAGTTCACCAGAAAAATAGATAATAGAAGGAATCAGACTTATTGCTTACTCAGACTCTGGGAGAGATTTTGTGCTCTGATGAAATCCATATAGACCAGGAAAAAGAATAAGCTCAAGCCAGTAATAGTAAACCTCTCTCTGAGCTTAGTGACCTGGATGTGACAAAGCTATAACACCGAAGTGCCCGAAAGGTACTTAGGAAAGAAAGACAGCTGTTGTATTGGCCCACCCTCTGAAAAGACTTTCATCCTCACTCTTCCACTTAAGGTGACCAGAGATTTGGTGTTGCTCAGTAAAATGGCCATGCTTTTCTCTACACCTTTCTTGACTTAACAGCATTATTTGGGGAAGTTGATACTTCATTAATGGAACATCATTCTCTCTTGGTTCCTGCTCCTTCTCAGTATCTTTTACTGATTTACCAGCCCCACCTCCACCATTGTCAACTAGCTCTTCCCTCAGTTTCTTCAAAAGCTATTGCAACCTTCTACCCAAGGCACTTGGCCCTTATTTCTCCCTTCTATTATATATTCAATTCATAAAATCCTTTTATCTCTGACTTGATAATACATTCAGAATCCAGCCCTTCCCCATACCCCCACTCCTACCAGGGTCCAAGCAACTACCAGCTTTTGCTAAGGTTTGTATAACAGATTTCTAGAGATTTCCTCCCAGTGTCCTTACTCACCTTCCCACCAGCTGATTCCTTTTTCTTTTTTTAAAGATTGTATTTATTTGTCAGAGAGAGAGACAGACAGACAGAACACAAGCAGGGGAAACAGCAGGCAGAGGAAGAAGCAGGTTCCCCGCTGAGCAAGGAGCGCTATGCAGAGCTCAATCCCAGGACCCCCAGCTCATGACCTGAGCTGAAGGCAGACACTTAACCGACTGAGCCACCCAGGTGCCCCAGCACCAGCTGATTCTTAACACAGAGCCAGAGTGTTCCTTTAAAAATGTAAGTCAGATGATTTCATTCCTTCGCTCAAAATCTGTCAGCAGTTTTTCATCTAATTCATAAAAAATTCTTATGTAAACTGACATTATCTTCTATTGCTTCCAGACTTTTTCATTGAGCTTCACCCACATTGGTTTCTTATTACTTCTGAAATATTCTAATGTCACATCATCTGAAATGCCTCAGAACATTTGCACTTGCTGTTACCTCTACCTGGAATGCTCTTTCTGACAATGCTAGGTGACTCACTTCCCACTTCCTTCAATTATCTGGCCATCTATTCTCTCCTCAGTAATTCCTTCTTTATGACCCAACATAAGATGGCAATCTGCTTCCAGCCTATCCTTTTTACCCAGTTTAGTTTTCTCAGTACCACTTATCTCCATGAGAAGTACCTTGCATGCACATTTTTAGTAGCTTGTCATTTTCCTCCCACTAGAATGTAACTTCCACGAATGCAAGGACTTTGACCCCAATAAATAATTGCTAATTTAATGAATAAATTCTTTGAAATGATGCCTGTGTTTATTTTAATTACTCAACAGGGAATGTCTCTCTCCTGATTTTCTCTTTAAAAAAGTTCCTAAGCCTATTATTAGATTGAATATCCAGATGGCCAGGTGAGCTATGTAATTTTTGTCCTCTCTGCCTATCTGCATAACACCCAATGTGCAGTCATATCTTCCCGAGCCTCCTCAAAGACTCCATATTTTCTTCTTGATTAGTGCAGATTTGAAAATTATATTTTAAGGTGGAAAGAGCCCAGAAGTGTTTTGAAGTATTAAAAACTGGCAGAGATATGAATGTTTAAAGGTTATATAAAGTATCATTTCATCACCCTCATCATCTCCATCATGATTGTTTTTGTGGTCACAGCTAACATTTACTAAGAATTTACTATATTACATACACGGTTCTCAATGCTCTCTACACGTGACTTGTTTAATCTATATGGTTGGCACTACCGACCTATTTTATGGATTATTTCTCTTATTTTACAGATGATGCAACTGAAACAAAGTAATTTGGCTCACACTTTTTGTAATAGAAACATCCAACCTGAAAGTGGTTGGTTGTTAACAGGAATTCAAATAATGAGCAATAATCTTTACGACAAATCTGGGGCTATTGAAAAGGAAGAGGTGGGTTTGTGTTCAAGATGGCAATGTAGGGAGATCCGGCACTCCCCTCCTCCCACAAACACACCCCATCTCCAGCTGCATATGGAACAACTTCCTCTGGAAAACAATTCTAGTGGAACAACTCCTTCACATCAGGCAAAGGACGGACACACACACACACACACACACACACACACCAAAGCAGATAAGAGAGTCTGAGACACAATCCTGCCACAAGCTGCTCCCTGGTTGACCCCTTCACCCCCTTAATCTGCATGGTAACCCACAATCAGGAGGGAACTCAAAACCTGAAGCTTCTCTCTGAGGAGTGAAAGGCTCACCCCCTACATCAGGCACCCCAAATGTTAAGAACTGCATCTGAGAGATGAGCCCCCAAAACTTCTATCTTTGAAAACCACTGTGTTCTTGACCAAGAGACCCATGGAGCTCTGGCAAACTAAGGGGCTCCTAAGGGGCTCATACAAAGACTCATTCGTCCCTGGGCCCAGCACAGGAGTAGCCTTTGAAAAGTATCCAGACTTGATACAAAGGAGGCTCATTTGTTCATTTTAAATCATTGCACCGAGGGGCAGGGGCCTGCTACAATATTCTCACAACAATGAGGTTGGTGTGCACCATTTTTGCACTTTCTCTCTGCCTTGCTAAAGCCAGAAGGTACCATATTTCTTTTCCTTTCCTTTTCTTTTTTTTTTTTTTAATTTATTCTAGGCTTTAAAATTTTTACATAATTATTAGTTTTTACTCTGGACTTTCTTCCAGGCAGGCATTATCTTTTTTTTTTTCTCTAGATTTTTTTTTTCCCATCAGTGGGTGCCATCTTTCTACTGCAGCTAGTGGGTGATATCGTTGTGCCCTTTCTTTGCCTTGCTAAACCAGTGCGTGGCTTTTTAATTTTTTTTTCTTCCTTCTTTTTTCCCTGGATGCCATCTTCGTACTCCCCTCTGCCTTGCATCAGATTGCCAGTATGTCCCAGAGGGGAGCTTCTCCAGGGACACATCTGATTCACTGGTTATTATGTCTCAGGACCCAGCTTCTGTGGGTGTGGCCTAGAAGATGCCCTTTGACAGTCTGGCTCTGGAGGCCAGGAAGGCTTGCCTTCTTGGGTCCCATGGGACTATAATAATCAGAAAGACAGTTCTTGGTAGACCATCACCCCCAGGACATTGTACAGATAGACAACTGAAACACACCCCCAGTCTTTCGGAGAAAGAGGCCTTTTTGCTTACCTAGGAGCTTTGGCCTGGGGGGCAGACTTCTGGTTTGGCATACTCCAAGGAGCCGGTGAAAGTATTCTCAGGGAACAGAGGCTGGTGGATGCAATCTATGTGCTCTCCCTCTGCTTCACTCCAGCTCACTGGTAGCTTCCAAAAAGAAGTTTGTATTTTTGCCTGGTGCCCTGATTTTTGTGACTGTTGCCAGGGGACACTTCCAGATTGCCTGGCTCTGCAGGCCAGCAGGGCTTATGAGTACAGTGCCAAAGGATTGTATATATTTGCATTCTGTACAAAACGCTGCATGTGGAACTGGCTTCCAATCAGCCTCAATCTAGGAGCTGATTGAAATCCTTCCCTTTGGGACATCAACAGGGCTTAGCACGCCCTCAAATACTGGAGCTATTCAAAATAAAATAGGCTGCTTGTGAATCACAAAGGTTTGACAGACAATCAAGAGCTAGAGCTGGCTTAAATATTAAGTTGTATCTTCTACCAAAGGGCACTCTTTCAAGATGGAAGTGATGACTATTTCATCTAACACAAAGAAGCCAACACAGAGGGTTAAGCAAAATGATGAAACATAGGAATATGTTCCAAATGAAGACAACGTAAAACCTCAGAGGAAAACTTTAATGAAAAGTTATTTACCTGATAGAAGAGGAAACCCAATGGCCTCCTTTGGGGATGAGGAATGGGGATGAGGAACCCACAGTTGGCACATCCTTAGGAGCCTGGGGACAAGCTAACAGAGCAAAAGACACACACTTCACATGAAGTTTCACAATTGCCAGTCCTTTGTTGTTGTTAATTATATATCAACAGTCTTTTGCCGATCTCAGCCAAAAAGTCTGAGTGTTCAACAATTGTGTAATTCTGAATCTTAGGTCACCAACTATCCACTTCACCAGACCCACTGAAACACAAAGTAGTCATTTCCATCTTCTGAATACTAAACTGGGTTACCTAGTCACCCATTTCATCATTGATTGGTTACTGGCCTGGAAAAATCAGTAGATCTGGGGACCAGTGTCACCATCTGAAATATACCTCTATTTTATTTGCCTTTTCACCTGCTGCCATTCTTCGCAAAGCACACAGGGGCTAGGTCAATAAGCCCTCCTTAAATGGCTAACAGTCAGCAAATAGCAAGCAACATCTAAGAGACAATTTCCAGAGGTATTCACTATGAAAAATGAGATGAGTCATCAGCATTCCACAAATAACCCAGGGCTGAAGCTTCTACTAATGAAAGTCACCTATGTAATACACAAGGTTAAGTATTTCTTACAAGAAGAAATGATAACTCACCTTCTTCAATTTGTGGAAGAACAGAAATGATGATAAGGTCACCAGCTGGTATCATTCTTATGAAACCTCTTTCAAGAAATTAGTTATTGTCATAAGGACAAAAACAAATGGACACAAGTAAGAAAATCAACAGAAAAAAAAATGTACTCAAGATATCAGCCCCATCTATCCACAGAATTCTAACATTATTATAATTGAATGCACATCATCCTTTTGATAAAAAAGTGGGGTTTCCAAACTCAATGGTTTAAAGTTACTTTCAGTTTCATTTGTCCCCAAATCTGGTATCTGTCTGGATGCATGTGACTCAAAAATAAACGTGTAAGATATCTTTAAAATATTTAAAGACTCCTATTGAAACTTTCAGTTTCCTCCAATGGGCAAACAGAAGCCAAATATCTTGATTTCATTGACTTATTCATCACATCTACTCACTTTCTGACAATAAGTTTGGCTTCCTAGAGACCTGTGTATCATCTGGTGGCTTCTGCATCTCAATGCTTTGCATGCAGTTAAGACTAGGAATGCAACACAAAGCCCTATCTGGGTCACAATCAGCACTTGGCTGCCTGTGATGGAAGGGGCGTTATGGTTTCTTATGTAACATCACAGGGAGCAGAGATGAGGTTGAGAGACGTGGCCTCACATCGTGGGTGAGAGAAGGAAGCCGCACGAGGGATATTACACATGCATGACTCTCAGCGAACCAGTCTCAGAGTCTCAGCCCTGAAAGGTAAGAACCTGGCAAGTATCTTTCAGGGATATGTCAATTTAACAAAACTCCTAAGACTGAAAAAACCAGAAATCTTACATTTTGAGGCTAGAGGAAGATTCAAAATGTCCAACGGACTGAACATTTGCATCAGCCTGTGTAGCATATTTTCTCTTCACAAGAAAAGTATGTGGGGATTTAAATTACCAGAAGTTTATTGAGTACTCAGAATCCTGACCACAGGTGTTAGTTTTATGATTCAAATATCAGAATGCTACCTTCTAAGAACCTGATGCAGCCTTCTCACCCAATAGACCAGTTGGTGGGGAGACTGTCATGCCAATGTAACAAACGGTACAGTCAGTCAGGTTAGCACTACTTCCTTTGGCTGACTGTACAGCTTGCCTTTTAGCCTGACTATGGCCTTCTGTTTACAAAAGCTCTGTCCTAGCAACATGAACATAACTAGCAATCAAACCATGTGCCATTTACTCAACACTTAGACTATTCATCAGTCACCTTGGTTGGAATTCTGGGATTCTGCAGCTCTTACTCTGTATTTGTTTGTACAATTATTGACCATTTGTTCAGCCTTCTTGCATTCAAGAAGTATTTATTGAGCATTTATTATGTAAAAATAACTAATTTTAGTCCCTAAGAGTATAATGTCATCCTTAAGCAAAATAGAAACAGCTCTTATCTTTAGAAACTTCGAAGTCTAAAAGAAATTAAACACATTATTAACAATAAAGTACACTGAATAGTAATGATCAGAAAAGTCCCTGGCACTATTATAACATCAGAAAAATTTTCTCAGAAGAGATGTTGTTTACACTGACTTTGAGGAAGGAGGATAAAATCTTATTTTTCTATTATAGATGGTCGGGTCACTTATTGTATATGGATTTTATTGGTTTAGTTCTCCCAGGACATCTTTAGTTCTCTTACCCATAAATCCATTTAGGGTACCTCATAGTTGTATCCCCATTGGACTGGGCAAAATTAAGTCGTACCTGATGGTCTATAACAATAGAAGAAATATAAGTAAAGTACCTATCTAGCACCTAGCATAGATGGTCTCCCAAAAAGCTATCATTGTTGGTGTTTGATTGTTTAAAGAAATTATGGAAATAATTACTTAGTACAAAATCTTACTTGCCCTAATTCATGTACACAAAAATATTGCCTCATCTCCCTGTCTCTATTCAAGCCATCATCATTTCATCGCCTGAAGGATACCTCTCAGGGAAGCTTTCCAAACAACAGCATGACTACCAAAACTGTATTTGTACTTTCAAAGAGAGATTTTAGGAGTCTCCTAAAGCATCCAGATGCTTTGAACTTAAGCCCAAGTCTTTTAACATTTCAATAATCAGAAGTTTTCCTTGCACTTTATTAACATTGAAGGCTTTTAAGGCATACAAATTCAAATTAGTGATGATAGTTCTAGGTCACCAAGGAGGCCTGAGGGGGACGGCACATCTACAGTAAGCTAACTGTTCCGTTCAATTCCTGCAGCTGCTGGAGACTCCAGCTTGCATTACCCGGTCTGCTCAGGGCTAGCCATGCCTCCCTCTTGCTTGTCCAACCTCTATGCAAGTCGCATGCACTTCCAGGCACCCTGACATTCACAAACTGACTTCTTCATAATTTCATATTCTGGCAACATGAAAAATATGAATTGGTTGCCAAAATGAGGATTAGAGAGCAAGAATATGAGTTGACATTTAAAACCTGGTCAATACAATTTAACACCTTAACTCTTATGTAAAGTTTTCGTTACAATTCAGTCTAACTTATATGCTTTTAAACTATGACAGAATTCCAGATTCCTCCTATGATCTCCATCTTGATTTTTAAGACCCTTTACCGTCTGGCTATACTCCTTCTATTTCTCATTCTTAGCTATCATAGCTGTCATACCCTGGATATTCATAAAGACATATTTGGAGTCTTTGTATATTTGCTTGAACTCTAAATTCTCTTTCAGATCTTACTTCCGCCAAGTGGCATATCAACTGATAATATTACACCTTAAGCCTTTCCAAATTTCACTTACACTTTCTAATTTGATGAGAAAATTTTGACCCAGCTGGGGCTTTTCTTAAAATACCTTAACTAATTACTATTTCTTAATGTCAGAAAGTGCACATGGAGGTCTTTTTCCTTTCTAATATCTTAGCTTCCATAAAATTTCACTCTCTTCGGATTTATTAAAAACTGAATTTTGCCTCCAAAAGAGTCACTCTTTTAGAGATCTTTTAATTTTTATCTCCATTGCCAACTATAGCTTTTGCTCTTGTCAGTGCATTCATTTGGTTGGGCTGATTTTGAAGAAGGATACTGGTATCTTCCTTTTCTTGTTGTTGTTGTTTATTGTTTAATCACATTTATTTTGTGAGAATTGTGACCAAGACAAAAAATTAAAACAAACAAATAAAAACCCTTATGAGCAGTAAATAGCTGGAATATTCATATTTGTATATACATGTATAAGCATATATACATATACACATATATACACATATATATGTATGTGCACATATATATGTACACATGTATATACAATACGAATATTAAAGCTATTTAATAAGTATATACACACATGCAAGTATATATTTCCAACTCTACGCAATACTAGTGCAAGAAACTTTTGATATGTGATATATTTTAAGCTGAGTTTAAGCAAGAGTTTTTCATTACTCTAGACTGTATCTTTCACTCTGAGTGCCCATATTCCCTTTTATTTCATTGCCAGATTTGCCCGGGTATATATCTTACTCCTCTAACTTGGTAATATGCTCCTCAAAGACAGGAACCTATCAATTCAGTTTTAAATGTCCTCATGGTACACTGTATACTGTAAACACTTGATAAAAATCTTGTTAGTACATTTTAGTCCGTAGAAATAATAAATACATTTTTAAAAATGAAAAGCAGACAAATAAAGGAAAAAACTAGATATAGTTCCTAAGTTTTTATTTTATGAAAAAAGAGTGCATTTTTTTAAAGGTTGAAACAGCTTTGTCATATTTGATGAATGTTTAATTTATGTATTATCAGTACTCTGGCCCCCGTGTTCCTATGGATTCTGACCTGAATACGGCAAAAAATTTAGGGTATGAATATGCGAATAAAACATTTGTTCAATTTACTGAAGTGTATTAACATTTCCTGATTAAGGCCAGGAAGAACTGTGAGGAAGCCATGGTCCCTAACAATAAATTGCCAGGAAGGCACTGCAGGCACAGATCACATGGACCTGAAAGATCTTCCCCAAAGGAAAAAATATGCACGAGTGATCAGGGGCGATGGTGACATGACAGAGGCCAGTGTGTGCTTTTATTTTTTCTTGGCTCTACCATCATATCAGAGGAAGGGCCACTGTGATTGTGCCTGCTTAAGACTCAACTGGTGATGAAGACCCTTGTGTTCATGTGACAAAAATTACTTTGTTATAAAAAATAGAACATAAGAAAATAGAACATAAGTATATATATTCTGATAAAAAATTAAAACATAATATCGAAGGTCTGATTTGATGATCATTTGAAATACTATTTCCCTTTCAACTCTCTTCCAAAGTAACAATTTTGTTTGTTTTGTATCATTCCAGAACTTTACATTAGTTATTTTATTTCATTATTTTTTAATAAATTTTAAAAGATTTTATTTATTTATTTATTTATTTATTTATTTATTTATTTATTTGAGAGAGAGCAAGAGAAAGAGCATGAGGGGAGGAGCAGAAGGAGAAGGAGAAGCAGACTCTGCTGAGCAGGGAGCCTGATGCGGAACTCGATCCCAGGACCCCGAGATCATGACTTGAGCCGAAGGCAGATGCTTAACTGACTGAGCCACCCAGGTATCCCTACATTGGTTATTTACACTATCCATGTTATTCATATGTGTATGTATATTCATATGTACATATACACACATATATATCACGTACATATAGGGAGCTATATAGATCTGAAATGTGAAGTATCATCTTGCATGTTAGTGTTCTTTTATTTTTTGACCATTTGACCCTTTTTCCATTTAATAGCTTCTCTTCCTTTCTAACTGGCATAGTTATTGGTGAGGACTATTCAATGAATAGGATCAGTGAAAGCGTGGTTTACAAATGTTGCCTTGCTTGAGGATTCTGCTGTCAGGACACCCGACTCCTATTCTGTCCTCAGGAATCAGTTGAATTCCCTCCTTTCCTGGTCATACCTCCTGGGTGTGACAAGAGCCTCTGACATCTACTTTGGTTGCAAAGATGGAGACAGGGATAGCAGGGGCTGTGGCAGCCTTACCTCATGGCACCCTCCGTGCTTTCAGGGGGGAGATTTGAGGCTGTTATTGAGTTTAGAATTTTATTTTCAGAAATAAAAAGCCTTTTGTAATAAACAAGAGATTCTTTTCTTTTCTCTTTATCCCACAATTTAAACTGAGAAGTAATCTTAAAAGTTCACTGGTGAGACTTTGCTCATATGATCTGGAAAATTGAATTTTTGATCAAAACTTACATATGTCACAATAAAGAAATAATACCTTTATAAAATAATGTGTAACTTACTTGACATAAATATGTCATAAGTCATTTTTGCAGAAAATTCAGTGATATATATTTTGTATACAGAATATGTCATAATATAGAAAAAGCATTAAACTTCTGTAATCCATTACCAGTTGTTTCATCTAATAGCGGGGTCTTCAAATAATGAAGATAAATCACTCATATATTAACTAAATTGTTTCATACTGAAAGATTCTAGAAAATGAAGCTTATCGTATGGACGCATCCATTATTTAATGTTATCATGACAACCTTGCCATAGCAGTGTTGAGGAGGGAACATTTTTCTCCACATTTTTTCTCACTGTTTAGTAATTTAGTGTTACCCATATGATGGTGTCACTCAGTGTTATCCTCCTTTCAAAAAAATCTGCAATTTGACCCCAACCAACTTGACCAGTTTTATTTACCTGACTTCACTTCAGCCACTCACTCTGAGTCATAGACCAGGCTCTATGCATGTGACCATAACCTCTCTGCTTTATGCCACGTTAATAGAATAATTAAGATAACATAAAAATATATTAATAAATTCTATTTGTCAGGTTATTTTTGCCATTATTTATAATCTGTGTAACAAGGTAATAATATAATCCCATCACATGACCCTCTAAACAATAATTAGCTTTATAAATATTATGTTTGACACTTTCAAAATATTTCTAGAATAAATTTTTAGAAAGTAATAAAAATCAGTGATTTTACTGAAGTGTCAGTCATTTAAATGAATGTAACTCATCTAAAGAAACATGGATTTCGGATGAATCTGTGAAGTCTGCTTTTTCTCACCTTCTCAAGTCTGACTAGCTTTTACTTTCCTCAGTACAACATTTCAGCGCTGGGGAAAAAAGGGACTCATTGTTTTAAAGACAGTGTGTTTTTCATGAATAAGTTCGTTAGACATTTTGAAATACGGTAAAAGTAGTAAGTGGAATGCTCATGATTGTCTAATCATCTTAATTATGTGAATATTCTTTTGATACAGCTCTATCAATATACTTGTTGAAGACCTCCATTTACTGCCCCCATCACTCCGTTTGTGTGTGCTCATGGGAAAGTTCTTATTAAAACTAATTTGTTTTATGCACTGACAATCATGTTTAAAAGTCAGCAGGAAATATAAATCATCCAATTATTCCTATTGAGGAAACAGCATGTAAGTGTTGATAGATTTAGAATGATGATTTGTGCAGCTTTGCATTCGCGTGCAGTGTGAGGGACTTTGACAACTTGATTCCCATTTGAATCCGCTGTTCTTCCCTTTGTTCTTAGATTATTTATTCCTACACACTCCAAAGTACACAGGATGGTGGGTAGAAAATACAGGAAGAAAAAAAAAACAGACCTTCTTGTAGAAAGGTATCTGCTGTTGAAACAGACGAGGTTATCAATCTGGAGTAATTATCGTTGTCTTTTTAAAATCAATGTCAACTAAGCCACTTTCTGTGTCAGAGTTCTCCCTGATCGAATTTATTAGAGATGTTACAGTACACAAAATAATGATCATCCCCTTAATTGAAACAGCCGGAAACCAAAAACCATACTTCCCCACCCTCTGACACAGACATCAGGGGAAAACTGCTCATTAAAAATCAGGGGAAGTGGATGGAAATTGGTGTCATTCTCTGAAAAGTTGAAAACTCAATGTGGTACACAACTTAGAGACGTTTAATAAAGCACCGTTGAAGACAGTGCTGCCGTGGCTTTGAAATGCAACATTATTTTCTGTGCCGTCTTAATGTTAGTCTTTGATGATGAATAAAGAAAACAGCCAATTTAAAACTCAGGGATGTCCTTCGAGAACAGAGAAAGCTGAATGGCACACTGAGAGCAAATTAGAAGAAAGTAAATGTCACTGTAATCCTCCACATGGTTTAGAGAACTTTCTCAGTAGCCTTGTACTATTACTGCTGGGAACGGGGGTTAAACTGGCCCAAAATTGTACCAAAGAAGTTGGGCACAACACATTTATTTCTTAAAAAACTATACTCTATGTTCTAGTTTTATTCAAAGCTACTGAACATAGAAGAAGAATGTTTCTATTCACTGATTAAATTCTGTCCTTAACAAAGCAGAGACAAACTCTTGGTATAAAACTTGTATATTGGCACACAGATTCAGACTATCCATAGACTAAGACAAGAAAGCCTCTCTCTACAAGGCTTTCAGAGTGTCTCACTCTGTCCCTATTCTGGCCATGACCCTTGCTTACCACAGAGTTAGCAGATCATGGAACCAAGAGGGTATGGCCATTCAGAGCCTACATGCTTCCCTTTCTTGCTCCAGTACCCAGGACTTTGCATGTCTTGACCGAACAGCCTTCTACCTTCTTCAGCTAATTCTATGGGCATCCTCCCCAGCTCCATCCTCCCAAGGGCACATGATGTACCTGGTGGCCGCACACCTGCAAGAGTGGTTAAGGGGTGTTTGTTTCTCTGGGGTTGTGACTGAACGTTGGATACATAAACTAGGGCATTTACATGGGCTCATGAAATACCCTTCACAGGGTATTTCCAGAAATGGAAAGTAGTAAGAAAAGAGAGGTGGAACCTTGAGCCAGAGAATGGGGGCCAGCTTCCCTTGTATCACCATTTTCCATGTGAACATCTACCTAAACTTGCACTTTGGTTTTGAGATTGCTATTGACATATATTTATCAGAGCGAGATGAATCATTAGTTTTTAATAGCTGCTTACCTTGATTTACAGCTTTAAATAATTTAGACTTATAGTATGTGGACCCCATTTATAATCTTTCTTCAGGACCTACAGAGGTGAACATTGAATCTTTTTGGGCTACTGAGTTTTCCCCCTACCTCAATTTCGAAGACAATTCTCTTTATAGTCCTTGCATATATTTTAAATATAAATTCCTTTCTCTCCCTCCTCATCCAGAACACTACCTCAAAATATTGTTATTGAAATTGCATCCTATCACTTCTCTATTTACATGTAAACAATATGATTATTAACATTTTCTTAAAATTTTCAAACAGATGGGGAAAATGATGATTACTATAGCTCAATATCCATTCCTCTCTGACCCCAGCTGTTCTCAGTTAAAGACAAGCATGATCCCCAAAGCCAGACTCATCCATCAAGTTAAGACACCAATTATCAATTGCTTACTTTTTTGTTTTGTTTCATTTCCTGTCAGTCCATAGTTAACCATACTATTTGTTGAAATACTTATTTTGTTATCATCGGGGCATATTAGAACCTTACTATCTGGAAGATTCTGGAAATCATGTTCAGGTTCTGTAACCTGGTTTGATTCCTGAGCCTTTATGTGCTCACCATGTCTGCCTGGTTCTGCTAGAGTAACTGGGATTCTGGCTTGTCTAATATCCTGATGTTTTAATTGTCTGCTCACATTGTTTCACTGCCTAAAATATAAATCACTTGATTAGAGTCATGGTACATTTTGTCATAGTTTTGGTCCTCTGGAAATAAAAGCTGAAAGAGAGTTTGAAGCGTAGGATGTTTATTAGGGATCAGCACTTTCAAAAGGTTAGAAAAAGAAAACAAGATTTGTGAGAGGAAGAAATCAGACTTCTATGAAGACCCAACAAAGACTCAATCAACTTAATGGAAGACATTGCCCATCTGAGTTTTCTTACAGCCAAACAAAATAACTAGGCCTCTGTACCTGTGCTTTACTCAATCACCTAAGGTGGGTTGGGAGGTACTACCTGTGTTAATACAAATGTTGTGGTACTGGAAATAATCTTGAAAAATGATTAAGAAATTGGCAAATGGGAAAATATTTGTAGATTGAAGAAACAAGGTATGTTAATGTGACATAAAGAAAACTGACATAAATAGAAAATAGACCATTGTTTAATGTTGGTGATATGTAATGTATCATAATGAAATGTGATAAAGAAGGTTAAAGAGTGAACAGGAACTCAACCTGATAATACAAGCATTTCCTAGGTTCTTTCTATATGTTAGTCATTGTTTTAAGGGCTTCACATAAAATAATTTAAAACAGTACTACTATAGGGAAAGTGAGATAATTTATGTAAATTATTTATATCTGGGCAAGTATTCTATTTATTTTTTCAAGATTTTATTTTATTTATTTGACAGAGAGACAGTGAGAGAGGGAACACAAGCAGGGGCAGTGGGAGAGGGAGAGGCAGGCTCAGGGAGTCTGATGCAGGGCTGGATCCCATGACCTTGGGATCATGACCTGAGCTGAAGGCAGATGCTTAATGACTGAGCCACCCAGACACCCCAACTGGGCAAGTATTCTAGACAAGAATATTCATTAAAAGCTTGGAACATCATGTGAAAGAGGACTAAGTGAAAGAACAGAAATATGAATAGTCTATCCTTATTTTCATAAATTCATAACTCATACTTTATGATCGAAACAAAAAAATTAAAACTATATGATACTCAAGAAATGATATTTAAAGGGGGGTAAGGTAAAGGCACACAAACCAATGTGTGGTTTCTGCACTTCACTCAAAGTAGTAAAATGTTGATGCCAATAGATTGTTATATCACACGCATGTACTGTAATACTCAGAGCAACAAATACAAAAACAAACAAAAAACTTCAAAGATATACATTCACAAATACTATAAATACATCAAGCTGCAGTCTTTGAAGTATTCTACTAAACCACAGGAAGGCAAGAAATAAAAACCAGAGGAATAAGAACCAGAGGAACGAAACTGAAAACAAATGATAAATGGCATACTTAGATGCTAACATGTTACCAATTATCTTAAATGTAAACTGTGTAAATACATCAACCAAAAGACAGAGATTGTGAGAATAAAAAAACAAAGGTTAGGGGACAAGTATATGTTGCTTAGAAGAAATTAATTTCAAATTCATTGATATAAATAGATTGAAAGTAAAATATGGGGAAAATATACCATGGAAACATTAACCCAAGAATAGTAGGAGTAGCCATATTTAATATCTGATTAAATAAAACACAGAATAAAGGAAATGACTAGAGCAAGTATCCTTGCCTTGTTCTTGATCTTAAAGGAAAGACAGTCTTTCACCATTAAATGTAATATTAGCTATAGCTTATTGTAGATGCTCTTTATCAAGTTAAGAATATTTCCCTGTAATGGTATAGTAAAAAATGCTGAAAATATTTATCATAATGTGTATTGAATTTTGCTAAATGCTTTTACTCGATTATTTTACAGAATTGTATGGTTTTTTTGTTCTTTAGCCTGCTGTTGTTATTAATTGAATAGATTGATGTTTAAATGTTGAATCACCTTTGCATTTCTAGAATAAATCCCAATTAACCGTGGTATAAAATTCTTTTAATTTATTACTGAACTGTATTTGCTAGTATATTGTTAATAGTTTTTGTGCCTACATTTTTGGTAAATATTAGTCTGTACTTGTTTTTTGTTTCTTTGTTTTTGTACTTCTTTGACTGTTTTCTTTTATTTAAATTCAATTAGCCAAGGTACAGTACATCATCAGTTTTTGATATAATGTTCAATGATTCCTCAGTTCAGTATAACACTCAGTGCTCATCACATCACACTGGCCCTCCTTAATACCCATCACCTGGTTATCCCATCCCCCCAAACCCTCCCTTCTATAACCCTCATTTTGGTTCCTGGAGTCCAGAGTCTCTCATGGTTTGTATACCTCTCTGATTTCTTCCCATTCAGTTTTCCCTTCCTTCCCTTGCGGTCTTCCAAGCTATTCCTATGTTCCACATATGAGCGAAACTATATGATAATTGTATTTCTCTGCTTGACTTACTTCACTTAGCATAATCCCCGCCAGTTCCATCCATGCTGATACAAATGGTGGGTATTCATCCTTTCTGATGGCTGAATAATATTCCATTGTATATATGAACCACATCTTCTTTATCCATTCATCTGTGGAAGG
>NW_024426996.1:60360272-60403077 GCF_017311325.1 Ursus maritimus
AAGAAAGAAAGAAAGAAAGAAAGAAAGAAAGAAAGAAAGAAAGAAAGAAAAAAAGAAAAGAAGGAAAGGAAAGGAAAGATGGAAAGGAGGAAGGGAGGGAGGGAGGGAGGGAGGGAGGGAGGCAGGGTAGGAAGGAGGAGAAGGAAAGAAGGAAGGGAGGGAGGGAGGAAGGAAGGTAAGGAGGGAGGGAGGGAGGAAGATTTATAAAATCTAGGTACTGAACTTTAAGGAAATGGAAATTCACGTTTATATGAAAATTTGTACACAATTGTTCATCAAAGTTTTATTCATAGTAGCCCAAATCTGAAATCAACCTAGCCATCCTTCAACAGATGAATAGTTAATAATGCTATGGCACATGAACACCATGAAATACTACTCAGTCATAAAATAACCAAAGTTTGCATACACAGCAATTTGGATGAGATTCCAGAGAATTGTATAAGGGCTGGAGAGGTAGATGTGATTATAAAAGGACGAAAGGAAGCATACTCATAGTGATGGAGCCAGCCAGTATCCTGATCATAGTAACAGACACATGAATCCATACATTTAGTAAAATTATATAGAACTAAACACACACACAGACACACACAATCTTTTTTTTTTTTTTTTTTAGGATTTACAATTTATATCTCCCTCTTAGGAATTTAAAAATGAACACTAACATTAATCCCTGTAAGTGCCTAGATGAAAGAAATGTTTAGTTTTTATAAATTCAGTATCCAATTTTGCACTAAAAATATTCTCTTAACATGTATTGATTATATTTTGTGTTCTTTTTTTTTTTTTTTTTAAGATTTTATTTATTTATTTGACAGAGAGAGACAGCCAGCGAGAGAAGGAACACAAGCAGGGGGAGAAGGAGAGGAAGAAGCGGGCTCCCAGTGGAGAAGCCCGATGTGGGGCTCGATCCCAGAACTCCGGGATCACGCCCTGAGCCAAAGGCAGACGCTTAATGACTGTGCCACCCAGGCGCCCCGATTATATTTTGTGTTCTTGACACTCATTTCTTTTGTGTTAAGAAATACAAGTTTAACCAGTTAGGGGAAATGGTTATCTAGGCTGTCCTGGAAAACCTGGTCACTCATCTCATGAATTTATACCCATCCCTCTCACTTTGAATTCATTTCTTTGCTTAATCTTCCATAGGTGAAGGGATATACAGTTACTTCTCAGAACTTCATATTCTTCCATGGTTAGAACTTCATATCCCTTCAAAACCAGAAATGGAGTAATGAAAATGCTCATAGACGCCATCTTGCAAATTTGCAATTGCTTTAGTTTCAATGGGAAGTTTTATTGAAATAATGATAGATTCACATGCAATAGTAAGAAATAATAATCTCATACACACCTTACTTACATCACTTTGTAAAACTCTTGTATAATGCCACAACCGAAGTACCAAAGAGTTGTCATTTATACAATCTACCAATGTATTATTTCCTTAGTTTGTCTTGTACTCATTTCCGTGTGTGTGTATGCATGCATGCAGCACTTTTTAGGACTGGTATTCTCCGGAATATATTTTTGCAAGGGTTGGTTTAAGTCGGAGTTGGCCAGAATAATTTCCAAGATAACTTTACCATACATTATATTTCAATTATCCAAGTAACTGCCATTATCTCTTACTGGTCACATAAAATATTTGTAGTCATTCTTTTTTGTTTGTTTTATGAAGATCTACCAAAAACAACAACAACAACAATACATGTTGTTTTAACAACAATTAGAAACATTGAGTACCAGAAATTCTGTAAGTATGCTTTAATTTATTTTTCTCTTAATAAATAGATATTGTAGTTGGTTGGTTTTTTGATGTAATATGGAGGTCAACAATTAAATTCAAATACAAACTAATTTCTGACACAATCCAAAAAAGAGAAACTCACAGTACCCTATGTACGAGACATTATTTTTGCACTTCAGCATGCTCTTATATTTTTATTTAAATTTGATAATTCATGATATTGAAATGCCTTTGTGATCTGGAGCAATTCACTAAAACCATGATTCCCTGAGGTCATCTTGTTCTGCGCACATTGTTATTTATTCTTATTTCACTGCAGCGATTTGACTTAGCATAATGCTGATCTGACTCTATTTTTGACACTGAATTTTATTGCAGGCATGTGTCAGCTTATTCCTGGAGTGGTTATACATAAGCCCATCTCAAATATTCACTGTCCTATTTTGTGGTCTTTTTTCAGGCAACGCTTCCATTGAGAGCAATGGCCCTGACTTAGCTCTTTTGGTGTCTCACCAATCAGGATGCAAGTTACATTTCTGGTGGAATGAACTATTCAAGCAAATACATTCCCATGAACAGAGCAAAGCTGAAGGTTCATTAATATTCAGGCCTGCTGCAGATGAGAGGCTTCTCTTAAGTAAGCACATTAATCTTACCTTTTCTTGTACGATGTTTTACTAAGTGACCCAAGCCAGATGCCTTCATGTAGCTTTCTCAGTTTTAGGGCTCTAAAGTTGCAATGCAGCGACATAGAGTTATTCCCGCACCCACCACCCCCACCAAATCCAGTGCTCTCAATTGCTTCTTTATCCCCAAGCAACGTTCAATCATCATTCATATGCAATTTAACATTATTTTTAGCATAGAACTTAGGGACAAATGTGTAACTTGTGTTCAAAGTTGATGTTTATCTTTGTCCTCAAACAACTAATAAATTTTTCATTAGCTTTTCTGAAAATTCAGAAATTCAGGATTTCTTCTGAAAGTTGCCATCTGTATATTGATTTATAAAGAAATACCAAGGAAGGATCCTATTAAGTTACATTATTTTATTCCCCGGGATTAATTCCTTATTCTTCACAACTCAGTATCTACTAACTTCTCTTTTAAAACATAGTAATCAATATTAATAAATCAGAATATTTATTCTTACATCAAATAAAATTAGCTAGGTGAACTATCACCAAATCCTCACAGTACCCTCAGAGTAGTAAAAATTCATGTAGGTTCTTGCAGGGTGCACAAAACCTACCTCAGGAATTTTTGGGAACACCTCCAAGTATAGGTAATCATTGTCTGGATTGAAATTGAGATACAATGTGAGCCTATGTGGCTTTGTATTGATGAAATAGGCCACACGTCAAGGTTATTGCAAAGAAAGTGTGGTGATTAAAAAAAAAAAAAAAAGATGAAAGTCACAAGAACAGATGCAATGAGCTGGGTTTTTTTCCAGGTAAGTAACTTTAGATTGATTATTCTGGAGTGAATACCAGTGAGGTGTTGTATAATTATTCTCCCAGTCTATGGACACCATCATGTACCTATCATGTCTACTAAATTCCTCATGTTTACAACACACTCCTATAGTTTTGATTTGCCTTAACCCCCATAACAATGCAGAGTAGTATATGTATTGAACACCCCTATTTTGAAAATGAAGAAACGTAAAAGTTCTGTCACTATCACATGCCAGGTCAAATCAGAGAGTCAGCCTAGCATCATGTATCAGCCATAGTTGGCATACAATATATATTTTTTTTGTTTCTCATTCCTGATTTCTGATATGTATACATCTAATGATTTTTTTTTCCTTCCGTAAACCTGCTTTCTCCATCTTATCACTTAAATTAGCAGAGTACAGGAATAATGGATTCTTCTAGCAGTGTTCAAAAACTTCAGGTAGCCAGAGGTTCCAAGATAGGAAAAAACTGGAATACTGTTACGTGTAAAAACACGGGATGGAACTAGAGATCGTTATGCTAAGTGAAATAAGTCGGTCAGAGAAAGACAAATACCATATGATCTCACTTGTAAGTGGAATTTAAGAAAGAAAACAGATGAACATATGGGAAGGGGGAAAAGAAAAAAAGGAGAGAAGGAAGGGAGGGGGGTGGGGGGGGGGGGGGGGGGGGTGATGGGGATTAAGGAGGGCACCTGTTCCGGTGAGCACTGGGTGTTGGATGAAAGTGATGAATCACTGAATTCTACTCCAGAAACCAATATTGCACTGTATGTTAACCAACAAAATTAAAAAAGAAAAACAAACAAACCACACCTGACGAAATGGAGGAGTGGCCCATTAGACAGTGATTTGATGGAAAAAACCAGGAATTTCAATGAAAAGTGAAAAAATAGGAGGAAGTGAGGAATTTCAAGAAACTGGAAAATTTCAGGAGGACTAGAGAAGCTTTTAAAGCCAGAGAGAAACTAACAGACCAGTAAGAAAAATAAATTATAACGGCCATGTGTTGTCCATTTACCTATTGTCTTAGCTTTTAAAGTCACCCTTTCAGTACATTTGCCAAACTGTGATACTGTTCACACTGTACCAACCGTGATTCTTCTGTGTGAACTGGCACCTCGTAGAGTCAGCCAGTAGAAGGCACTGACTGAAAAGATGAAAGAGGCAAAGGAAAGAAGGGACTTTTGTCTCTCAAAAATCCTGCTGCTCCTCGCAGGATCCCCTAAAAATGGCAATGGTTCATCCCAGTCACAGCAATCCATTAAAGCATTCTCAGTCTGTTCCAGCCTCAGGCTTCCTCAGGCCTTCCAGAACCAGTCATGAGACATGCTCTCAGAGGTACTAGGAGCAGCCAGATAACACCCTCCCCCCATCGGAGTCTGGAGGGGCACCAGCCATGTGAGGCTCCTCTTCTGAGCTTCTGTGTTCTTATCCCTGTCTCCTGCATCCCTAGAGAGGAGGGCTATTTCATGCAGTCATTATCTCTGAGTTCCTGAATGTTCCCTTTATGTATTCAGGTGTCAGAGCTGTGTAACAAGTTCCTGCATTGAAGTATTTCTGTTGAAATAACTAATATGGTTTTCATTCCCTCACTGGGTCCTGACCAAAACAAGGATATTCTGAGAAAAGGCATTACAAATATAAAAATAAAATTCTTGGAGTATAAGCAATTTTTCTTCAACTAGTATATCCCTATTTCTAGGCATTGGTAAATCATGTTTGTCCTTATCTCAGATTGAGAATTTTACGTCTTTTCTGAGCATGTCCGTGAGAGAATTGGAATTTATAAGTTAGTCCAAAGCCACCCGTTTGGCTGTTAGTCTTAATCTACCATTGGAATGTATAGGCCTAGTATAGTATTACCAGAAAAGAGAACTTTTATGCTTGGAAATGGGGATGATCTGGGGCTGATAACTAGCTGGCTGGTGTATGCTTGTGTTTATGTCTCCTCATACATCTAATTTAGTAAAATCGTATATAATCCAAGTAGGGGTGCATTAGAAAAATAACTCACATAAAATTTGGAATATAAAAGTAAACCTTACAGTATAGAGCAGTTTTTTCAAAGTTCTTTATCATGACTTGTTGCTAATATTAAAGTCATTGCTATAGCGATGCTAAAATTGAACTTCATGCTTCCAAAAAATTGAGTCAAATGCTCTTAGGTAATTAATTTTATCATATTCTGAAACATCAAGATTTCAACAATTTAAAAACCATTTGTTGGCATGGAAACATGAACTTAATTAAAACTGGATTAAACTAATTAACCTGAAACATATTGTACTACTGAGTGTTTGATTTAGAATACTTTGGAAGAAAAAGAACATTTTTCATAATCATTTTAGGTCTTTTATCTAATGGAAGTGTTTAGGTTTTATAATGGACCTATACATGCACTAATGTGTCAAATGACTGTTTTCACGGCGAGAAGATGGTTATGAAGAACATTTCCATAATTAAAATGCCAATTTTCTTGTGGGAATGCAGAGAGCAGACATTTTATGAGTATTGTTTATTGTCCTTGCTTAACCATGGCATCCAGAAATTTTAAGAAAAATAACCACGGCATTATCCTTTATTTTATCCTTCGTATTTTGTCCCAATGGACTAAGATTTGTGTCACATTGATGAGGGAGATCACACCAGGATGAACCAAAAAATAAAACATGGGTTAGAGTAGGGAAGCTAAAAAGTTTGTAGTAGTGATACGGTAATTTCTGTATTTTAAGAATGAATTTTTTTTTTTTTTTTTTTTGCAGAAAAGAAGCCCATAAGTGCATAGGTGGTATTCACTGAATATATTTTAGATTATCTTATAGTTTTTAAATTAAAAGCTTGTTTTGGAGGCCTTCATGTTCATTTTATACATGGTACGTACTGTGTAGTAAGCTCAACCTTGGACTATTTAAATAGATCCATTGGAGATGCCTTGCTGTCTGTCAACCATATGCACATTATCCATTCTTCCAGTAAAAACAGAATCCTCTCTGAGCCTCTGTGCCCTGAGGGGGCTGATCGCTATCCTAGCTCTAAGGCTTCAGTGGAGTCTCTGTAATAAGCCCACTTGGCTAGGCTGAACTACATTTCCCAGCATTCTCTTTATTGGATCTTTCTAGTTCCAGCAGCCACATGGGAAATTCTTGGGAGATTTGGAAGTCGGAAATGAAGCAGTAACCGTTGTACAGCTCACTCATATTCCTGTTGATCAGCTGATTCACTTCTTCAGGTTGAAACAGCATTAAGTTTGCAACTGCTCAAACTTTTCCTGGATTCTTCTACAGTTTCTCTGACTCCTGGGCCACTGGTTGTGTGTGTGTGTGTGTGTGTGTGTGTGTGTGTGTGTGTGTGTGTGTTTATCACAGTGAGGAAGTCCTGGCTTCTACAGGATACCCACGTACCAAACGTGTTGGATCCTTTGCCACACATACTAGTGGGCCCAATGTAGAAAGATATTTCCATCAGGTGCCCATCCTGTGACCTGACACCACTGGAACAGCAGAAGTCTAATGTCAAAAAGACAGATATTTGAGGGTGGGGGACTGGGGCTGTTGTTGCTGTGCTTTGCTTTCCTTTGTATTAGGGGTCTGACTACAGAGGGTAGTTTGTCCATTTCACTGTCAATAACACAACATCCTCCCCTCTGCTCTCACTTTCCCAGGGACTCCACCTCTTAGTGTCCCAATCAGGCTGTGTCACAAGTGCTCAGAACTCAGTCCGCCATAGCTTGAGGCCCCACCCCCACCCTAGTTTTGCCCAATGTCAATCTAAGTTTCCAACAGATTATCGTGCTCTCCCGCCTTGTCTGCCAGCCCTCAACAAAAGCATCACACTAGCCAGGTTTGGAGGGTGTGGCTGTGCACACACTGCAGGCTACAAGTGCCTGACACAGGGGCCACCCTTCCCACAGAGAGGTCAATGGCCGACTCGGGATTTCTCTCATGGATACCACTTGGTTAGTTTGCAACTTGGCAGCTTCCGAGGTGAAATGTGAAGCTGGGCCCCCGCCTTGGAGACCAAGGAAAGAGGCAGCCAGTCTAGAATGGTAGGTGGCAGGTTTGATAAGCACAGGAACTTACACACCAGGCTTGTCTTGGGGGTTGCAAGATCAGTGGACCTCCACATCCACCCGCCAGGATCATCACAGTCTGCGTAGAGGCCTAACGTGGGTTCAGCCACAGCTGCCTGCAGCGTCCGGAGGACCTCAGCTTCACAATATTCTCTCAAGGCTGTTTCTATGGCTCTCTCGAGTGTGGCTCCCACTGGGGAATGGTGAGCAGAACACATTCCAAGGACAGGAGAGATGGCAGGAGCCTCTGATTGCCCAGGTCCAGCTCCTGGTCAACTGGAGATCACATCCTCTCAATGACCTCTAACAAAACCCCAGAGGAGAGAGGACTGAAACAGGTTTGTTTTGTTTGTTTTTAAAGATTGTATTTATTTATTTGACAGAGAGAGACAGTGAAAGAGGGAACACAAGCAAGGGGAGTGTGAGAGGGAGAAACAGGCTTCTCGCTGAACAGGGAGCCCAATGTGGGGCTCGATCCCAGGACCCTGGGATCATGACCCAAACCGAAGGCAGACGCTTAATGGTTGAGCCACCCAGGCGCCCCTGAAACAGGTTTTAGTCTTTCCGCCTGGGCTCTTGGTTTGTGTTGTGTGCTCTACCTTGCTCTGTGCGTGCACCTAGCCTCCCTCATCGCTTGCCTTCTCATTGCAAGCTCGTGGTCCCCAGATGTGAAACAGCTTTACAAAGACTGCCCAACCCACTCCAACAATTGTGCAAGGCCAAATCCCAAATCTCTGGTATATTAGAGATTATTGGTTATGCAGTTATGCTTCCCTGACTGAACCTCAAATGATTTAGGAGCACATGTAACCCAGGCCATAGTCAATGAGCACAGTCGGTTTTGCTAACCTCCATGGCTATTTGCTTAGTGATTGGTGCTTGACTCAGTTTTGTTCAGTTTCATTCTGATAACTTATGTATTAATATTCTTTCCCCTCTATACTAAGATTTCCTATTAATGCAACTGAAAGATAGCTCACTTTGTATTTCCCACATTTCCTTGAGGCGGTATTGTTATGCCCATTACACCCCTGAGGCATGCAGTAACTGAGGCTTAGAAAAAGTAAGTAATTTATCCAAGGTCACATAACCTGTTCCAGTAGGAGTTTGATTTTAACACAGGTCTTTAATTTCAAAGCCAGTTTTATTTAGCATGATTAATTAAGAGATAGGCATGTAATTATCATAATGATCCATTGCTTTCAGGAAGCTCTTCTATAAATATAATGGCAGACATAATTTAAATGTAATTTGGGAAAGTGTTGGACATCTTTAAAAAGCAACTGCATTCTTTTTTTTTTTTAAGATTTTATTTATTTATTTGAAAGAGAGAGCAAGCAAAGCAGGGGGAGCAGCAGGCAGAGGGAGAGGGAGAACAAGGCTCCCCACTGACCAGAGAGCACAGCATGGTGCTCAATCCCAGGACCCTGGGATCATGACCTGAGCAGAAGGCAGATGCTTAACCGACTGAGATATCCAGGCGCCCCAAAAGGCAACTGCATTCTATAGGAGATTACCTCCTTCTGTGACAGGGTCTTAGATTGTATTAAGCAATTTTTAGTTTGAAGACATAAATTCTGGCCACATTCTCTGATTTGAGACTGACCATTTTGGGTTTTTTTCTTTATGCCTCACAGCCTATTGATGCTTTGAAGTAAAAATGACTTATTTGAGTTTTCATCAGATTAAGTGAATTGGCCAGTTGTGTTTTGACATTGGAGAAAAATACCCTCAGAGCTTCTTTCAGGGATATTGGTCTTATTTATAGAATTTGATTCGTGTTTTCATTTCCATAATGTTATGTGAACATTTAGTTTCATATTAAAATATCATTTACACATAATTTCCTTATACCAGAGAGTCTATCTAAATTTGCATCAAATTTTATAATCTATGTAAAGTGCATCCCTCGGGACCTACTGGGAAGTGAGTGGAGTGGTGCATCTATGTGTTTCACAGTGAATTTAAGACAAAGGCTACAAAATTTTAGAAAAGAGTGATCATTAGTATTATTTAATAAGTGTTGCATAATTTCAAAGGCCATCCATTCTTCTTTATTTTAATGGAAACTTATTCACAACTGGCATTGTAGAAGGTATCTTAAATGCAGAGAAAATGGAAGCTCCACACTTGCTGTCGATGAGTTCACAGATTAGAAGGAGACATAGACAACACAGCAAACACAAATATTAGTGGTCTGTTCAGAGCGTTCTTAGACCACAAGTTGCTTAACTGGGCTTATGTTAACAAAGTGCTAGAGAAAATGTTGTTTGTGCTGCCTTGAAGGCTAGATAGGAACTAACCAGGCAAAATAAGAGAGATGACCGAAAACAATTCCAAGTAGAAGAAATAACATGCAAATTTCAAAGGTGTAGGAATGATAGGTAGGGAATGGGGGAGAAAGATAATGTGTTTGGAAACACATTTTAAAGATCTTATTTATTTATTTATTACTCACTTATTTACTTATTTACTTACTTGAGGGGGGAGGGGCAGAGGGAGAGGAAGAATCTCAAGCAGACGCCACACTGAGCTCAGAGCCTGACACCGAGCTCCATTCCACAATCCTGAGATCATGACCTGAGCAGAAATCAAGAGTCAAATGCTTAACTGACTGAGCCACCCAGGCAACCCTGGAAAGTTATTATAAATAGAGGAACCAAATAATAGAGTATGTATCTCAACCAAGAAATCTATTTAGGCAGAAGAAGGTCGTTGAGGTACTTTAAAGATGGGAGTGACAAAATCAGGGAGACCGCTTACGAGAAAGAGAGAGGATAGATTGGAGAGGAAGAAAAATGGGAAATCAGGAGACCAGTGGGAGACTGACAATAGTCCAGATCCAACATGTTAAGAGACTGAAATAAAGTTGTGGGTATATATACTTACATTTTAGGATTTTGCAATAGATTAGAAAGTACATATAAAAATAAATCTATGATCGTAGTTTGGAAAGTAGGTGTATAAATCAAGCCCCAAATCATAATTTTTAAATAAATAATAATAAATATTTATAAAGTGCTTACTATAAGAGCCAAGAACTATTTTAAGTGTATCACCATGTAACTCAATTAGTTCCCAAGACAACTGTTATATAAACTGTTCTAATCTCAATTTTCACAGATAAGCATATGAGCCCCAGAGGTTAGGCAATGTGCCCAGTGTTGCCCAGCTAACCTGATGGGGCTGGCATTGGATTCGAGGTGGCTAGCTCCAGAGTCCATGCTTTCCACCCCCACGTACTACACAGGAGCTAAGACACGTTGAGCACTTTCCGTGTGTCAGATGCCACAATAACGCCCGAAGTTTCGCAGCAATCCTCTGAGTTAGTTGCTGTTCTTGTCTCTGTTTTACATATGAAGAAACTGTAAATTAGTGTCTAAGCAAAATAATAAGAATAAATTTTTAAAAAGTAATCAAATTAGCATCTGAGCAAAATAACACAAATATGAAGTGTGGAAACCAGGACCCAATGACATATCTGTGTCCTTCTAAATTAGTCCCCTTATCCACAACACCATGGATTTCTACCCCAAAAACCTGATATATACTACGCACCATGCCAGATGATTGCTATGTGATGAGGAAGAAAATAGAGCATTTGGTGCCAATGAGCTTATAATCTAGTAAAACAGAATCATGAACATTTTGTGCACTGTGGTATATGCTATAATATTAGAAAATAGGGACCTTGCTAGAAAGAAAAATAAAAGAAATAGGGGTACATTTAAAGCATTATCAAGGTCCTGCTTACATTCTTAGTCGGTATTAATGTATTTGTAAACATGACTTTTCTTTGTGAATTTCCTGATGTATAAGTTGAAAATTTTCCATCAGAGCCAGAGAAAAACAATTTTTTCTTTAAATTATTTGGAAAATTTTCCTCATGTCTTGAGATAACTCTGTTATCTCCTCAGCTCAATTCAACAGATACGTACGGGAACCCAATTTGATACTGAAGTTTCAAAATATAGATTTTATTCTTAAAGATCTGAAGCCCGAATTAAGTAGTTATTTATTACATTTGTATTAAAATCAGCTTTAAGAATGGTATAAAATTTTGGATTTTTAAAAGAAGGAATATAGTTCTATTTATTTATTTATTTGTTTATTTATTTATTAAATAATAATTTTTATTATGTTATTTTAGCCACCATACAGTATATCCTTAGTTTTTGATGTAGTGAGGAATAGAGTTTTATTGAGAGGATTAAGAAAGATTGAGGACATAGCTTTCAATATAGGCTATTATCAAGAGACAATTTCATTAAGAGTAGTGGGAAAGGGTTGTTTTGTTGTTGTTGTTGTTGTTGTTTTGCTTTGTTTTTGTTTTTTTAAGATTTTACTTATTTGTTTGACAGAGAAAGAGAGCACAAGCAGGGGGAGCTGCAGGCAGAGGGAGAGAGAGAAGCAAGCTCCCCACTGAGCGGGGAGCCTAATGTGGGTGTGCGCCATCCCAGGGTCCCAGGACCATGACCTGAGCAGAAGGCATACGCTTAACCCACTGAGCCACCTAGGAGCCCCGAGAAAGGGTTTTTTTTTCCGGTGGAAGGGACAGTGTGGCAAAGGAACAGAGATGGCAAAAAATGGATCATGCTCAGGAAATAAGAAACATTTTACATGGTTAGTGGATAGGAAAATAAAGAGAGTAGTGAGAGTTATGTTATAAAATGTAAGAGGAAAAGTGGAAGAGGTCACTGACTACAAGCCTGGACTTTCTTAGGTAGAACAGACTTTGGAGTATTTCAAGCAGATAGTTCTGTCCTACTTACTGGCACAGGGGTTGCATTTATTACTATTTCTAATATAAGCTTGTTGAGAGTCTACTATGTGCAAGGTGATACAGGCAGGTCATTTCTCCTAAGTAATCTAGTTTTTGAGTCAAGAGATAAGTCTTTACGACTTATCATGATATAATGGTTTGCAGCAGCTGCACACAATTAGATAGATTCTTAAAGAATTACAGCAATGCTGCTGCTAAAAATGATTAATTCAAGTCTGAAATATTGACCATTTACATCATCAAAGCATAAACAACTATATTTGTTTTCCTTCCCTGTGGCCATGACTGTGTGATCCATTAGAATTGCTTATGACATTTTATTGTATTTCTTTTCAGCTGTTTCAGAAACCCAGCTTTTACGTAATTACATAAGCCCTGTTGTGAGGGAGGCTATTGTCAAAGATGAATAAAATTACTGAAATGACTATATCCAGAATTTTCCACTATCACACACATATCTCCATTTCTTTACTTTCCCATGTAGCTTGGTTTGGTGGAATTCAGTTGCAGATTGTTTAAAAATGTGTTCTAGCTTTGTGTAGAAATAGTCTTACAGATGCTAATATTCAGGAGATACACACACACACGAATATATAAGATATATAACATATTCTTGTTCATTTATTTACATACACTCATACAATGCACTGGGAATACAGCAATGAACAAGACAAAAATCCACGCTGTCATGGAGCTTACATTTTAGTGGAAGAGAAGACAGACAATTAACCCACAAACTGTGCATACATGTATATGTACATTAGTATGGTGTGTGACTATTTATCTAAATATAACTATCTATCTATTATCTATCATCTATCTAGCTACCTATCTCTTAATTATCTATCATCTATCTGTCTATCTATCTATCTATCATCTATCTATCTATCTATCTATCACCTATCTGTATTAGGGTTTGCAAGAGAAACAGAACCAGTAGGCTATAAGATATTTTTTATAAGGATTTGGCACACATGATTATGAAGGGGGATAAGACCTAAAATCTACTAGATGAATTGGCAAACAGCAGACCCCAGAAAGCCAATGGCGTAGTTCCAGTTCTAAGCCAAACAGGTTTGAGACCCCAGCAGAGCTGATGTTTCGGTTCAAATTTAAAGACAAGGAAAAGCCAATGTTCTAATTTGAACGTGGTCAGGGAGGAAGAATTCTCTCTTACTCTGGTAATGGTCACTCTTTTTTTTTTTTTTTTTCTATTCAGGCCTTCAGCTAACTAGGTAAGTCCCACCAACTTAAGCGAGGGCATCTACTCAGCTTACCAATTTAAATGTTAACCTCATCCAAAAATACCCATACAGACACATACAGAATAATGTTTGACCAAATATCAAGTTGACATATAAAATTAGCCATCACACCATTTCTAACATATAATGTTAGAAAATATTAAGTGCTATGGAAAATAACCAACTAGGAAGTGGGGATTAGAAATAATGGATCTGTTGTCAACAGTTGCCTTTTTTAATATGGTTGACAATGGAATACTTCACAGGGAAGGTGATATTTGACTGAAGACCCAATGTCAAAACACTATATAGATGAGGGAAAAAGCCATAAATATATCTGGGAAAATTTCCATATATAAAGAAAAATAATAGCAAAGACTTTGAAGTAAGAGTCAGCCCACAATGTTCCAGAAACAACAAAAACAACCAAACAAAAACTGTGTGGTCACAGTAATGTCCACAATAGGCAGGTTGCCAATGAATTTTAAAATTTACATGAATTGTACATCATTTTTAATTTGTTGATCTTAAAATAATGAATGTAAAACTGAATTTGTTTATTCTGTTAAATATTTTAATTATTTGCCAAAACAGCAATGTGCTTATCTCCAAGAAAGTTGACCACATATTTACAAAGACATATGAGCTAAAGGGGTGCCTGGGTGGCACAGCGGTTAAGCGTCTGCCTTCGGCTCAGGGTGTGATCCCGGCATTGTAGGATCGAGCCCCACGTCAGGCTCCTCCACTATGAGCCTGCTTCTTCCTCTCCCGCTCCCCCTGCTTGTGTTCCCTCTCTCACTGGCTGTCTCTATCTCTGTCAAATAAATAAATAAAATCTTTAAAAAAAAAAAAAGACATATGAGCTAAAAATGTGCAGCAACCACACAAGGTTTATCCCAGGTATGGAAGACTGTTTCAACATTCAAATATCAATTAGTGTGATCTATCATATTGATAGGCTAAAAAAGAAAAATCACATGATCCTATCAATAGATTCAGAAAAAAAGTTGACAAAATCCAACACCTACTCATGATAAAAAAAAATTCTCTAAATTGGGGATAGAGGAGAACTTCCTCACCTTGATAATATGTTTACCCCCTCAAAAACAGAAACAAAAACAACAACAAAAATAACCCACAGCTAACATCTTACTTAATGGTGAGAAACTTGAAGTATTCCTTCTAAGAATAGATACAAGGCAAGAATGTCCCTTCTCACTAATCCTTCTTAACATCGTACTGGAATTTCTAGCTAATGCAATAAGACAAGAAACAGAAATGAAATGTGTATATATATTGGGAAGGAAGAAATAAAACTGTCTTTGTTTGCAAGTCACATGATTGTCTACATAGAATACCCCAAAACTGAGCAAAAAACCCCCAAAACTACTGGAACTAATAAGTAATTATAGCAAAGGTGTATGCTACTATGTTAATATACAAAAGTTGATTGATTTCCTATATACTAGCCATGAACCAGTGGCATTGGAATTGAAAACACAATACCATCTATATTAGTACCTGATAAAAGTGAAATACTCAGGTATAAATCTAATAAAATATATACAAGATCTATATGAGGAAAACTACAAAATTCTGATGAATAAAAACAAAGAAACACTAAGTAAATGGAGAGATATTCCATGTTCATGGATGGGAAGAATCAATATTGTCAATATGTTAATTCTTTCCAACTTGATCTGTAGATTCAATGCAATCCCAGTCAAAACACCAGCAAGTCATTTTGTATATATCAACAAACTGATTCTAAAGTTTATATGCAAAGGGACAGATCTAGAATAGCCAACACAGAGCCAACATTTGAAAGAGAAGAACAAAGTTGGAGGACCAACACTAGACAGCTACAAGACTTCACTGTAAAGATACAGAAATCTAGACAGTCTGGTATTAGTGAAAAAATAGACAAATAGATCAACAGAACACAGTAGAGAGGCCAGGAGTAGAACCACAGAGCCAAGTGATCTGAGCTAAAGGAGAAAAGGCAATACAATAGAGCAAAGGCAGTCTTTTCAATAATTGGTGTTCTGACAACTGGACATCTGCATGCAAAAACATGAATCTAGACACAGATCTTAACCTTTCACAAAACGAACTCAAAATGACTTAAATGTAAAATGAAAAACTAAAAAATTCCTAGAAGATAACACAGGAGAAAATGTAAATGACATTGGGTATGGTGATGACTTTTTAGATACAGCACCAAAGGCATGACCCAGGAAAGAAAGAATTCATAACCTGGACATTATTAAAATTAAAAACTGGTGTTCGTTGAAAGACAATGTCAAGAAAATGAGAAGATAAGCCATAGTCTGGGAGAAATATTTTCAAAAGACATTCTAATTAAGGACAGTTACCTAAAATATACAAAGAACTCTCAAAACTTAACAATAAGAAAAAAACAACCCAATTAAAAAATGAGCCAAAAACCTTCACAGACACCTCAGTAAAAAAGTTATATGTATGGCAAATAAGCATATGAAAAGATGTTTACCACATCATAGGTCATCAGGCAAATGCAAATTTGAACAATGAGGTACACACTAATTAGAATGGCCAAAATTCAGAACATTGACGATCCCAAATATTGAAAAGAATGTGGGACAATAAGAATTCTCATATTGCGGGTGGGAATGCAATATGGTACAGCCACTTTGGAAGACAGTTTGGCGGGTTCTTACAAAACTGAATGTATTCTTAAGATACATTCCAACAGAGGCATTTTATCACAGTCATTGAAAACTTGTGTCCACACAAAACTCCACAAGGATATTTATAGCAGCTTTATTCAAAAAAATTGCCAAAATTTGGAAGCAGCCAAGATGTCCTTCAGTTAGTGAATGGATAAATAATCAGTGGTACATCCAGACAATGGAATATTATTCAGCACTGAAAATGAATGAGCTGTCAACCTATGAAAAGACATGCAGGAAACTTCAATGCAGATTGCTAAGTGAAAGAAACCAATCTGAAAAGGCTACAGATTGTATGATTCCAACTATATGACATCCTGAGAAAAGCAAAACTATGGAGACAGTAGGAAGATCAGTGTTGCCAAGGATAGAGGTGTGATGGGAGAGAGAAATACAGCACAGAGGATTTTTAGGACCATGAAAAACTCTACAGATACCCTAATGTTGGATACTTGTCATGATACACTGGTCTAAGTCCACAGAACGTACAACAACAAGAGTGAACCCTGAGGTAAACTATGAACTTTGGGTAATTATGATGTTCATCGACTATAACAAATGTCCTACTCTGGTGGTGCATGTGGACATAGGGGAGGCTATGCATGTGAGGTGGCAGGGATTCTATGAGAAATCTCGGTGCCTTGCCCTCAATTGTGCTGTGAATCGTAACTTGCTCTAAAAAAGATAATAATAAAGTCATTTTAAAAAGTTTAAAATGCTGCACAGTCATCTGTGAGAGAAGAGCTAATTGCTAATTCTTCTTCTCCCCCAATCTGGTCTCAAGCTTGCTATTTTTTGTCCCTCATGTAGCTGTAATAAATGTGGCTGTGCCTAGCAGAGGGCCTGAGGGTTCCATGTCAGCTATATTGTTATGCTCTACAGCAATATTTAAAACAATTCATACAATTCTAAATGTCTGAGTATTCTCATATTGCTTTGTGACTCCATTTGAAATACAAACATCAATGACCTTTTCAGAATCAAATAAAGAAAACTTTTTCAGTCAAATTGCCCCTTGCTTTTAACTAAGAAATAAGCAGTTGTTTGTGGTGTTGGAAGCCTACTCTGATTATCTTGAGCATGTTTTTATCCAATGCACTATTTTCCACACACCAGTAAACTCAAATAGTGGTGGTAGCCAGGGAGGAGGGTCTATATAGCTCACAATGATTCTCCTGGGGGCCACAGACAACTCCAGACACTTTTAGAGACTGTTCTTCATTACCCTAGGAAAGCAAAGAGACCCGAAAGCAAGCTGCCTTCTGATTGCTTACCCAACCTATGCAGCCACAGTAAATAGTTAATTGGTAGGAATCCTCCCAAGAGATATCTATCTGTGTCCTTTCTCCCCATTTCATCCTACCCAAGTCTGCCCCAACGATTCTTCTTACTCTGATTATGGGGCTCTGGAAATGTGAGCACAAGCTACTCTCCTGAAACAAAGTCCCTCCACCGTGGACAGGAATGAAGTTCACAGTTAAAGAGAAAGGGATAGAGAGTTGACAGAGAAGGAGAGAGAAATAAAAAGGTGGTATTTACACCCTAAATTCTAGTTGCCGAGGTTTCCCCTTCAAACTTTGCTCTCCATCCCTTTTTTCAACCCCAGCCAGCTACCTTCCCAACAATCTTCAAATAAATAAATATCACCCCCCTTTTTTTTGCTGATATTTGTCAGAATTGCACTTCAGTAGGTTGTGACCAAGGAGGACTGTTTTATCAGTCTATAATGATGTTAAGTCTTGCCACTTCTTCAAATGACTTCATGATAGTTTGGCTTTAGAATGTCTATGATTCAGATGCTGGGGGACATTTTATTTGTTTTTATTTCCTTTTTTACCTATAGCACATGAAACAGCCAAATTCTATATCCATATATTTTATAAATGTGAATAATAGATATAGTTGTTTTCTACCACTGATGAATTTCCATTTCACAAATTGATGTAGAAAATAGGAGAGGAGAATTCTAGTTGCAGTTCATGATGAATTTGGGTCTGTCACTTAATTTGTCTTGTTTAAATTATCTGTAAGTTCTATATCAATATCAATAGAGGCTTCTTCCTCCACAACGCAAAATTGGCAATAGTACACTAGAAAAGGATTAATCATCTCCATGCTTTTTAAAACAGTCATAGCACACTGGTGTTTATACATTGCTATAAGTACAACTGGATGAAGATCCCAAGAAGAGTCATAAAAGTTGTTATGAATGTAACTAAGTGTTGTAAAAATTTTGATCACCTTATTTATAGCTTCAGTTTTCCATGCACACCTAAATATAGATGATAGATAGATGATAGATAGATAGATAGATAGATAGATAGATAGATAGATAGATAGATATAGATAGATAATAGAGAGATGATAGATAGATAGATAGATAGATAGATAGATAGATGATAGATAGATGATAGAGATAGATGATAGAGATAGATGATAGATAGATGATTGATAGATAGATAGATAGATAGATAGATAGATAGATAGATAGATAGACAGATACATACATAGATACATAGGCAGACCGGCAGGCAGTGAATAGGGGAAAGTAAATTGTACATAAACACTCTCTAGGTTGAGGTTGGAGTATGTTTAGAGACAAGCCTTTCCTTGTTTTTCCATTTTTTTCCACTGTCACTTTTAGGCTATGTGTTAGTGTAAATTCCTCTAAAATATAGAATCTGAGAGAAGAAAGATGGGGGAAATGTGGGGTGGGAAGGTGTAAGAGAGAAGGCCATTTGCTCTGAGACATTAGACTTGCCTGTGAGGGAGGAAGGGGAAAGCTTTGATTTGACAGGAGACTAAAGTTTAAAGAACTGGCTGGGTTTTTTTTTTTTTTTTTCCTAAAATAAATTTTAAAGCCAAAAGGAGCAGAAGTGGCACCTATCCCAACTATAGAGTCTCTTTAAGCTAGAACAGATGGGAGATTCAATAGAGCACAGTTGAAAGCAACCAGACAACTAAAACCTTTCCACATTTATACTCTAATGGACTGAGATCTTTCAGTCACAGTGGTTATGTTGCCATGATTCTAATTCTTATTCTTACTTCATTCATTAGCTACCAAAACCTAAAATGTTTCTAGGGGCTCTTTTCCTCCACCCCAGATCTGGCTACAAAATAGGATTTTCTACTTGTCTTTTTAAAAATTCCTATACAGATTAACTTGTAAGCTTCCTGTTTTAGGTATTCAACTGTTACCAACAGAAATATATATAGAAGATAACAAAATAATAAACACAGGGAAATAACATGTTGAATGATCCTATGACATTTTAATAACTAGAGACAAACCTCTACAGTTTCAGAATCCTTTGTTAGCTGGGTGGAATTGCAGACCCACAGCCCATAACCTGTGGATCTGTGGAGAACCATACTTCTAGTCATCTCTCCTTCCAGGTGAAGTGAATAACCAGTTGTGCAGCTTGACGTTTTATCCCCTGGGAAGATTTCCAATCGGCTCTGTCCTTCAGGACCACCCTGGACTGGGGCAGTAGTGTGTCACCTGTCGTTTGGGTAATGTCTGCATATTGTGCAGAACCATCCAGAAACAAGGCTGTTTTTCTTCCTCAGTCACCTGTTCAACTTTTGGTTTTAAAACTGGCCCCCATACAGGGGGCAGGGAGACACTAAAGAAAGGGCAGACCATTTCAGATTGGTAGGTGGCAGGTTTAGTAGGTAGTGGAACTTACAAGGCTTGCGCTGGGCAGCCACAAGATGAGTAGATCTCTGCCCTGGAGCCCAGAATCTTTATTATGTTCAATTAGCCAATATAGTACACCATTAGTTTTTGATGTAGTGTTCAGCTATTCATTGGTTGTATATAAACACCCAGTGCTCATCACCAGACATGCCCTCCTTAATACCATCACTTGGTTACCCCATCCCCACTACCTCTTCCCTTTTGTAACCCTCAGTTTGGTTCCAGGAGTCCAGAGTCTCTCATGGTTTGTCTCCCTCTCTGATTTCTTCCCGTTCAGTTTTCTCTCCCTTCCCCTGTGGTCCTCTGTGCTATTCCTTATGTTCCATGTATGAGTGAAACCGTATGATAATTGTCTTTCTCTGCTTGACTTATTTCACTTAGCATAATCCACTCCAGTTCCATCCAGGCCGATGTAAATGGTGGGTATTCATCCTTTCTGATGGCTGAGTAATATTCCATTGTATATATGGACCACATCTTCTTAATCCAGTCATCTGTTGAAGGGCATCTCGGCTCCTTCCACAGTTTGGCTATTGTGAACATTGCTGCTATGAACATTGGGGTGCATGTGTTCCTTCTTTTCACTGCATCTGTATCTTTGGGGTAAATAGGGCAATTTTGGGGTAAGTAGGGCAATTTCTGGCTCATAGGGTAGCTCTATTTTTAACTTTTTGAGGAACCTCCATACTGTTTCCCATCCTTTCTGTTGTATATTCCATTGTATATATGAACCACATGTTCTTTATCTGTTCATCTGTTGAAGGACATCTTGGCTCCTTCCACAGTTTGGCTATTGTGGACATTGTTGCTATGAACATTGGGGTGCATGTGTCCCTTCTTTTCATTATGTCTGTATCTTTTGGACCCCGGAATCGTAAAAGTTTATATAGAGGCCTTACCTTTGCTCAGTCACATATACTATCTTGGCCTTTCAATAACACATTGCTCTCTCAAGGCTGCATCCTGGGGTAGGCTCTAGCAAGCAGAATGCACATTCCAAGAGTAGGGAGGGATGAGGAGCCTCCAACTGTCTGGGACCAGCTCAGGTGTCAACTGGGGGTCACGTCTGGCATCAACACATGTGTGGATTGAGAAAGAGAATTCGGTGCAGCAGGAGTATAGGCAATGAACTTTTGGGCCACTTCCTCTTGCATTTTATTTGTGCCTTCAGGACATGGTTGAGGTTGATCTCATATATACTACTTTCATTTTATGGAGTGTTGTCGTACATGCCAAATGTTATGGATTAAAGGACAGACAATACCTGGTTAATGACGGAAAGGTCAGGTCATGAGTTAACTTGCAGGACCACGGTAAAACATTCAGTTTCTACTAATACTTAGTAAAAAGCCAAAAGCTATCTCTTAAAATGAGAGTAGTTATCCACCAAAGATAACATTGCTTTGCTCAACAATTCTAAGAATCTGCCCTGTGATTCGTCTGCAAGCCCCTATTAAAGGCTCCACAAAGCATCCCTATTTATAACTGATATCTCAGGCAAACAAATGGTAGATAAGCTTGCATGGCAGCCTAGGTCTGTCGCAGAGCCTTTTTTTTTTCTTAGTAAATTCTTGGTAAATCTAGTAAATTGGAAACAAGATCAAGTTTCCTGTTGTCTAAGATATGACATAGGGCCAGAGAGTTGATAGAATCCCATGGTAGGATAAGGGAGACTAAGGATGGCCCCGTCAGCTGAAAAACTGTTTGATGATCTTGACTACTAGATACAGAAAAAGATGCACTTGCCAGCTCAGGGCTTGCACACTGCTGCCAATGGGTATGTAGATTTGCTCAGATAATTAAAGAATATCTGGAACAGTAGCCACAGTTAGAGTCTCCACTGATTAAATGTACAATAACCCATTCTCATTTTCTAAGATTAGCTGTCTTCTTCACAGGCCAAATAAGTGAATTGAATGAAGATTAGTAGGAATTACCACCCTTCATCTTTCAAGATAAGTGTTCATGGCACGAACCTTTGTAATTCCCCAAGGAATATGGTATTACTTTGGGCTTACTCTTTTTGTTTATATTGATAGTTTGAGTGGCTTCCACATGGCTTTCCCTAAAATAATAGCTCCACTCTACATCTCAGGAAACTATACCATTGCCAGTTGCTAAAGAAGTTTATTCAAATTTTGTGTTCCATAGTGAGAAATAATCATTGGATGTGTTTGAATATCCATTGTTCTCACTGTGAGAATGATCTGAGCCAAAAATCTGTTGATCACTTCGTCTTCATAAACTCCTTGTGGTTGACCAAAATGGTATTGTGGGTCTCCAGTAATTAGTAACAGTTCAGAGCCAATGGCCAGTAACCAGTAATCCTCAAAAAGTTGGAATATTTCTCTTTCCCTTTCCTGTGTGTATGTGTGTGTGTGTGAGTGTATGTATGTGTATTTTTTTTAAACATAGGTTTGACGTTAAACAATAAGGCATCTGATAGTTCATGGTTCACAGGGAAGGCAATTGGGGGGGGAAATAAATATGAACTTGAGGACAGCAGGTGTCAAGGCAAAGCTGACATATTATGTAAGTTAAAAAACTAACAAATCATTTTAAGATTTAGAGACTTTATTACTTATATAAGAAATGAAAGGAAAAGTAGTCAAAAGTGCCAGTTTTGTCCTATAGGATGACACCAAAACCAAAAGGACCATGTGACAAAACAACATGGATATAGGATACCATATTGTTGAAAATACATTCTGCAGTTGCATTTTAAGAGTGGTGAAGCAAGGGGCGCCTGGGTGGCACAGTCGTTAAGCGTCTGCCTTTGGCTCAGGGCGTGATCCCAGGGGTCTGGGATTGAGCCCCGCATCGGGCTCCCCCGCTTGGAGCCTGCTTCTTCCTCTCCCACTGCACCTGCTTATGTTCCCTCTCTCACTGGCTGTCTCTCTCTCTGTCAAATAAATAAATAAAATCTTAAAAAACAAAAAAAAGAGTGGTGAAGCAAACGCCTCATACTTCATCAGTATCTGAGTGGCAGTGAGGAAGAGAAACTCTCTGGTAGATAAAAGGTAGGTGGGAAATGACCTTGTAAGCAGTTCCTCACAAGTTCCCCATGTTCTCATATTTTAGGATTTTCATAAGGTGTGTTGCCAAACGTGAGAGCATCTGGCAAGACTTGCCTATATGGCATATATGGAGACATGAAAACTTGTCAGGGCATCATGGTGGAGCTGTCCTTTCTGTAGCAAAGACTAGCTAGAATCCACAAGCCCAACGTGAAAACCACAAGTATGAGCTGGAACTCATGTCACTGCCTCCAACCTTGGTAAAATAGAAGTCTATCAGGAGAACCTGACATCCTTTGTCCCAGAGATAAACCCAAAACTGGTCCAAGAGCCAAAGGAGCTAAAGGAGGATCTAGGAAAAGATCATAGTGGGTACAGGTCTGGCTTATGCCTGGTTAACCAATGGGATGAGCCAGAAGATAAATGACAAAATGTGCACATTGCTCTGACCTTCTGATTGAAGATAACAAAATGGCAGCTGCATCACTTTCACCTGGCAAAGCCCACGCAAGAACATCTTTTGTGGTCCACGAATGTGAAATGTAAAGGAAAGGCTATTCTGAGGCATAGAGTTCAACTGAGCCAAATTGATATTCTATGAAACCAAAAGTATTAGTTTCCTAGGGCTGCCATAACAAAGTACCACAAACTGGACCTTAGAACAACAGAAGTGTGTTATCTCATAGTTCTAGAAGCTAGAAGTCAAAATCAAGATGTCAGCAAGGCCAGGCTTCCTCTGAAACCTGTAGGAGAGTATCTTTCCTTGTTTCTTCCTAGATTTGGGTGGTGACCATCAGTCTATGGTGCTTCTTGGATTCCAGAAGTGGCATTCTCCCTGTGTCTCTGTCTTTATATGGTGTTGTCCTTTTCTTATAAGGACACCACTCATATTGGATTAGTTTCCACCCTGATAACCTCATTTTAACTTGATTACATCTGCAAAGACTCTATTTCAAAATAAAGTCACATTCACAGGTACTAGGGATTCAGCTTCAACATATAATTTAGGAGGATATATTTAGCAACCCATTACACCACCAGAGTCATTGAGCTTGAAAAGGATCAGAGAGGGGCACCTGGGTGGCTCAGTCAATTACGAGCGGGCCTTTGGCTCAGGTCACGGTCTCAGGATCCAGGATCGAGCCCACCATCAGGCTCTCTGCTCAGCGGGAGTCTGCTTCTCCCTCTCCCTTTGCTTATGTGATCTCTCTCTATAATAAATAAATAAAATATTTTTTTTAAAAAAGAAAAAGAAAAGGATCAGAGAGCGCATGTAATTTTCATGAACAAGTAGCTCAGTTCTCTGTGTCATCCACAATGTGGGGCATAATGCTGAATCCTTGATATTGAACTTTACATGAAAGAAATCAAACAGCACTTTGGTGACAAGCAGATTTTATGAAGCCCCTTCCATCTTGAAAGGGCCAATAGTTCATTTTCATAGCTATATGAGTAGTTAATACATGAACTTACCCTTTCTGCCCAAAACACCTCAGTTAATCCACTATGTAGAGATTTACAGTGTTTCTGACCTACTGGAATAAAAATCCCACATGACATAGCTTCTGACAGGGAATGTTATTCTAGTCAGAACAACCAAAATAACAGCTCACAGAAGCCACCAAAACCTGTGGAGGTGATAACTAAGGCTAAGAATTTAGAGGTATAGAGAATTTCAAATGTGCAATGAGAGAAAAAGAGGATGAGTAATAGGTGTGTTTCCAAGAACGACTGCAGTGATGGTGGTTATAATTTATCTTACTTTCCTATTTTAGGTCTCCCTTGGGGAACTGGGAAGTAGCTGTTCCCAAATATGGTTGGAGAAGTGGCTCCATGCAGAGCAAGGCTGAACTGTGGTGGCCATTAAGGTACGCTGCTCTGATTTCCTTTAAGAGAACTCCTAGGGGAACAAAGTGAATGGACAGATTCTATCATTTTCTACTTCTCTGGATCCACTATGGTATTTATGCTAAGACTAGACTCTTCTCATTTTACCCCTCATCAATAAGTAGGAACAGTGTGGTGCCAGAGATGGCCCGATGCTGCCTGAATCAGGACTCCTCCCTCAGCTTGGGAACTCCTCACATGCAAGGCTAAGACTTCCTCAGAATCACCTGAGAGATACCCAATCCTTTTTCTCTCTCATTTTTCAAAGGTGTGGTATCTGCACTGTGGCCTGAGGGCTTTCCCTAGCTACTCATATTCCCTCATCCTTTAGCCTTCACATGTTTTATTCCCAATATATCTTTCATGTAGCCCACCCTGCGTGTTGTCTGTTTTAGAGTACAAATATGTCTGTTTTAGGAACAAATATGGCGAGAATAAGAATTTAGGAACAAAGAAATTAAGTCAGAGAAAGTAATCCCAGCAACCCAGCAAGACAATATAAAATCATGAGATAAGAAGTGAGACCAAAACATGAAGGTGTCAAAGTTCTGGGAGAATTTGGACTCTTTGTCCAGATTTAGGGGTAGCCATAAAGCGGGGCACCTGGGTGGCGCAGTCGTTAAGCACCTGCCTTCAGCTCAGGGTGTGATCCCGTAGTTCTGGGATCAAGCCCCACATCAGGCTTCTCCACTAGGAGCCTGCTTCTTCCTCTCCCACTCCCCCTGCTTGTGTTCCCTCTCTCGCTGGCTATCTCTCTCTGTCAAAATAAATAAATAAAAATCTTTAAAAAAAAAAAAGAGTAGCCATAAATGATCACCGCCAACTATTTTAGATCAAGCATAGAAATGTCATTCAATTTTTTTAAAGAGATTAATGTGAGTAGGAATGTGAACTAGTTCAAGCCACTGAGATATAAGGGGAAGGTTGGGATAAAGCTTTGGGGAAAGACTCTCTTGATAAAAGAGATTTAAGAGGAATATGCTTTTTAATTCCATGTCCTTCTGGTCTCTGGATGCCGTTCAGAAAGATGAAATTTTTGGATCTCTAGCTAATATTTTCTGAATATAGGGAAGGTCAAGAGAATTGCAAAAATTCTATAAAAAATAAAATAACTGAGATGCCAAATTATATAACACTCTACTCTTTCGAACATTATGCTACTTATTGCGAGAAGCATTTTAATTGATATGAGGCTAAGATAAAGGACAAGAAGGTAAGCTAAACCAAGGATTTCTTTTCTATGTGAATACTTACAGAATGATATATATGAAAACAGTAGTAGTAACCAACTGATATGGCACTTTTACACATTCAGAAATATTAGTTTTTATTATTTTGTTAGAATTAATACTATTAAAATACTAGTAGCAACCTAGAGCCCTGAGAGAGGGTTTGTGCTAATTTCTTACTGTTTATTAATTCTTATTATCACCACCTCAAATTTTCAAAATCCCCAGTATTTCATAATGCTAGCAAAGCGACACTCACACATGTTCCATGTACATAGTTTTACTAATTTTTCTGCTTAATTTTTCTCTCTTTCTGTTTGCAAAAACTATGACCATGTTCAAAAATTGATAAATTTATTCTCTATTTAGAGTTTAATATTAAAATAACACAATTGGACATTCAGAAGGGTAAATACAGTTTCTGGAGTCTAAAGAATAAATCATTGGTAAAATTAAACTATATGAATTAAATTGTAAGTATCTCTTTACTATGTCTTCATACTAGACTCTTCTTTTCAGCTGTTTTCTGAAAGTAAAATCATACCCTTTTTTTCTCTTGAATATTCACTGAATTTAAAAAAGCTAATGTCTTGTGATATATCTGTGCATGTCTTCCCTCACTCCATAGAACTCAAGCACACACACACACGTGCACACACACACACATATGCATGCCTTTGTTAGGAGATGCACTCAAAAACACAGTTTTTAATCCTAAGATTTAAAAACATCAGGATATCAAAAATAATTAGCTTATCACTTATGTTGTTATAAGGTAATTAAATTTGGATAAAGAGTAGTTATGGTTTTGACCATCAAATGCAAGCTTGCCTATCCCAAATCAATTTGCAATCGAGTTAGAAAATGAAGACCATTCTACTGTCTTTCTAGTGTTGACCCTGGATTATAACTTGAGTTACCTGGAAAGAGTGTTTTAAAAAGTAGAAGTGATTAAACAACATCACTTCCAACCAAGATATGTGGAGACCTAATACCTTCAGCTGGAAATTCCATAGTCTGGGAGCATTATCAGATATACACAAAATGAAGATTGAAAATTTATCTATGAGCCTTGCCAAGTTTTTCAATAAATATATAAAGTAATTTAAAGTTGCAGGAGTAGTTATTTGTGTGCTAGCCTTATTGTGTGGTGAAAGTCCAAAAAACTCAAAAGTATTTCATTGAGTTAAAGTTTAGATTGGATTCAGAAGTATATCTCTGAATTAGACATTTCCAAAGCCACAAAATATAATCTATTTATCTTAGAATAGATAATACACTCTCCTGATCTCTGCCTATGAGAAAAAATAGGAAAACATGTGTTTCATAGGGATAGGCCCTAGAAATGAGAGTTGTAAACTCTCACATATAATGTGTATATATACTATGTAACTTTTCCTTAGACAAAAGTGGCCAAAAAGGTGTTTTGTGGTTTGTTTGTTTGTTTTGGTAAATATCTGATACCAAATAACTTTTATTATTCATTATTAGTCATTCAAAATCTTCCTCTCAAATGCCTTTTCTCTTACAGACATTTTTTTAAATTTAAATTCAATTAGCCAACATATACATAGTACACCATTAGTTTCTGATGTAGTGTTCAATGATTTATTAGTAGCATATAACACCCAGTTGTCTTACAGATATTTAATAAGGCACGGGCCTTAAATAGATTGGCTTAGTTTGGTGAGTGTTCCCAAAACTGAGCAATTACAATTCACTGAAATGAACAACACAGAGAGATGCACGCAGTAGACAGGGACGCTTACAAAAAAGGCATCTCATGTTGCCTGGTAGGGCAGAGGCTTTGGCCGAGATGACATGTGAAATAATTCATTAAAAATGTTATCACTGAGTAAAAGAAAATAGATTTGTATTTTCATCTCCAATGTGGGGCAGTTATGAACAAAATTGTTATAAGCATTAATTTACAGGTTTTTGGGCGAACATACATTTTCATTTTTCTTAGGTAAATACATAGAAGTGAGATTGCTAGGTCACATGGTAAGTGCATGTTTATCTTTGGAAGAAACTGCCAAATCGTTTTGAGTCTGGGACATGTTGGATTGTGACCAGCAGTAAAAGAATTTTAGGTGCTCTGTGTCTTTGCCATTCCTTTCCATTGCTGGGTTTCTTTTCATTTTATTTTAGCCAGTCTAATAAGTATATATTGGTATCTAATTATGATTTCAATGTATGTTTCTCTAATGAGTAATGATATGGAGCATCTTTTAACGTGCTTATTTGCCATTTGTATATCTTCTTTGGGGGAATTATCTGTTCAGATCCTTTGCAAGTTTTTTTTTTTTTTTTTAATTTGGGCAGTTTGTTATCGTATCATTAGCTTTGAGAGTTCGTTAAATTTTCTGAACAAATACTTTTTATCAGACATATGATATACAAATATTTTCTCTTAGTCTGTGATTTAGTTCAAACTTATAACTGCCTTTTGGAGAACAAAGGTTTTCAGAGGTTTTCAAAAGATTACTATTGCAGTTAAAAAAAAACAAACATAAAATCTACCCTCTTAAGCACACAGTCCAGTATTGATAACTACATGCACGCTGCTGTACAATATCTCTAGAATGTGTTCATCTTGCCTGGCTTAAACTCTACGCCCATTAAGCAGGAGCCCCCCATTTCACCATCCCCACAGCCCCTGGCCACTCCCATTCTACTTCCCACTTCTATGAGTTTGACTATTTTAAATACTTGCTGTGAGTGGAATTATGCAGGCTCTCTGTGATGGGTTTCATCACTTAGAAATAATGTCTTCAAGTTTCATACATGTGGTAGCATGTGACAGAATTTCTTTCATTTTGAGGGTGAGTAACATCCCATTGATTTATATATACCACGTTTTCTTTACTCAACCATTCATAGACAGGCAGATGGCTTCTCCCTCTCGTCTCTTGTGACTAGTGCTGCAGCGAACAAGGGAGTGCAAATATCTCTTTGAGATCCTGACTTCAGTTATTTTGGATAAATCCTCAGAAGTTGCTGGATCACATAGTAGTTCGATTTTTAATTTGGGGGGAACTTCCACCCCATTTTCCATACCAGCTGCACCATTTTATATTCCCACCAACAGTGCATAAAGGTTCCAACTTTTCCACATCCTCACCAACACTTAGTATTTTGTTTGTTAATGGCCATCCTAACAGGTATGAGGTGATAGCTCATAGTTTTGATTTAAAGTTCCCTGATAAGGGCCCCCGATGGTTCAGTTGGCTGACCTTCTGCCTTCGGCTCAGGTCATGATCCCAGGGTCCTGGGATCAAGCCCTGCGTCCAGCTCCCTGCTCAGTGGGAAGTCTGCTTCTTCCTCTCCCTCTGTGCGAGCCTCTCTCTCTCTCTAATAAAGTAAATAAATCTTTTAAAAAAATAAATAATAAAAAAATAAAGTTTCCTGATAACTAGTGATGCCAGGTATTTTTTCATATATCTGTTGGCTATCTGCATATCTTCTTTGCACAAATGTCCCTTCAAGTCTTCTGCCTATTTTTTAATTGGGTTATTTTCTTTTTCTTGATTTTTGCTGTTGATTTTACTGTTGAGTTGCAGGAGTTTCTTATATATTTTGGGTGTTAACTGCTTATCAGATATATGTTTCGCAGATATTTGCTCCCATTCTGTAGATTGCCTTATCTCCTTTGCTGTGTAGAAACTTTTTAGTTTAATGTAGTCCCACTTATCTATTTTCGCTTTTTTAAAATTCTGTTTTGGTGTCATATTTATGAAATCATTGCTAAGACTGAAGTTATGAAGCTTTTCCCCTCTGTTTTCTCCTAGGAGTTTCATAGTTTCAGATCTTACATATAAATACTTAATCCATTTTGCATTGTTTCTGTGTATGGTAAAAGTATCCATTTTCATTCTTTTGTATGTATCCAGTTTTCCCAGCACCATATACTGAAGAGACTACCCTATCTTTACTGGGTATTCTCAGCACACTTATGGAAGATCACCTGACTGCATATGTGTGGGTTTATTTATGGGATCTTTATTTTGTTTCATTAGTTTGTATGTCTGTCTGTATTTCAGTACCATACTGTTCTGATTGCTGTGGCTTTATAATATATTTTGAAGTCAGGAAGTAGGAGACCTCCTACTTTGTTCTTCTTTCTCAAGATTGTTTTGGCAATTTGGGGTCTTGTGTGGTTCCATATGAATTTTAGGATTATTTTTCTATTTCTTCCAAGAATGCCATTATAATTTTGATAAGGACCACAATGAATCTGTAGGTCACTTTGGGCATTATGGCCATTTTAACAATATTAAGGCTTCCAATTCATGAATATGGAGTTTTTTTCTAGTTATCTGTGTCTTGATTTTTCTCAGCATGTTTTGTAGTTTTCAATATATAATTCTTTTGCCTCCTTGGTTAAGTTTACTTCTAAGTATGGTATTCTTTTTGATGCCATGATTATTTTCTTAAGTGCTTTTTTAAGATTGTTGATAGTGTATAGAAATGTAACTGATTTTGTGTGTGTTGATTTTGTATCCTATAATTTTACTGAATTCACATTCTAAAATTTTTGGGGGGAATAATCTTTAGGGTTTCTTATGTACAAGTTCATGCCATCTGTAATATTATAGATACTATTGTGTAAATAATATCTATTCTATAAAAGACATTCTATAAACAGATAATATTCTATCTTCCTTTCCAATTTGGATACATTTTGTGTCTTTTTCTGCCTCTTTGCTCCAGCTAGGACTTCCAGTACTATGTTCAATAGAAGCGGCAGAATGACAAATCTTAAAGGAGAAGCTTTCAGTTTTTCACTGTTGAGTATGATGTTATCTGTGGGCTTTTCATAAATGGCCTTTACTATAGTGGAGTAATTTCCTTCTGTTCCTAGTTAATCATGAGAAATGCTGAATTTTTCTAAAGGCTTTCTCTGCATCTACTGTGACGATCAGGTGATTTTTATCCTTTGTTCTGTTAACGTGATGCATCATACTGATTGATACAAGGATGGCTCATATGTAGAACCATCTTTGAATCTCAGAGATAAATCTCATTTGGTCATAGTGTGTGATCCTTCATCATGTTCTTGAATTTAGTATACTAGTGGTTTGTTGATTTGTTGGGCTTTTCTCATTCATTGTACACTCAGCGTGGAGGTTGGACTATGGTAAGTGAGCCTGTGCTTGTCCAAACCATCATCTTCATTCTTAGCAACCCTCAACCTAATGCCCTTTCCTGGTAGTGCTTACATTTACTCAAGACAGAAACCAATCCCATAGGCAGCCCCTGAAAAGTCTGCACATTATGTATATATCTCAATTTTCCCTATTCCTCTCCAGGGAGAAGTGAGGAGCTATGCCAGGAGAGGGAACATAGTGAGTGCCACAATTTTTTTTCTACCCAAATTCATGTAGTAAGTTTCACACTCAACTTGGGAGTACAGGAGCCTCTTAACTGGCTTCTGGATTTCTCGTGAATGGAATTTGTCCATATGTTGTTGTTGAATTTCTATCTCCATGGGTGATGGGAAATCTGAGATTTCCTATTCCACCATTTTGCTGATGCCACACCCTACGTTAAATATTTTACCAATAAGGAGCTTTTGAAGGAATTTAAGGAAGATAAGGACTTAAATGCATTATGATTATATACGTGCAAGCTTGCAAATGTAGATATAACTAAACTCATGGGGGATTGTGGTATTAAGTTCTAGACTTGTAAACATCTCATATGACATAAAAAATTAACTTATTATTTTCATAAAGCCTAATTTTTATTTTTATTTTTTTAAAACCAGAAATACATTAACAGGGTTTAAAATTTAAATATACAAACAAATCCATTGAAAAGTCCCTCCAACCTTCCACCCATTCCTGGAGACTAACAATGTTACTAGTTTCTAATGTTTCTTTACCGCCTTTTTTTAACACATGCATACAAATATTTTAAGATCATATTGTAGAAACTATAGACTATACAGATATTATTCTGCACTCTATAAAACTTTATTCATAAAGGCACCTATTGAACATCCTTCAAAGGGTGCCTAGTGACACGGTCTAGTGTCTGACTCTTGGTTTCAGCTCAGATTGTGATCTCAGGGTCCTGGGATTGAGCCCCGTGTTCGGCTTTGTGCTCATCGCGACATTTGCTTGAGATTCTGCCCCTCCCGCTTGATCTTTTAAACACACAAGATCTCCGAAACATTTTGCTTTCTATGAACCCTTTCTCAGAAAGTTTTAGGAAGATTTGTTTCTCTTGAATTAGGACTTAACTGAAAAGGGGGAAAATACACAATCAGGTAAAGGAAGTTCTAATACAAAGAGAGAGGCAAAGAGAAGTTGCTGGAAGATATTGAAGAGAAATTCCGGGAGAGCAGCCAGGCTACAGGCAAAAAATAAATTAATTAATAAATTAATTAATTTAAAAAGTCCAAATTATAGCAAGAAGGTATTTTATTTTTGTTGGGATATCTTCAAGAAAATTAAAATAAAAAAGCTACCTGCTATGTCTGTATATAGTCAGAAGTTATAGTTCTGAATATAATAAGGGGTTAATTAGTAATACTATAAAAAATTAACAAAATCAGAACAAGATGATTATTACCTCAATAGAAAACAGAATAGGATGTGAGAAAATAATAAAATTGGAGTAGATTTAAAGACTTAGGTATAAATGATAAATCATATTAAGGTAATAATAAGGAAAATATGGAATATTTTACCATCATTGAGAGACAAAGATAGGGAAAATGTGTGTTTTTGTGCATGGGTATGTGTGTGTGTTTGTGAATGTATGCTCTGGTGTGTGCCTACCCATGTGGGGCAGTTACATGAGACAAATCTTCATCTTTAATAATAGGAAGTCTATAATAATGCCTATATCTGAAATTCATGACATAGTAATGTGAATATACCATTAAGATATATGAGTAAAAGAATAATAGAAACAGCTGAAGAGTTAATGTGGTTGCTTTTGGAGAACAAGATGAGTGTTAAGTGACAAAACAAGAGACTGTTTCTAGACCTTGTAAGTCTTAAAAATATTATACTTAAAAATCTCTGTATTTTACCACTTAAATAAAAAAATGTAAAATAAAAGCAGAGATAAATCCCATTATCTTTTAAAAAGTTGTCTGCAACATAATTTTATATATTTTGAGTAAAAAGAATAAAATGAAAGGAATTTAATAAAGCAAGTAAACCGGGAATCTGGTACACAACATTGTTAATAAAGAAATGCTTACAAACATGCATAAACAATAAACAAGTAAAAAGTTACTTTGCAAAACATCACCTTTAGATAATTTTGGTTGTTTGGATTTTTACGTTCTTCACAATCTTTGAAAAGAAATATCTAGTCTAATAAATTCATATAAAGAATAAAAAAAATAAATTATCAGAAATTTTAAGAGAATTGTCTCTCTTCACTCTTTGAATTAAGGGCAAAAACTGATTAATTAAAATGATTGAGGGGCACCTGGGTGGCTCAGTCAGTTAAGCGTCTGCCTATGGCTTAAGTCATGGTCCTGGGATCAAGCCCCACGTCAGGCTCTCTGCTCAGTTGAGAGTCTGCTTCTCCCTCTCACTCTCTCTATGCTTTCCCTCTCTCTGTGTCTCAAATAAATAAATAAAATGTTTTAAAAAATGCTTGAGTCCATCTTGTTTTATCTGTACATAAATCTATTTCTCTTTTATAACTTATACATCTATGTTTAGAAGTCCAACACTTGAAAAGAGGTTAACAAGTATATACAGAATATTTATGAAATTTGACCATGTCTTTCCCTCAAAGTTAGCTTCATAAAATGCTATAGAAGGAAATGCTTCATGACCACATTGCAATAAAATGAGGTATTAACAGAAAAACAAAAACAAAGAAACAAACAAACAAACAAAATAAAACAACTTTTCTATCCAGGAAAAAAAAAATGTTAGAAAACAACTCATGAGTCAAAGAAAAATTGCAGACTTTTAAAATAATAATAACTGCAGTAGTAACAGTTTTAATAAAAATAAATTACACACATCCCTGAAAAAACTAGAAATAATTTAAATTAAAAACGCTAAAGGAAAATGAATGGAGAAAAACACACACACACACTGATGTTAAAAAATAAAGCAGCAATAAAAAATCATTTTTGAAAAAAATCAATAAATTAGAATGCCGCTAATTACATAAGAAGAAATTTTATTTTATTATTTTTTTAAGATTTTACTTATTTATTTGAGAGAGAGAGCATGAGCACAAACAAGGGGAGACAGAGGGAAAAGCAGACTCCCCACAGAGCCACCCAGGCTCCCCAAGAAGAAATTTTAAATACACAAATTTAAAAACAACAAGGGCTAAAAAATATTGAAACAAAGAAAATAAATTACCTTAAAGATGTTTTTATTATATCCCTGCACACATAATTTGGGGAAAATAGATTAAATGGATAATTTTCTAGAAAAATTCAATTTATCAAAGTTGACCAGAACGAATACAGAGCCTAACTGACTAAGTGCCATAAAGGGGAAAAAAAGAGATATTAAGAAACTCTGCAGAAGAAACTAACTAAATCCAAACTTGAACACAACTATTCTAATGATACCTAAGCTGTTCTAGTGCATAATAAAGATAAGCGTCTAAGTTCCATCTATGATATGAGTATATAACAACAACAATAAAATATTTATAGACCAACCTTATTTTGGAATATCAATGCAAAAATATTAATTGAATTTTTAATTAGTAGAATCCAAAAGTACCTTAAAAGTATAATAAAAATATAACATGAATGAATGCAATCTATTTCAGGAATATAAAGATTATTAAGTAATAGGTACTCCAATAATATCATTGTATTAACATATGAATAGAACTGAAGAGAAAAATTATGCTTTTTCACCTCACTAGATATTAAGAAGACATGTCACCATGTCCGTACTTGTTCAGATTCAAAGTGCTCAATAAAATAGGAATTGATGGGTACTTTGTGAATATGATCAGTATATGTGCTCATACAAACATACTGAATACTGGTAGGCATTTGAGTTGAAAGATATGCTTGGCCAAATGGCAGTATCTTAGTTAATGGGGAACACATGATATTTTTCACAAATGTCAGAAATAAGTCAACTCTCTGCACCATTATTTAACAATGTATTGGAGTTATTAGCCATTGCAATCAGACAAGATGAAGTATTCAGAAGCATAAGAATTAGAAGTGAAGAGAAGAAATATCTGTTTGAAGTTCATATGATTAAATTTCTGGAAACCCAAAACAATCAATATGAAAATTATAATAATTTTAGTAAAACGACAATTGAATAAAAAAATTTACCAAAAGTAGGACTCATAAATTCACAGTCATGAAAACAGAAAGGTGAACTTGCATAAGTGCAAAGAGAGTCCATGATTTTGGTTCCAGTAAGATAATTTTGGCTACTGAATTGAAAAGGAGCTGAATAGGGTAAGGTAGGATTCAGAGCACACATTTGGGAAGCTATTACGATAACCCAGTGGCCAAATGGTGGTAGTGACAGGTGGATGAAGGGAAAGTGATGAGAAGTAGATCCCAGACATCTTTGAAAACCATAGCTGTCAGTATTTGTTATTATATGTGCAATGTTACAGGAATCAATTTGCCTAAATGAACCAGCAACAGCTTATTTCGTGTCTCCCCTAGGTGTTCATTAGTTTGATTTTTTTTAAGAGAGATATTCAGATTAAAGAATTCCATGCCTAATCTACTGAAAGCATGAGAATGAAATATTCATCTGTCCTGCAGTAAAAAGGTATCATTTAGTTTCCTATTGCAGCTGTAACAAATTAGCACAAACCGGGTGGCTTAAAAATCACAACTATAATACGTTGAATTCTGAACTTCAGAAATCTTAAATGGGTCTTGCTGGACCAAAATCAAGGTGTCAGCCTCTGGGCTGCATTTCTTTTAAAGATTCTAGGGATGAATCTGTTTCTTTGCCTTTCCCAGATTCCGGAGGCTGCCTGCTTTCCTTAACTACTGGTCCTTTCCATCTTCCAAGCCAACAATGGCCAGTTGAGTCTTTCTTACGTCACGTTTGACTCTGCTTCTGTTTTCACATCTCCTTGTCTGATGCTTATTTTTCTCCCTCCATTCCACGTCTGAGGACCCTTGTGATTACACTCTGCCCGTTCAGATGATCCAGGTTAATTACCATGTCTCAAAGATCCTTTATCATGTCAGTCAGAGAAAGACAAATACTGTAAGATTTCACTCTTATGTGGAATTTAAGAAACAAAACAGATTAACATAGGAGAAGGGAAGGAAAAATAAAATAAGAGGAAAACAGAGGAGGGACTCTTAACCATAGGGAACAAACTGAGGATTGCTGGAGGGGAGATGGGTGTGGGGATGGGGTAACTGGGTGATGAGCATTAAGGAGGGCACTTGAAGTAATGAGCACTGGGTGTTGTAAGCAACTGATGAATCACTGAATTCTACCTCTGAAACTAATAGTACAGTATATGTTAATTACATTGAATTTAAATAAAAATTTTCGAAAAAATAATAATCCTAAAAAAATATTTCCATGTGAAGCAACAGATTCACAGGTTCTAAGAATTAGGACATGGACAAATTTGGAGGGCTGTTATTCTGTCTACCACAGGTATATAACATACGAATTAAGAATTTGGCATAATGCTAGATTTGAATCCTTTCACCACTTACTGTGTAAGCTTAGGCAAACATCCATTCGAAGCTTCCATTGCCACATAGATAAAATGGAGGTAATAATTGCATCTACCTCAGAGAGTTTGGGGGTGTATTTTTAATGAAGTAATGCCTGTAAACCACTTGGCATGGTTTGGCACATAGAAGGTACTCCTTATACATTAGCTTCCGTAATGGTACCACCAAGGAAACCTTAGTAAAATGTAGGATTATATAAGCTTATCTGACAGTCACTTTACTCTCAACTCAAAAGAAACTCAAAAGTTTCCTTTCCAACTTCAGACCAATTTTGAATTTCATATTCACTCGTCAAGCCTTCATGAATAAAACTTTAAGCTATTTAACTCCATTGAGAATGCTTATGGATCCTTTGTGTTATCTATCATGACAAGAAAGGCTTCCATATTTGAGTCATATACAGCTATAATGTCAACCATGTTATCATTTAAGTTATTTATGAAAATTTTGAAGAGGAAAGGACTGAAAAAGAAATCTCAAGAAAGCAATTGTGAAATGTCTGAAAGTTGACATTTGTATAAGTTACTAAGGTTTCGTCTCTCAGCTCCAAATCCATCCTTCGAGTGTATGTATACAGGAAGGTGAAACTGAGACTCAGAAAATTATCCTTCTCCCTTGCCAGCTGACGTGCTGCTGGTTGTGCCCATGGAAAGAGCTGGAGAAAACTGGCAGTCAGAAGGAGATGAGAAACAATTGACTCGTTTCTGCGTGCTTGAGGTCTGTGTCATCTCAACAAAGGACTTTCATGTGGAGAGGAGCAGTTGACTCCAGCAGCAGTTGGGTCCAGTTGGAACTGGAAGTGTCTTTCAACACTCTCAGAAGTGGCCTCGATGCATCCGCTCAGAGGAGCCAGGATCAGGCGTAGTCACTTCCTCCTCAGGGATTTGAGTTCTAGCTCTGCAAAGTCCTTTCTTCACGTTTCGGAGGCATGAATGCCTGTCGTGCAACATCATCTCCTCAAGGATCTGGTGCCTAATTCCACTGGGTCTTTTTGTCAAGCTTCTAATTTCTAACCACCTGAACATGTTCATTTGATTTTCTTTCCTAGAAATGTCGGCTGTTTCCTAATAATAGCCCTAGGAATGTAACACCTCAGTTTCCCTTTTGAATTTTAATTTCTTCATACTCATTCATCCAGTTTCCTTTAATAAATTATCTCTGCTAAAATAACAAGTGATTTTCCTTTCTTTCTTTTTCTTTTTCTTTTTCTTTTTTTTTTTTTTTTTTTTTTTTTTTGACTGTATGCTTACCAATACTTTGGTCCAATTTTTCTGGGAAAATTAGCTACAGATTTCTCTAACCATCCTTTTATAAAATTAATGTTCCTTTACTTCTTAGAAGGATAACAGTGGATCATTAAATGTCCAAATGGAGTTTTTAACCTAGTATTTTTCATATGTTTTTACATAGCATTTGAGAGCCCCTGTCTGACTGCTTTTCTCTAAAAACCTATTCATCTCAAGGTGGTCTCAGTTTGGTTGCACCCATTTCCCAGATTTTGTTCTCAAATGTAAGCCCCACCTTTCTCATGGCACCAACTACTGAGCTTCCGTTCATTTCTCACCATTCATATCTGGATTCCCTTTATTTCACTTTCCCTGAATCTTCTTAATCACTGCTCCTGGATCTCAGCTCTGTGAACCCCTCCTCAGCCCCTGAAGCCTCTTACATAGAGGGCCTCTTGGCCTTGATCTCTGTCCTCGTGCCGTGCCTCCTAAAACCTTTCCAACGCATCAGTTCTCATCTGTGCACCTGTTTCTCCAGTTGAATACATGTCTCAGCCAGTGGTGCTTTCTTTTCTTTATGGCATCATTAACACAGCCCCAGACATTGGGCAAGATTCTAAAGTCATGTAGAAGAATGTAGGATAAAGCCTATGCGTCAGGTTGATGAAGGATCAAATAGATTTTAAAAGGAGCCATCCTTAGAATAGAAGCAAAATGGGTCTATCTTAGATTCCTACCTTCATACTGCTTCTTTTAATACCTTTCTTTATAGTTTAACAACTGTCACACTCAAATATTAACTCCAAAACCAAAAAAAAAAAAAAAGTTCACTTTTAGAAAGCATTCTTATGGGGAACAATGGTAGACTTTTGCCCCATTATTCCTGCAACCCAATATCTGAAGATCCTGCCCTATTTATTTCTATTCTTATTCCAAATTTTCTGTACTCTTTTCTTTCTTAAATGTCTACCAGATATGTCAGTACTAATTGCCCCTTACCTGCTCCCTTTATCTACCTGAAAGCTCCTGCTCTGGGTTCCCTGGGCCTCTATCATAGTGAGACTCATATCTCTCTAGCTGCATCTGGTCTTTTTAAACTCTCCTCTAAATTCAACTGCAGCTCTTTCTGTTCGAAGACATGTTTTTTTGCCTTCCTTTACATACATCTTTTCCATTCCCTCTTCTCAGCAAGTTCCCTTCCTAAATAATTTTATTTAACTAAATACAAAAGTGAGCTCATTCAAGGAAAATATAAAGAAATAATAATGCCTATGCTATGCAAATACAGCAAAAATGATGAGAGCACATCCTAATATCTAATGTTTTATGCAAATATTTTTTGAGCTACTGGATGAACAATGTACTGAAGAACAAAAACCATTCTGCTTGTTCTTCGTGAATTTTTGATGGCTCCCAGTGATCCTTGTTTTCTTTGGTAACTTATCTGAATCATCATATTAATAGTTTATGTATTTATTCTGCTTGGGAAAGATACAAGTTTTACCAACGTGCATTTAAACACAAAAACCAAACAAACAGAAAACCTAGTGCCCTCTGTTAAAAGGAAAAATAAGACAATACTGCCAATCTTTCAGAACATGGTGATGCATCAGTCACCACTTCTGAAAGCTAACTGAAAGCCACTTCGTGTTCTCATATGACAAGTTTTCAGAGTTCTCTGGAAAGGAAATCCTCAAGATCAAGATATTCGAATTGATTTTCATCAACCAGGGGCTTTCTTATAATTTCACAAATCATTGTTTTTCATTCCTTACTACTGATATTTGTTCAGTTCTTGCCAATTTAGTCAATAATATTGTAGAAATGTTGTATGGTGACAGATGGTAGATTACACTTACTGTGGTGAGCATTAACTAATGTATAGAATTGTCAAATCACTGTGTCATACACTCGAAACTAATATAGCATTGTATGTCAAATATACTTCAGTAATACAAAATTTGTAAATATAAAAATTGTTTAAACTTTTTTTTAAAAAGATCTCCTCTTGAAAGATAAAAAGAAGCAAAATAGGTGTGGGTAGCTATGTTTTTAAAGAATGTCTGGCTTTAGCAAACTGATTTGCTTATTGTTGTTTTCTTACATATCCATAATTATAATGTTTAATCAAACTTAAAATAATTTAGGTATATTGTGTCTATGCCATCACTTTAATGACCACACTAAGCTAATATATTTGTTCACAATAGCCTATTTAACAACAACAACAAAAACCCATACACAATCTGTCACACTCTTAATTATGTATTTGAGGAATTCGTATCTGATTATAACTCAAAGTCAGGTTTCCTATGAGAGTTTATTGCTGGTCTCAGTGTGTTTCTAATGTTTAACACTAATATTTAATATCTCTTTGAACCACTGTTTGCATTTGGGCTGAAATCCAAATTGAGAGTTCCTTTATAGTGTTCCATCCAACCTGGGAAAATTCTACCCACTTCTAGAAAATCTAATTGTACCAAAGCATAAATCTGAATGATATTAATACACTTAATTTTTTTATCATAATTAAACTGTGCCTAAACAAAACTGGAAAGTACTTTAATTTAATTGAGAGAATAGGGTCGATGCAGAAGAGGGGTATTTAATTCAGGCAATATATAGATATTGGTGATAATGACCAATAGACCATGGTGTAAAGAACAAAGCTTCTGGATATAGAAAGCTTGATGTAAAGTGCTTAATGCAGCACAACATGTGTTACTTTGGGCAATTTATTTAGTCTCTCTGTAGGGACAATAAAAACACACATGGCACAGCTTTTTGGTAAGCATGCAATGGTATGCTCTTCATAAATCACATAGAAAACAGGCTAGACATAGATGGTTTTCAATAATGGTAAAGAATTTCTCTATTGGGGGCACCTGGGTGGCTCAGTTGCTTAAACATCTGCCTTTGGCTCAGGTCATGGAGCCCCATGTCAGGCTTCCCACTTAGTGGGGAGCCTGCTGCTGCGTCTCCCTCTGGCCCTCCTGCCATCTGTGCTTGATCTCTCTTGTGCACTCTCTCTCAAATAAATAAATAAAATATTTTTTAAACATTTAAAAAAAATATTTCATTAACACTATTTTTAAATGCCTACATTATACCAGTCATTTGATCTTAAAATGTTATCTGTATCAGCAAGTTGAAACCAATAAAAATGACATAAACAATAATGCATTTCTTGATTCAGAGTTCAGAGAAAGAAGTTCAAAGAGAAATTGTATCCTTCAACTAAACTAAGCACTTATAACACCTCATAAAGTCACAAATAATTTAAAAATTGGAAATACGTACTGAACACTTACCATTAAGTCAGGAGTGGTATAATCACTACAATACAATATACCTCTGATGAATATATTATTATCTTCATATGTACCAGGAATATGGGCTGGGGAATCAGAGATCTCACTCAAAGTCACTAACCCCATAACAAGACTGTTGCTAGTATTTAAATGCAGACTTTCACAACATCGATGCCCATACTTTTAAACACTATTACCTACATATGCAACAGAATCACTTCTTGAAATGCAGGGTTGAGGAGATGATGGAATCTACAGTTGGGTAGGGATAACCAACACTGATTCTGAATTCACGTAAAGATCATGTCCACCAATTGAAATTTTTAAAAATCCTGGAGAAGACTAGGATCAGCCTAGCTTAGATGCTACAGTTTTCCTGGAGCAAAATACATGGCTGAGAGAACAGAATACCACATTAGGATCATCTTGGATCATAGGTCCAACCCTATGGATGCGATTCAAAGGTTGGCAGCCTCCACTAAACCCTATGGATTGAAGAAACAAGTCTCAGAAGATGTTTTCTCACGATTCAGGGAAAAATAAATAACTTGCATCCATTAGGAGGGCCTTTCTTGCCTATAATATTTTTGTGGATCAGAAAACAGTGGCCTTCCCTTAGAAGACACTATGTTAAGCGGTATGTTTGGGAAATCAAGCAAAGGATGAGCTTAGTACTCCCATTTCCCCTCTCAATTGATTGCCTTCTGCAGTAGTCTTGTCTACTAACAACGTTCTGCGATAATAGAATGAATGGTGGAAGGAGAGTATAAACTCAGGGGAAGAGAAAGGGAGAGATCAGGTAAAGTACTCAGGATACAGATATTGTTTTCCCCATATCCATTTAGGAATCTGGCACAGCATCCCTTGTAAGACTTGTAGCTCCTGCTTTCTTTCAGCTTAGAACATACTAACTCACAGATATTACAATAAGTCCTTTGGGGGAATGCAGTATTCTCTTTAAACGAGTGTGAGGTACTTCAAACCTGGAAGCAACATTGTATTAGAGCACCATCCCCCAAGGGGCATGGCTGGAGAAAGTTGTCAATTTTTGTCTTGTTCTGTACCCTGGTTAAGCAGGGCGTGTAACAGCCGATACTCAACCACAGTCATGTACCAGGGCAATCAAGCGTATTTATATGGATTTTCCATCCTTTTCAATCAATCTCATCACTGCACAAGATCACTGAAGAGCATAAACGTATAACCGGGATTAGTCATGATATTCCAACCCTGTTACCTATTTTCACAGATAGATCCTTGGGGATCTTGTGATCCCCCACGAATTCCTAAAGGGCTCTAAATACTTGGGTTTCATAAAGTTTGTTAATTAATTCTATAAAAAACAGAATATGTGACCAATGATAATATTTCTTTTAGAAGGTTGGATAACATAGGCTTAACTTTCTTTGAGACTATCATTATTTATTATTTATTTTATGTATTCAAAATATAGATATTCTAGATAGACTTACGCCTTTCCTTACCCTAAAAAAGCAGGTGAAGTAATGACTTAGGTTATAAACACACGGGATTCCATCTATCATGTTATCTGCTTATGAGAAATCTTCTTGGGCTGGTGGTGAGAAGTGGAGGTGTTGGGAAGGAATGTGATACAAAATAATTATGCATGAAGATTACCCCTATAAACCTGTGTGCTGCTTGAAAGTGAGTTCGATAGATGAGATCCTCCTGAATTAGTCATTTTGAAACAAATCTTTCC